>NW_026555331.1:104571193-105164458 GCF_014898055.3 Talpa occidentalis | reverse complement strand
TTGCATATGGACAAAAAGAACTTACACATTTGAATAAAGGTAAAAGCCACTCTAAAACAGTGATCATGGAGTGACTAAGACCAGTGTTTTAAGAAAAAGGATGAGAGGAAGTCATTAATTTCAAAAAGACATTTACAGAACGTATTTGTTGATGGACTTAAAATGGGTACTAGGTTTCTCTGAAAGAATGAGTGGATGTGAAGAAGTCCAAATGAATCAGCTGTTTCTTTGGGTTTTTTTGAGCAGTAATACATATACATTATACAAATTTCAAAACACATAAAGAGGTATACAGAGAAAAGTACATCTCTTTACCAACTAGCCCCCTACCCCAAATGTCTTCCCTGAGTGTAATCCCAGTTCCCCTTCTCTTGTGATCCTGCAGAAAGATAAGAAAATCAAAATAGACAGGAGCTAAATATTAAAATGGAAAATCTGAGACAAGTATTATCAACTGAGCTCCTAATAGCTAAAGAGATGTAGGAATAGTGAAAGATTAAATTGCAAATGCACAAAAAAATAAAATGTTTCTCCTTATTTAAATGGAAAGAAAATGATGAAAAGAATCACATCCAACAATATAAGAAGTGTTCATTTTTTTACATTCATTTTACATTCATCCACACCCAAAAAAAATGTTAAGCAGGTATTAAAAAATGGCCAAACTTCCTATAAAGTCTGTCTGAAAGAGAACACATTTTAGTAAAAAGAAAGCTTGATGCATGTTTTTAATTATGCAAACAATCATGGAGCATTGGCTATATTCTGATCCCTTTGCTCAGGACTGGCGAGAATAAAGAGAAATATACATCACCCCTGATGATAATAGACACAAAATAGTAACAGTTAAGACTATCTATTAGCCACCATGCCAGATTATGCCTTATGTTATTTAACTCTCACCAAAATGTCAATGAAGACAGGTCTACAAGCCACACAGGCAGAAAGTATTGAAAATAGAGCTTAATCCCTGCAACAAAGCAAATGATGGTAACTGCCCATGGACTAATAGTCTGGTGTACACAGGGGAGCCACACCAACAGGTACAATGGCATATATGCTACTAATCTGGTTGATTAATTTGAACTCGCTCAGATATATGAGGTTTCCCCTTATGCATTCAATCCTTTAAACTTGACTCCTAAATTAGCTTTCTCACTTCCTTCTTCCACCCTCCAAATAACTTTCCAAATTCTGAAAAGAAGAAAGAGATCTTAGAGTGGGTCTAGATTTGGTTTCCAAATACCTTTCATTTGCTGTTATTTTTTTACAGTTTCATAATCTATAGGACACTAATTAAAAATTGCCCCATTTTGTATTATTGTTGGCTCATTAATATGTATATTTCTGTATACAGAAGCATGCCTGCATAAGTACAAAAAGTAATGTGTTCCTTGCTCTCTCTCTGGTTAATTAAAAACAACAACAACATTGTTTTACACAGTCAAAGCTGGAACTTTTGAGTGACTAAAACTACAAAGAAAATACCGAGTTTATACATGAATAGGAAAGAGGACCTCTCTGAACCTAACTGAGGTGTCATGCCAGTGGGGAAAATTAAAGAATTAACACAGTTTACCTCTGTCAGGTTGGAAGAGACTCCAAGGAGCTAAGAGGTCTTTCAATTCCAGAGGCAATGACAGTTCAGAAGAAAAAGTTCTAAGATTCCATATAATCTTAGCTCTGAAATTTTTCAAATAATAAACCTCATTCTATGTTTTAATAAATTTGATCCAGAATCCATTTTTTCCTACACAATATTTGGTCTACATTGTTGAATTTGTTGTTGGATCCCTACCAAAGTATTAGGACCCCTTTGATGGAAGAAAGTACAGATTTCTGCATTCAATTCTTATCCCAAACCAAAAAAAAAAAAAAAAAAAACCCTATATAAAATGGAAGATAAAGTATAATCTTTCAACTGTGAAAAACAGTGGAAGGTATGGGATTAAGCTGCAGATGGGATGTCCGCCCTTCACTGCACAAGCTTATATGGAGGCAGCCAACAGTGCCTGAGATCTAAATGGTATCTAAATGGTTTCCACTTAGGCTGCTTTATTATTTGAAGAAATAAATTTTGACATTCAAGCCAGGTAACTTTCACAGATTCAATAAAAATTTTACTTGCTTTTATTTTAATTGTATAGAAATTACAATTAACATAAAATGTTTTAGATATATATATAAAAACTTTTAAAAACAAATTGAAAAGAGAATCACAATTAACAATTTGGTATATAGCTTTCCAAATGTTCTTCTATGCATTAGAGGACAATATATATATGAAATACATTGAATTTTTCAAAACTATATGACCATAGAAATTTTGTCAATTAATATATTTCTGCACATCATTTTGAACACCAATATAATATTATTTCAGTGTCCAAAGCATGGTTTATTAAAATGGTATTTCTAGACATTTTTACCCCTTTATTGCCACTATTTATTTTATTATTATTTGATTTGCAGTGTTACTAATCTTAACATTTATCTCTAATTATTTTCTTAAAATACATTCCTGCCAATGAGATTGTTCATTGAAAGAAAGTACACATTTCTAGGACCTTTGACCTCTGTTAGCAAATTCATCTCAATTTTTCAGCAAATATTCATTAAGTGTCTGTGATCTGTTTATTTCCATGCCATGGTCTGTGTTACAGTGAAGAGTATAATAGATACCATACTCACCTTTATAGAGTTTACAGTCTAGACAGAGAAAGAGAGACATCAAGCAAGTACCCACGTGTGATAAATCATGAGGGCAAAGAACAGAACACCTTGAGAAAAGGTAACGTAGGAACCTAATCTGGACAGGGTTGCAGGAGGCAAGCCAAGGAAGTAACATTGTATAAGAGTGAAGAGTGGACAAGCATGCTCCGTATGACCACCCAAGAGGTAACTTCAAAAAGAAATTAGAAGTCTTATGTCTAGTTCTTTAATCCATTTTGAGTAGACATAAGACCTGAAACCATAAAATACATAGAAGGAAATATAGGTGAAACACTACGGGATTTGCACATCAAAGACATCTTTACAGACACATCCCCCAAAGCAGTGATAGTGAAGGCAAAGATCAACAGCTGGGACTACATCAAATTAAAGAGCTTCTGCACAGCAAAAGAGACAATAACAAAAACTAAGAGAAACCCCACCAACTGGGAGAACATTTTTGCACACAACACTAATGATAAAGGACTGATTACAAAAATCTGCAAAGAGCTGATGAGACTCAACAACAACAAAGAATATAATCCTGTCAAAAATGGGCAGAAGAGCTAAAAAGAAACTTCTCTGAAGAGGAAATACAAATGGCCAACAGGCATATGGAAAAATGTTCACCATCACTCGTAACTAGGGAAATGCAAATCAAAACTACCATGAGATACCATCTTACACCAGTGAGAATGGCACATATTAAAAAAACTAGCAACAACAAATTTTGGCGAGGTTATGGAGAAAAAGGAACTCTCCTTCACTGTTGGTGGGAGTGCAAACTGGTCCAACCACTATGGAGAGCTATGTGGAGATTTCTGGACCTACTAAACATAGAGCTTCCATATGATCCAGCAATTCCACTCCTAGGTATTTACCAAAGGACAGAAACATCAATTCCAAAGAGCACCTGCACCCCTATGTTTATAGCAGCACTGTTTACAATAGCTAAGCTTTGGAATCAACCCAAATGCCCAAAAATAGATGACTGGATCAAGAAGACGTGGTACATATACACCATGGAATATTACTCAGCATTCAAAAAAGATAAACACATGCAATTTGCAGCAACATGGATGGCGCTGGAAGGGATCATGCTCAGTGAAATAAGCCAGAAAGAAAAAGAAAAATATGGGATGGTCTCACTCATAGCAGGAATCTAGAAAACTTAAATAAGGGACCGGGAAAATGAATAACTATAAGAAAGTGAAAATCATAATCAACAAACAACTATGAACCAGAGACACTTTATGAGGGTGGGGGCGGGGGGGAAGGGATTGGGTCAAAATAAAGGGTTGCAATTGTTTGGGGAATATAAAAATAAAATTAAAAAAAAAAAAAAAGAAATTAGAAGAAGCCCTAAGCCTGGAACAGTAACTGGAAAGGAGGGAGCTTAGGCAGAGACCACTAACTGCAATGAAAGTTAGTGTTGAGAGGTTTTAGCAGAAGAGTCACATGGTCTGATTTATGTTTTTTAAATCATTTCCTCTAGCTACTACAGGCAACATAAATAACAAGATCATTTAAGAAATTAATTCACTTGCTGGAAGGTCAGTGATGATGCTGTGGAAGGAGGCGGTGGCAGAAGACGTGGAAGGAATTAGATAATTTTGGATGTCAAATCAACAGGCAATGGTGTTTCAAGCACAGGAAGAGGGACCAATTTCCTGAAGCTTCACACTACTATTTTTTCCAATAAAAATCATTAAAATACTTGATTAGATAATTAAATGTAATAATAAAAGTAACAATAATAAAGTAGTTAAAATAGCATTTCACTGTTGCTTCTATTTGTAGTGATTATTGGCCCTTGAACATTTTTCACTTCTTTCTAGGCAATTTGCATTTATTCCTTTGTGCCCTGTCTATGGGGTTCTTTGCTCCCTTTGCCATTAAATTACTCCTTTTCTTACTTGTGTATTCACCTTCTTGGGATGCCATAACAAAATTCTATAAACCAGGTGATTCAAGACAACAGAAAATTTTTCCCCCCCAAAGTTCTGGAAATGAAAGTCCCATGGCAAGTTGACAAGACCACGCTCCCTCTGAACCTCTAGTGGCTTCTTCCAGTTCGTGGCAGTCCCAAGGGTTCCTTCATCTTCACATATTCTCCGTGTCTCTTTCTATGTCTCCTCTTCCTATAAAAACACCAGTCATGTTGGATTAAGGACCTCCCTATTCCAATAGGACTACATCTTAATTCATCACATCTGCAATGACCCTGTTTCCAAATAAAGTCACATTCTGAAATACTGGAGGTAGGACTTAAACATATCTTTCTAGAAGGCACAATTCAACCCATAACCACTCATAAGAAATCTTAAATGTTGCAGATGTTTTTCTGAGTTTGTCATTTGCCTTTTATCTTATTTACAACATTTGGGACAGATAGAGGCAGTTTTAAAATTTTAAAAATTTAATCTGTCAATTTTTCTTTTATTCTGTGCCTACTCTTTGCCTGGTGGTGTTTTAGAGGCCCTTGATCCCAAAGGTGAATGAGTGTCTCTTACCACTGTGTGCTCATCATCCAGAAGGCACATCTGCAAGCAAATAACTGCAATTCGTGATGATCATTGATTCAAGCTAAGTAGGCAGGGGCAAAAATGAGGAAATATCCAGCTGAGTTCATGCAGTTGGGGCAAGCTGCACAGAGGAGATCCTTGGGTAATGGAGAATATCAAGTTTCACTAATTATACCTCGAACAGAAAGGTTCCTGGTTGACTGTGTATAAAGTAGGCTACTCAAGGGTGAGCTATCAGCCACTCATCAGCATCACTTGGGAGCTTGTTAGAAACGCAGAATCTCAGTCTCCCCCAGCCTGTCGAATCAGACTGCATTTCAACAACATCCCTGGATGATTTGTACACACATGAAAATTTTAGGGGCACTGCCCTAATCTTTAGAAGTTATTTTTTCAATTGTACAGTCACAGGCAATTGTAAGGACGCCACTAGAATTAATTCTAAGGGAAACTTTTAAACTCTTCTTATGTGTTATGTCAAAAATCTGATTAGTACATCAAATGAGCAGCCTTCACCAAGTATTAAGAGTTTCATAATCCATGGGAAAGGAGACCCAGTTTGCACATTGCAGGGTAAACTCAGTGGCAGCCAGAGGACAATTTGCTATGGATGCCCCTGACATGACCCTGTGATTCAGACTGAAGATAAGCCTCCAAATCCTGGCCCGGGATCAGCTGTGCAAAGGGGATTTGTCTCTTGGTTATAATTGGTCTCCAGCTTGTGTTTTGAGCAGATGGTTCAGAGAAAAGGGAAACTTTGTTTTATTTGTTTAAGCTTAAAAAAAGGAAGGTCTCTTTGGGAAAGGAGAGAGACAGGAAAGTTTTCTGGCTTGGCGATTGGGTACAGTAGGCTGCAGGAGGCAGGGGGAGAAGGGAAAGGGACACAAGAACTGGGGCAGAGAACTCTCTCACCCACAGCTGCTGGGCCACTCAAAACCCAGTATTGTTTACTTGGAAATCAAGTTCAAATTCTGTGACGCAAAGGAAGGGACATGAGGTGCATGACTAGGACATGGGAGTCAGATACTGCAGCCTCCAGATCTTCTGTTCCCTTTCGTAGGAAACACACAATGTGCCTACAGGGGCTCTTCGGCTATGCACTACCCGCTCACAACCTCTTCCTTGGTAAACCCAGCGATGGGTTTTAGTAGAACAAAAACTAGGGTCCATTTTAACATACACTGAATTTGACGCAAATAGTAAGCTGCTTTTACTGCCTACCTTGAAGAGTCCTGCTCACCAAGAACCTGCCACTGATTTGGTAGTGTAAAGGGCAGGACTGGGCACAGTGCAGGTTTTCTGATCCCATGCAGACCGGGTAAAGGAGGAGTCAGAGTCCTCAGTAGTTTTGCAGGTTTTTTATTTGGATTCACCAGGCATATGGCAGGCAGGGGTGCTGGCAAGTCTTCACTCTATCTGGGCTCTCTAGCATTCGTTCTGCTGCTTCTCGGCTTCTCTTTCGGCTTCGGCTTCTGCTTCTACGGCTGCTACTGGTGCTGCTGCTGCTACTGCTGCTGGCTTCCCCGTGACGCCGCCCTTAAAAGCACAGTCTTAACTCAGCTGAATCCCATCTACCTATGCCCACACCCTATTCCAGGTGCCCGCCATCAGGCATGCATTCAGGACCTCAAGGATCCATCATCTATCCTGATGGCGGGAGGGCAGAAAAGCCTGACATTTTCTTTACCCTACAGGTAGGCATTCAAGGGAATTCATTTCAATTCAGCAAATAAATACCAGACTGTTGCCTACAAGTCATTGTGTGGAGCAGTGCCACCAGGTAGCATTCCACAGACTGACACTGCTCAACTTCAGTCGCTGTTAGATTTGTCACAAGAGCATGAGTCACGCAAGCATACACAGCTGCCTTGGAAACTGGAGTGAGGAGAGGTGTTTAAACAAGGGGTCTATATGCAAGAAATGACAATTTAGTGTAAAAAGTACCTAGCAAAACGCACCTAGGAAAAACCCCCAAATGACAGAAGACCTATGAAAATGAGAAGTAGAGATTTTGAAGTCCATTCATCTTTGCAACACATGCATAAATGTTATTTTGGGGTTCATGAGATATGTTTGAATGTTTTTAGTTGGATATTTCAAACTTCTGTTATTTTTGAGTTGTCTGTTTGTTTAAAACATATAACCTTGAGTTTTATGACTGCTTTCAGTTTTCTTGTGACTAAATAAGATTCAAAAGAAATAACCTTGGTTAATAGAACAGTGAGGACATGGAATGCTTTGCTATGAGAATGTCACAGGCAGCAGCCATCTGACAACTCCTTCATTGGACCTTTTCATAAAAGGAAAAGCTCATTTTGTTTTCAATTTCTTCTCCAAGTCAGTCTAATAATCATCAAATTAAATGTCTAGTCTATTTTGAAGCAACAAATTTTAGGACTTTGAAAGTTGTTAGTTCATTGTAATTATAAATATATTTTTTCAAACTCTTTTAAAATCTTTGTACTTAAAAGTATTGTATACCTTCATCTCCTACCATCTGCAAAAATTAAGAAGACCATGGACCAAAATTAAAGAGGAAACTTTCTGGAAAAAATGTAGATAGGCATAAATCTTTAGATTAAACAATGGTTTCTTAGAGCGGATCCCCAAAGCACGTGAAATTAGAAAAATAAATTAATTGTTCTTCCATAAAATTAAAAATTAAAAAATGTGTATCAAAGATCACTGTCAAGACATGAAGACAGGGCCTCCCCAGTGGCGCAGCAGTTGGCGCTGGGCTGCGAAGCTGCCTGCACTCTTTGCAGCACCAGTTCGATCCCCGGCCACCAGCGAGGGTCCCACATGGCAAGCAGACCTTTCCTGCCACCCGCTGCTCCCCTCAGCAGTGTGCTTCCTCAGTCTGCCTGTTCTGCTTCCCGCTTTTTCTCTGGTGAATTCTCTCACCCTCCCGCGCTTCTGACTGTACCCAGTGCTTGTATAAATAAATAAATAAATTTAAGAGAAAAAAAGAAATGAAGACAGCCTACAGAATAGAAGATATTTCAAATGATATATCTGATAAGGTACTTATCCAGAATATATGAAGAGCTCTTATAAGACAATAATAAAAAGACAAAAACCCAGCTAAAAAATGGGCAAAGAATTTGAATATACATTTCTCCAAAGAAGATATACAAATGATCAATAAGTAAGTGAAAAAAATGTTCAACATCATTTGTCATTAATGATCATCAAAATAGTAATGAGATACCACTTCACATGTACTAGGTTGGCCACAACTTTTAAAAATGTAATAACAAGTGTTGGTAAACATCTAAAAAAAACTAAAGCCCCTGTATTTTGCTAGTGGGATTATAAAATGGGGGAAGTAATCTGGTCATTGCTCAAAAAGTTAAACAGAGTTACCTTCCATATGATCCATTCTGCTACTACATATACATGCAAGAGAACTGAAACTTATTTCCACCCAAAAATTTATACACAAATATTCATTGCAGCATTATTCACGGCATGTAAGAAATGGAAACAATTTACATGTCTATTAACTAATGAAAGGATAAACAAAATATAACGTATCCATATAGTGGAACATTATTTGGCCATAAAAATGAATGAAGAATTGATACAAACCACAATGAAACTTGTGAACATTCATGGTAAGTGCAAGAAGCTAGGCGTAAAAGCCACATACTATATGATTCTATTTCTATGTAATGTCCAGGATTGGCAAATCTATGGAGACAGATAGATTTAGTGGTTGTCAGAGGCTAGAGAGAGAAGAGAATGGGAAATTGTTATTGGGTGCAAGGCCTTTACAGTGTAATTAGAATGTTGCATTATTAAATAGTGGTGATGACTGCACAAATATGTGGCTAGGCTAAAAATCAATGAATTATACACAGTAAAAGTATGAATTTTATTTATGTGAATAATGCCTTGGTAAAGCTATTATTGTTTTAAAACTGTATCTTATTTCAGAGAAAGAAAGTACAGAATGGGGGGAAAAAAATCACCAAACCCTAACACTCCAAAATGCCACTGTAAATATTTTTTTTTTTTTGAGAAAAATGAAGAGAATATATGAATTGGGGAAAAAATCTCCCAGCTCTAGTTCAAAAATTACTAGACAAGTCCACAAACAACTCAGTTAAGTGAATTCTTTGTGGAAATGACATCACACAAGTAGACCCTGAAGGTTCTTGCACACTCTAAGATGAAGCTTCTTCCAAAGTAGTGCTCTTACACTGAAAGATTTAGGAGTAAAGAATAATATCTACAGCTTACATTCAAATTGTTTCACAATAATAATAGCAACAATAATGATGTGTAAATATATAGAGAGAGATAAAGCAGACATGGCAATAAACTCGGTTAGTCAAGGTGAAGGGTATGCAGCAGTCATCTAGAGTTTTAATAAAAGACTTTTGCAGTCATATCACACACAAAAAAAAAATAAGGGGACATGGTAATTCATTATGCAATTTAAGCAAATTTTCTCTTCAGCTTTTTCAAAATTAAAAAGTTAAAAAATAATTAAGTGGATTAAATACAGTGACTCTAATTTGGGGCATGTGACATAAGGTCCCTAAAACTAACTATATGCATTCATGTGTTACTTGAAAAATTAATTGGGGTGGTGGCAAAGGCAGTAAAAATAATGTCCTCACCACACTACCTTCCCATTCCTAGACTTGGTTTCTGAGTGGGCCTTTTAGTAATAAACAGCATTTGACGAAGATGGGATGACATGGAAGGAAAATATACCTGCTCACAGCCAAGAGCTGAGATTTCCAATCCTCATTCTTGGCTACTCGAAGTATGTTGAGAGTGCTCTCATATATATTTTCATTTGGATTTCTTCTTCTGTTCTTTTATTCAAAATCACTTCTAAAGTGGTTAATCTAAGTTATAAAAAATGTGTTTATGTACATTAAAAAATGGATGAAAGGATATTCACTAAACTGGCAGGAGTGGGACTGGAGAGAGATAGAAAAGGTATTTCCACCTTTTACGTCATTCCACCTTTTATTTTACATATATATACATATATGTGTGTGTATATACATGTATTTTTTATTTATTTTAGTATCCATCATGAGCAGGTACTGTCTTTAAATTTAAAAACACTGCTCAGGTTTATGGTATGAAATTACATGATCTCCAAAATTCGCTTTACAACATTTCAGCAATGAATAAAAAGGAAAAACAATTAAATGCATCAAAATCTTGAGAGTTATTGCATCGGTGTAATGGGGCTATGGCAATGGATTTGGCCCTTGAACAACAAATGTTCACACATGTGGATTCTTTTCTACACCCAAGTCTGCATTCACAGATTCAACCAAAAGCGGATAATGAATCCTGATACAGAACCTACATGCACAGAGGGTCAGTTATATATTACATTCAGATTTTCAACTAAAATCCACAGGTGGGAAGAAAGGCACCCCTAATCTGAGCATGTTCAAGGGTCAACTGAATTGTACTCTCTACTGTTGTATACATTGGACTTCTTATAATAAATATTTTCAAAAGAGCACTGTAAATAAATTATTCAAGTGTAAGAGAATAAGGGAAAGTAGAGCGAATCTCACCAAACTATTGAACAATGGCTTTGCTCTCTTAATTTTGAAAAATATTTAAGGGTATTGAAATGTTTACACTATATCAGCAGTTGGAAAATTCTTTTGTAAATAACTGGATAATAAATATTTTAGACATAACAGAGCTATAGTCTGCTACAATTCCTCAATTCTACCCTTGTATAATAAAAAAAAAGTCATAGACAATATGTAAACAGTTAGAAGCAGGTGTGTGCTAATAAAACTTTATTATGGACTCAAAAATTTTAATTTCAGATAATTTTCACATTATGAAGTGTTTCCTTTTCATTTCTCCCAACCATTTTTAAAATGTAAAAACAGGGCCTCCATGGTGGCGCAGCGGTTGAGCGCTGGGTTGCAAAGCTGTCCGCAGACTCTGCAGCGCCGGTTCGATCCCAGGCTGCTCCCAGGCCACCGGAGGAGGGTCCCACATGGCGCACAGAACTCTCCTGCGGCCTGCTGCTCCCCTCAGCGGTGTACTTCGGTCCTTCTGCCTGCTCTGCTCCCCGCTCTGGCTCTGGTGAATTCTCTCACCCTCCCGCTCTTCTGACTGTACCCAGTGCTTGTAGAAATAAATAAAAATAAATCTTTAAAAAAAAAAAAATAATAAAAAAAAAAAAATAAAAAAATAAAATGTAAAAACATTCTTAGTCCACAGGACATGCAAAGTAGGCTGTAGGCTTCATCTTGCCCCCAGGCCATATTTTGCTAACCCCCAGGTCTATACTGTCTGAAAGTCCACTTAATTACATATACAGTACAAGTCTACAAAATACCTCTCTTCTCTCAGAACACACTAGGAGGGGTTAAACCAAATGTGAACAGTGACTATATCTGCCTAGTAGGATTAAAGGTGATTTTTCTTTTCTTAGTTTTATTCTTCAGTATTTTTAAAGTTTGTTTTGTTTTAATATTTTATTTTTTTTTTTTAGATTTATTTATTTATTTATACAAGCACTGGGTACAGTCAGAAGCACGGGAGGGTGAGAGAATTCACCAGAGCCAGAGCCGGGAGCAGAGAAGGCAGAAGGACCGAAGTACACTGCTGAGGGGAGCAGCGGGCGGCAGGAGAGGTCTGCACGCCATGTGGGATCCTCCTCTGGTGGCCCGGGAGCAGCCGGGGATGGAACCGGTGCTGCAGAGGCTGCGGGCAGCTTCGCAACCCAGCGGTCAACCGCTGCGCCACCGGGGAGGCCCTTCTTCAGTATTTTTAAATGGTTCACAATAAACATCTTTCTGATAACATTTTTTAAGGAATCATTTCACAGTCCTCAAAGACAGACAGGAGGGCCTCCCTGGTGACACAAGGGGTTAAGCACCTCAGTATGAAGCATTCTGCAGCCTCTGCAGCATGAGTTCTTTCCCCGGCTGGCCAGGGAGCTAACCACATGGCGCAGCAGACCTCTCCTGTCTCACCCACTGCTCCCCTCAGCAGTGTATTTCAGTCAATCTGCCTGTTCTGTTCCCCACTCTGTCTCTGGTGAATCCTCTCAACCCTCGTACCTCTGGCCTGTACCCCAGCTCTTGTATGCATAAATAAATAAACATAAAAAAAAAAAAAGACAGACAGGACCATACAACATGGAGATTAGGACCCTGCCCATCTGTCCCGAACTTTCTTCTGGAGTCCAGATAGGATTTTCAAACTTCTGAAGATTTCCTTCCTGTTCTGGGCTTCTGCCCCTTCACACAATCAAATGTCTGTAACATAATTCCCTTCAATTTGGAAAGCAATCCTCTCTCTCTGTTCACTCTGAAAATAAATTTCTCAAATGAAGTCCCAAAGACTGAAGGGCCCCCTCCCCCTTCTGAGCAAATGTGATTAGCAATCGCATCTGGTGTTCCGGAAACCAGGCAGTTTCTCAAATCAGCCTGGAAATGTGAAACAGTAAAAAAAAAAAAAAAACAACTACAGAAGGCCACCAGGGGGCAGAGATCCTGCAACCCACAGAAAACGCAGAGCTGGCCCAGAGAGAACGTGCTCCTTCGGCAAATTGCCTCAATTATCTAAATCCTTTTCAGAAACCAAATTAAGAATAGTATAAAGACTTCGTTTTGTTCACATGAAATGGTAATTCACAAAATTGAGAGTGCCTTTTTCTTGCAGTCTAGATAACTAGGGTCGTTCAAAAAGGCCCATGCAAATTGGTTTTTTTCTCATGGTCCAAGGTAAAATTTTATACACTCTCCACCACAAATAAGGAGATATGTTCTACTTTACAAACAAGCTCTCTGCTTTTTTTTTCCATATGTAGCAAAAATCAGTCAAGTTAAATTTAAGGAGAAAATTTTTCGTTTATTACAACTCCCTCCTATAAAAAATAAAATTCAGGAATCAAATAGAGATACAAAGGATCTAGATAAAGAAACCACAACTAAATCTGTTGAACCATGTAAGTTACTATAATCAAGTATTCATGGGCCTCCCCTGATAGCACAGCGGTTGAGCACTGGGCTGTGAGGTGCCCGCAGCCTCTGCAGCACCAGTTCATTCCCCGGCCACCGGCAAGGGTCCCATCAAAAAAAAAAAAAAGGATCTTCACATTGTTTCCTAAGTGTGGAATTGCAATTTATAGCAAGAAATATGCATTTGGTCTTGGTCCTCTTTCTGCACAGAGCTCCAGAAGACCTTGGAATTTTGTAACTGATGAGAGTAGTAATAATATCTTTTCTATGTCATTAAAGTGACTTCAGGAGAACAGTTGGGGTGGTGCCAGTGGAGCCAACCTTGTGATTAGGGGGGTGCAACTTTCTGTTCCACTCCCCACGCTCCTGGGAGGGAGAGGGCCTGGAAGTTGAACAGTCACCAGTGGCCAATGAATTCATCATGCCTGTGCAATGACGCCTCCAGAAAAAGGCAACAGGAGAGGGTTTGGAGATCTTCCAGGTTGGGTACAGGTGGAGATGTGAGGAGAGTGGCCCAGTAGGAGAAAACAGAGAAACTCCTCGCTTCGTGCCCATACTTTGCCCTCTGCATTTCTTCCATCTGGCTGTTCCTGCATTTTTATTTAAAAAAAACTGGTAATCTAGTAATTAAATATTTCTCTGAGTTCTGTGAGCCCCTCTAGCAAATTATTAGAACCAAAAAAGAGTGTCTTGGGAACCTCCAATCCATGGCCAGCTGGTCAGAGCACAGGCAATAACCTGGGCTTATGGTGGGCACCTGAAGTGGGGGTGAGGCAGGTTTATGGGACCTGCCTTCCGTCTGTGGGATCTGGCACTATATCCAGGTGGAAAGGGTCAGAACTGAGCTAAAATATAGGACATGCTGCTGGAATTATGGAGAATTGTTTGCTTGTGGTAAAAACCCTGTTCACCTATAGTGAACAGAAGTGAAGATTCTGCGTGAGAAGTAAATGAAACACAAATGGTGGAAACTGAGTTTTTCTCAAATGCTAATTCAAAATTTAAAAGAAATATAGAAATTTAAGCTCTAGCCTTTTCCAAATAGTAAATACAAACAGTAGCTAACGGTAACTGTACCTAACTTTCTTCAACACTAAGTGCCATGTATTATGACAAGTACTTTCCACTTTCTGTTTAATAATCACCATGAATCTGGGTGTAGATAATACTATTACTCCCTTTTTATAGATGAAAAAACTCATCTGCCTAAGTATTTCACACTTGGACATCCCAAGCTCAAGCCTGGCAGTCAGTCGCCCTAGTTTTGCAAGCTTTTTACTGAAAGGTGAAATATTTTATACTTTCTTACACTAACACAAAATTCTTTATAAATATTAAAAAACAACCTAAGATCATTATACAAGAATAAAACACTTTTGACTTCACTTTATCTCCAACTATGCCCCATTTTTTTTCACCTTCCCATTCTAGAAAACTCCTTTAAGTTTTCTATACTTGTCTCCAATCACTCCATTCTTTTTTTAATATTTGAAATTTTTAATGGTAACAAATACACATAACAAATGTAGCTTCTTAACCATTTTAGTATATAATTCAGCAGTATTAAGTATATTCATAGTCTGTATGGCAAATCTCCAGAACTCCTTCACGTTCCCAAACTAAAAATCTTATACACATGAAACAACAAATCCCCCTTTTCCCTTCCCCCAGCCCCTGGTAACCACCATTCTACCTTCCATCACTATTAGTTTGACTGCTCAGTATCTCAGAAAAAAAGGGATCATACAATATTCTTCCTTTTGTGACTGTTTTATTTCACACAACATAATTACCTCAAGGGGCCTCCCTGGTGGCCCAGGCGGTTGAGCACAGCACTGTGAAGCTGTCCCCAGCCTCTGCAGTGCCAGTTCGATTCCCGGCCCGCAAGGGATGCCTGTTCTGTTCCCCACTCTGTTTCTGGTGAATCCTCTCACCCTCCGCCCGGCACGTCTGGCCTGAACCCCAGTTCTTATATAAATAAATTTTTTAAATCTTCAAAAAGAAAATACAGTATGAAAAATTTTAAAATGATGTGAAGGTCTTACAACGTATAGGACAGATAGTGAATGAAGTCCTTTAGCAGTTAACTGGAGAAAAATTCTTTGTTAAAGTTATAAATTTACCAAGATATGTTTTTGGTTGTCATTAACAACTTGAAAAAAATAAGCTGAAGCCAGGAATAAGAGTTACTTTGGATATTTCTATCATGAGATATTTGCCAAGAGAGGGGAATGAGCTGGTTTATGACAGGTCTCATGAAGACCCCAGGAATGTTTCTTACGAGATTGAAGGGCTGTGGTAACAGATTTGAGAATTAAGAGAGGTGATAGAATTACCTCTTAGAATCCAGAATTATCCCAGTATGTAGGAATAATAATAATACCTCCAAAGACTTGTTTGTTATATGGACAACTACTTACAAGAAAAACACTCCTGGCACAAACTGTTGTATTTAGCTGAACTGCAACCTCTTAAAGATTGTATCTAGTTCTGTTGTAGCCAGAACTGCATGCTCTTGAAGATTGCATCTAATTCTATTGTAGACAAGTATATTGGTAAAAATACTCTTTTGATCAAAGAAATGCTTAATTATGCCAGGGGCTATCAGCCATTTCTAAGGATGAAGTTGATGCCATTGTTAGTTGTCAGTTTCTGAGGATAGTTAGCAAATAGATTCCGAGAACTTCAATGGAGTTACTGAAAATAATGGATGGATATGATATTCTACATAGACTTAAAATGATCACAGCTATAAAAAGACCAGATACACTGGTTCCCGCTTTGCTCCCTTCAGGAAGATTAGATAGGAAAATACATACTGATCTAAAAAAAAAAAAAAAAAAAAAAACCCACAGCAAAATTAGATATGATTAGAATGCATGCAGGTCCCATTAAAAAGCATGGTGAAATAGACTGAAGCAACTTTGAAGCTTTCAAATGGCTTTGATGAAGCCAACCCCAGAAATGTTTATGCTGAAACAGGTATGTTTTCCAATTTGTGCTGATCATCAAATCAGAAGATTTCCTGAAAGCAGTCAGGAAAGTGACTGATTTTAAGAAGCTAGAGTTTAAATCGGACTACAAAACTGTGTCATTTACTGTAAGGTTTTTCATAGTTGCATTAAAGATACTGGGTTAATGTAAAAATAAAGTTAAGGAAAGACTGCATGTATTGGTAATGACCTCATTTAAAGGAAAAAAATATGTATGGATAGCATTGTAAAAATTAGTATTTCAGTAATTCTACTTTTAGAGTGCTACAAAAGAAAATTATAGGTTTGTTAATGTTGCATTTTTTGCAGCAGAAGTTATAAAAGAAGAGTATGTTGAACTTTTTCATATTTATAAAACATTGAAAATCATTTGGGATAGTACAAGACAGCATTTCTTATCATTCATTTTATATCTTTTGTTATCCCCATCCTAAAAATATAAGTAAAATCTGTTTGATTATAAGAAAAGCACAGACCAGACATACACATATCATAGATACAAAAAACAGATTGGCAGTGGCCATAGACACCGGCCTGGGGGTGGGCAAGACCTGTGAAAGATCAAAACTACAAACTTCCAGTTATAAAATAGATGTCATGGAGATGTAATATGCAACATAGTGACTGTAATTAATAATACTGCATTGCACATTTGACAACTGCTGAGTATTTCAAGAGTTGTCACAAAAGAATTTTTTTTATTAAGTCTGGTTACAGATGTTAGCTAGACTTATGGAAGTGAGCATTTTGAGTAACTATCAAATCATGATGTTATACCCCTGAAACTAGTGCTACGTGTCAATTATACCTCAACAAAACAATTTTTTTAAGTCATTTGGAGTTATAAGCTCAACAATGATGTAAAGTTATTTATAAAACTTCCCATTCTGAGGGGAAAATCTAAATTTTTTGTTTGTAGACAAAAATATGACAGCAAAGTCAATTTAAGTTATGTCAATTTTTATCATGAATAAAAAATGTAGAAAATAGAATTCCTGGTTTCAAAATCTGTCTAGGCCATCTTGCATAGTATTGGCTTATTTCCACACACATGACCATATAATCATCCATTAACCTAATGTTTTCTGTGACATTTAAGCTTACATTAGAATTTATTTCATGTATGGTTTTTACAGTTCAATGTTTTACATTTATAATAATAAAAAAGTATGCACGCTTTAAATCACCTCACTGTGAAAGAGAGATGTTTATATTTCTCAAATGTCCCTTCCTTTTATGGGACCACTTAACACAAAATAAATTTAGATACTGTCTTGTAACAATACTAATGTCAAATATCAAGAGACTTTTGTTTTCTACTGAAAGGAAGTTTTTGAAGACTTGTTGAGAATTGTGATATCTCTACTGCAATTATCCTATTGAGTAAACAGGAATTTAAGAAAAAGAAAACCACTAAAATACTATTTTCATGGAAATGTAAAAGGTAAAGCAAGTCTGTCTCATCAGACAGAATGGAGGTTTCTCAAAACATTAAAATTAGATCTACCATATGATCCAGCAGTCCCTCTCCTAAGTATCTGCCATAAAAATACAAAAACAATGATAATTACCTTGATAATAACAGATGGTGAACATTCTTTTTTGCAGCTTATAGGAAAACAAAAGTGACTCCATGTTGTGTTGATGCCATCTTTGGCCCACAACCGGTAACTGCTCTTCCCTGGGAAGGTAGCCAATTTCTCCATTGTTTCTTTCATGAGTATTAACCTGTACTTGTAATCCATACACAATTCTCTTAATCTTAGTAGAACAAAGACTCTTGTGGCATGTTTGTCTGGACATTTGACATCATTAGTCTTACACAAGAATGATCACACATACTAGGCATAGTGTAAGAAGACCCTTGTCAGGGATGCTGGGTGAGTCCTGTCTCACCCAGAGTCCTGTCCACTGGCCTCAGCAGGGAAGACCCCTGTATATAAGTTGCCTGCAACAAATTTTATGTATGATGAATGGACATGCCTGCTTCATTCTTCAAATTCAAAATCCACTCTCAATTTGGGGAAAATTATTTGTTCCTGAAATCACACATAGCTTAAAAATATTCCATTGGGAGGATATACCACATTCTATTTATCCATCCATCCAGCAACAGACATTGGGTTACTGCCACATTTTGGCTCTTGTTTTGTGAATAATGCTGCTATGATCATGTGAATACACATTTGTACTTAAGTCCTAGACTTCAGTTCTTTGGGGCATGTACCCAGAAGTGGAATTTCTCAATCATATAGTAATTCTATTTTTAATTTGTTGAGGGACCACCATAGTGTTTATGATAGCTACACCATTTTCCGTTCTCATCAGCAATACAAGAGGGTTTCAATCATTTCGCACTTTGACCAACACTTGTTATTTTCTGTTTTCTTGCTAATAGTTACCCTAATGAGTAGGAAGTAATATCTCATTGTGGCTTTGATTTGCATTTCCCTAATGACTAATGATGTTGAACAGCTTTTCCTGTGTTTATTAGGGGAAAAAATTATAAAGGAAATAAACTTCTTTATTAAGAAATCTATGACATAGGAAAGGAAAAAAGAAATACAGACATGAAAATTTTAACAGAGTGCTGAAATACCATCAAGCAAATATTGACTCCCTTCTCCACATCACCATGGGATGACTGACTATCTTTCACTCTTCCCCACTCCCTGACACTGGACTCACACACCTTGTTTTGGCCACTGAATCATGGACAGAAGCAGCAGTGTGCCAGTTCTGACACCTGAGCAGACATGTTCCAGACAAACCAGACACCTGTGGAACAAACTAAAGTTGCCCTGTAGTCTGAAACAGAGCTGCTGGAGCTGACCCATACAATGTTTGGTCATTACAAATAACTACTCAGTGTTTGACACCAGTGAAATTTTGGAGACCATTTTACACACTGAAAAGGCTAACTGATACACAGAAAGTTACCTTTGGATCGTTAGATTAAGGGTATCCTTTTTCTCCTTATTTGCGCTTCTAAAATTTTCCCAATTGTCTACAAAAAACCCTTAATAGATGATTAAAAAATATCTTGAGTATTTCATACCAAAGTATTCATAGTGGTTATTTCTGTTACAAACCACATGTTTTTCAAACACTTTGCAGCCTGACTTGTTTCACAATGAACATGTCTTACTTTTGTAACCAGAAAAAAAAACACAAAGGCTTTTGTTTCTCTTTTCCTCCCTTCCCCCCAAATCCCACCCACCCAACAATGACCATTCAAGATTTCCAAAAGGACTTAGTAGTCAAAACCAATTAGAGAAGGACAAAACTTCCTTCTTTATTGGTTGCCTGGGCAGGAAATGGGAAGTGGGTGTGACTACAAATGGACTACAAATGGGATCATTTGGGGGGGTGTTAAAAATGTTCTAAAATTGAATTGTGGCTATGGTTGTACAACTCTAAATTTGCTAAAAATCATTGAATTACATAATTAAACAGTGAATTTTATGATTTATAAGTTATGCCACAATAAAAAAATTTACTTTAAATATCTCTTTATATGACAATTTAAAAAAATAGGGTTTAGTTTCAAGAACTGAAACTGCAGAGGACTCTTTCTAACACTAGAAAAACACAAACAACAACAACAATAATAAAAACAAGAAGTAAATATTCAGAATCCTTAAAAAAGTAGACTAATTGAAAGGCAAATTTAAATGAGGATATAAAGCAATGTCTTTGAAGCCCCAAATTTAAGCGGAACACTTTCCTCTCACTGAGCAAATGATCCTTTGTTCATCATTTTCTCCTGAACAGTGGTCCCAGAGAACAGCACATTTGGGGGATAGCATAGTTAGTGTTCTTGGGAGTCAGCATAGATGGAGGATGCTTAGAAGACAAAAGTACAGTCCAGCTTGCGAACAACTGTAATGTGACACAGCCTTCTCTCCCTGCACATCTATGGACTAATGAGGTAATTAGACTAGTTGGAACTTGATGAACATAAATGAATGAGTCGAGTAGTACCTTGTAGGGACTTGGGATATAAACACACTCCATAGTCCATTCAGAGGTTACTTTATTTGAAACAAAATGATTGATAAATTATGTAAACTAGTTTTGAGTACCATGTAAGTGTGTGTCTGTGTTCAAGCCCAAAGTCCTAAATCAGCCCCTCTGTCTGGAAGTCATCTGCTTGTCAAACCTCTAGGCTAACATTTTATTCTTGCAACAGGAACGTTGCCATGGCAACTGAGGGGAAAGTTTTGGTCAACAGAATATAATCCAAAACAATTTAAAAAAATAAAAACCATTTGAGCAACTTCTCTAAGTCAAAGGGGATGTGAGCAATGCACATCCCACAGCATAGTGTTTCACAGGTATAAAATCTGGAGATCACTGGACAAGAAGCAGAAAACTAGATGTTGGGGTCACAGTGGCAAGGCAGGAAATGTGGCCACCACCGTTCTTCACCTCAAGCACCTTGCACTTGAGATGGATGAGAAAGGCTTGTTGGTTTGCTCTGGAAGAGTTCCAAATCCTTATTTCATGTCCCAGCAAAGAATGAACTTGTCTCCTTTGAGTCAAAACCCAAACACACTAAACGGATATGGGTTTCCAGAATTCCCAAGACTTAAAATGATTGTGTTCCTATTGTTATGTTTCCTCAGCCACCCTAGAGTTAATATATGGTTTGATATTAGTTCAAGGGAAAACTGCTTTTGCAAAAATTGAATTGAATTAGTACATTTTAAAATGACTTATTTTTTAATTTTTTTTTGGGGGGGAGGGGAATATATTCTCTATGTTTAATGGGAATTTTCTTATTTTTCCATGCACCCTCTAGTCTCTCTTCATCTGATAACCACCCCAGATTTCCCATCCCCTATTTTAGCTGTTTTTCAAGAGAATTCATGCCATCCTAAGTTTCAGGAAGACCCCATGATGAGGGTTGGTTGAATTAGAAATTTTACCCTCCCTGTCCATCATATTGACTCTGGGTTGCACAGAGGACCCAATCAGAACCAACAGTCAACTCTGGGGCACTTTCTGAAGGAATGACAGGGACCTTATAAAGTCATCATGTCCTCTTTCCGGTCACTGCTACAGACTGCATGCAGATAGCACTGCACTGACAGGCTGACAGAATGACTTGGTTTTAAGGCCCTGCTACTTACAAACTGTGTAAATGTGCACAAATAACCTCCCTGAGTCTCATTCTCCTCATCTGAAATTCCTTGGGGATGGTGACCTCTAATATTTTATACAGCATCCATGAATGAAGGCATATTATATACTGTAAAACCTTACAAAAATGTAAGCTCTTGTCTTTGGCTTTCACGGTAGCCCAAACTGGAATAAATACATAAAGATATTTGCACATCAAACACTTGTTCACCGCACTGCAAAACGAAGAGCATTACCCAAGAAGAGGACAATCTCAAGTCACAGAATGTCAGAGTCAAGCGGGCCTGGGAGGGTATCTGATCCAACCCCCTCATTTCACAGATGAGGAAACTCGCTCTATCTGCACTTGAAATGGAAAAAATGAGATAAAAATGATCATTGTAATCATTCAGCCAGGTTCCCCACATTAAATTAAAGCAATCAGATAATAAACTATAGCCCTTATATGCCAGAGACCAGGCTTGTGGTTAGCCAATGTGATTATCTTCTCCCATAGTAAACAGCCTCACCTGTGAAGAAATAACAATTATGTTTGTTTAAAAAACAATGAATTACCCAATAGTTTACCTATTCCACACAATTCAGTTCTCAGGGTTGTAAAATGGAAGGAAAAGAACTTCACAGTCAGAAAAATTGCTGAACCATGAATCTGAAATCCTTCACAAATCACAGTGAGATTTTTATTTAATTTTTTCATTTCCTCTATTGGTTAGAACCACTCTGGCCAAGAAATTATTTGCCAAATGGTGAGCTCATTTATGATGTTGGCAGTGTGAGTTTCAACAGCTGGCATTTAACTACTTTTTAAAAATCTGCCCCTTATCTTATTTACATAGCAACAGAATTATGCAAAAATTCAGAGATACATGTGTAATAGTCAATAAATTTTTTGTATGGAAAATACTTATTGGAAATCTGGTCAATATTTTTAAACATTATAATAATAAATATTACATATATAAATGACTACATACTAAAAGTGTGTATATTAATAATTTAATCTTCAGTCTTCATAATTGGTAGGTACTATTTTTATTACCCATCAATTTGAAGTGAGGCACAAAGAGGTTGAACAACTTTCCCAAAATTACCCAGCTACTACATAGAGGAGATGAGATCTGGACCTAGGGATCTTGGCTATGTAGTATGACTGCTCACCTACTCTGCAATGCTGATTTTCTCATAATAATTTCATACACAGACTCCCTATGTTATTAAAGAAATAATTTGTATATGAAATTAAAATGCATTGCAATATCTATTCAAATATGTCTTTCTATGTCTGGTTCAATCACAGGAGCAATAGAAAGCAGAAAGAGATGAAATGTGAATGCAAGCTTTGAAACCAGGTTCAACTGAACTTGGCTTCTATTACTGGCTAGTGGCAAGTTCCTGAACCTCTCTGTGCCTCAGTTTTTTATCAGTGAAATAGGGACCAAAATATGACTTCAATCCAATCCAATTAAATGTGACAGTTTATATAAAGAGCTTGTTCTCTGACACATAGAATGTCCTCAATAATTATCAACCATTATCATTATTATCAATGTAATTATATGAATTATATCAATATCATTATTAGCCCATGTATTACATAACAGTTCAGCTCTGCTCTTCTTTCTTTCCGCCTTCCATGTCTCTTATTCCACCCACCCTCCTCTTCTCCCCTCTCAGCCTCCGCAGCCCAGTTCTACACAGGCACCTGTCTGTATCTCGCATCTCAAGTCTCACTGCAGGCCTTGCGTTAAACACAGCTGTGCCTGTCACCTCCTGCCTAGGACATATCTGCTAAGCACCGGAATGCATGAAACTCCAGGGGAAGCTGTTAGACACCTGAGTATATGCAATTCAGAAGTGCTGGCAGTGAGTCCTCCAAAAGTCAAAATTTTGACTTTTCTTCCTCCCTAGAGCATGTATTCGTTTGCTAATTTCCATGACAAAGGACCACAGACTGTGTGGCTTGAACAACAGAAATTTTATTTCACAGTTCTGGTGGCTAGAAGTCCAAGTTCAAGGTGTCAGCAGGTCTTTTGGGATTCCTCAGACCCAATTTCTAATGTAGGGGGAGTCAACCTTGCTGCCAATAAGGTGTGGTTGGACACCAGCAGGGTGTTAAAGAATTAAACAAAATTCTAACACTATGAGGAGGTAGCATCACATTCCACAGATTAGGGGTTCAGGTAGCAGCCCTCCACTTCAGGTAGCAGCTTCAAGCCCAGGTTGTTACCTGTACTTCTGACTGACTGTAAATCACAGGCCCCCAGGACCCAACCCTTGGGTTAGATTCATTTGCTACAGCAACTCATAGAACTGTGAAGAAGCATTTTACCTACAAGGTAATTGGTGTATGAAAGGATATAAACTCAGAAACAGTCAGCTAAAGACATGCAGAGGGCGAAGTATGGGAGAGTGGTGAGGAGCTGCCATGCCCTCTCCAGACCTCCACTCTCCTAGCACCCCTTATATTCCTAACGCAGGAACTACCTGAACCCCACTCTTTGTTTTTGTCATTATTGTTATGGAGGCTTCATCACATAAGCCTGACTGATTAACTCATTGGCCATTGGTGACTGAGCTAAATCTCTACTCCTCTCTGGACATCAGGGAGCAGAACTGAAAGTTCTAATCAGAGTTGGCTCCACTGGCAACCAGGCCCCATACTCAAGTGCTTTTCAAAAATCATCTCATTAACATAACATAAGATACCTTTATTGCTCTCCTCACCAAGGAGGTACAGTTTTACAGTTTTATGTCAGAAATTATTTGACTCTCTATATACATAAAGATAAAATTATATATATATTTTATATAAAGATAAAATATATATAAAAGATCGGGAGATATATATATTAAAAAATCAGGATATAGGGGCCTCCCTGGTGGCGCAGCGGTTGAGCGCTGGGTTGGGAAGCTGCCCGAGGCCTCTGCAGCGCCGGTTCGATCCCCGGCTGCTCCTTGGCCACCGGAGGAGGGTCCCACATGGCCCGCAGACCTCTCCTGCCGCCCGCTGCTCCCCTCAGCAGTGTACTTCGGTCCTTCTGCCTGCTCTGTTCCCGGCTCTGGCTCTGGTGAATTCTCTCACCCTCCCGCGCTTGCGCTTCTGACTGTACCCAGTGCTTGTATAAACAAAACAAACAAACAAACAAATAAATAAATAAAACATGCCTCTATTAAAAAAAAAAAACAAAACAGGATATAGGGCCTCCCTGGTGGCGCAAGGGGTTAAGACGCAACCTATGAAGCTTATCCGCAGCCACTGCAGCACGAGTTTGATCCCCAGCCAGGGAGCAATCCACATGGTGCAGCAGACCTCTCCTGACTCGCCCACTGCTCCCCTCAGCAGTGTATTTCAGTCAATCTGCCTGTTCTGTTCCCCACTCTGTCTCTGGTGAATCCTCTCACCCCCCACACCTCTGGCCTGTATCCCAGTTCTTGTATGCATAAATAAATCTTAAAAAAAAAAAAAAGCAGGATATATAACCATATATATATATATATATATATATATATATATATATATTTCTTGTTATTAAATCACAATATCACAGCAGGTTTGGTTTGTCCTGAGACCTCTGTCCTTGGCTTGTAGCTGGCATCCTCGCTGGGCTCTCACGTGGTATCGCCTTCTGTGCAGGCACATTCCTGGTGTTTCTCATGCATCCAAATATCCATGGTCTCCTCAAAGGAACAGTAGTCATATTAGATCAGGGCCCATCCTAAGAAGTTCACTTTAATTCAGTCACTTCTTTAAGACCCTGTCTCCAAATAAGTCACATTCTGAAATACTAGGGATAGGGGTTCAACATATGAATTTGGAGCAACACAAGTTAGCGATAAGAGAGGGTTCCAGGATGCATTTCATTAGGTTCCTCAGAAGATCCTACAGGATAGAGCAAACCAGTTGACTGTAGTGGCAGTTTGCATCCCCACTTCTCTTTGGGATCACACTGGCCAATAAAGTCTTCACACCTAAGACTTGTTCTCAGGTTTGTTTTCCTAGGAAACGTGACTAAGATACATCATGGAAACTGTGGATGGTGTCTGACTCTAGGAGCAACAAGACCTGTCAAATGTGGCCCCAGCTGTCCTTTTGGCCCTCGCTGTCCAGTGCAGACTGGAGTATCCATTATCACTTGTCTTTTCCAGATACACAGCCTTCACTCATAAGAAAGAGAGCCGGATCCCTCGCTCCCCTTCAAATTCTGTAAGAAAGTCACATTTCACCGGCTTACGAGTTATCTTTATTATCCTCCCAGAAATGAGTAATTATTTGTTCCATATAATTTTTTTAAGATTTATTGATTGATTGATTGATTGATTGATTGATTTATACATACATACAAGCACTAGGTACAGTCAGAAGCGAGGGAGGGTGAGAAAATTCACCAGAGCCAGAGAGGGGAGCAGAGCAGGCAGAAGGACCGAAGTACACTGCTGAGGGGAGCAGCGGGCGGCAGGAGAGGTCTGCGCACCATGTGGGACCCTCCTCCGGTGGCCAGGGAGCAGCCGGGGATAGAACCGGCGCTGCAGAGGCTGCGGGCAGCTTCGCAACCCAGCGCTCAACCACTGCACCACCGGGGAAGCCATGTTCCATATAATTTTAAATAAATAAGTGTTCTGGTCAAATTAGGAAAGATAAAATTATTCCCTATTTGTACCAAAAAAAGAGAAAGAAAATTCACATTATTTCAGAAAGTATCTGAATTAGTGCTTTAGAATCATATAGGAAAAGCAAACAGATGTACAGCTGGCCTATCCCAGATTTTAATTAAAACCCATCTTTAATTGGTCAAAACATGACTAGTATGACAGCCAAGCCAGAGAGATCAGGATTCATGCACACATGGTCCCTCACACACATACACAAACACACACTTAGCATTCTGTTACTCAGACTATGTGGAAGCAGCAGGATGTGGATATGAATGGATTTTCCATGTATTTCTCTTGGCATTGTGGCCATATTTAATGTAAAACCCAGTAAAGTAGAAATTTTAATTAAGTTTATGGTCTGACCATCTGTATTTGTTTGGAATTTCTGTCTCTTCAAAGTAAAAATGTGAACCTGGTTTTAAACCTAAAAATATCTCAGACTGCAATCAAGTGCATTATCAATGAATTGCAAATGTGTGGTCTGAAATAGAATGTAAGATTATAAGAGGGGCAGCCTGTTATCAAAACATCACAAAATACCTGGAGATCAATTTACAGTCACTATTTTATTCTGGCATGCTCTGGGGAAGATAAAAGGGAAATTTTATATATTCTCAAAGGAAGAAAAATCTTAACATCAATAAACTGCCAAAGAATCAATTATGTACATTTTACCTGTTTCTGTAGGTTTTGATGTTACTTTCTTTTTAATCTCCACTTCTGGCATTTTACCAATGGGCAAAATCCGTGTACAATCTATAGCCAAATGTTCTAGTTACTCCTTTAGGCTCCTTTTTTTTTAAATAGGGAAAGCTCACTAGTGTACAACAAGCAATAGTGAATTTGGCCAATGTGTATTAGTAAAATGTATTTGTAGACTTGGAAGCAATAACAGGAAAATCTTTCAAAATACAATGTAGATACAATATAGACTCTTTTCTGTTCTTTGGGGGCTAAATCGAGCTGCCGATAGCTGACATTCTCATTCTCTGTGAAGTGTTCATTAAGTAAATAAAAAAGTATAACCAGAAGTCCAGTTTGAAGTGACAGATCTAGGTATAAGCCCTTAAACAGCATTGCCCAACTTCCTACTAAAATTCACATCAAGACCCAGAAGACAAATATTTACCTACTGAAAACAGGACAGTCAACCCACTGCCAGACTCTGGTAGGTCTTCCCAGCTGTTGCCTCCAGAACAAGAGCTTGTCTGTCTGGGTAGAAATCCATTCATCCCTTCACTACGAATGTAAGCCATAGGGCAACAGAGAAAGAAGAAATCCATCCTATGTTATGCAGCGGCCTTTTCAGGCTGTCAGGGTCCTGTCCTTCCCCCTAAACTCTCTTTCAAATGTGTGCATTATACACAGCAAAAGAGACAATAACAAAAACTAAGAGAAACCCCACCAACTGGGAGAACATTTTTGCACACAACACTAATGATAAAGGACTGATTACAAAAATCTGCAAAGAGCTGATGAGACTCAACAACAACAAAGAAAATAATCCAGTCAGAAAATGGGCAGAAGAGCTAAAAAGAAACTTCTCTGAAGAGGAAATGCAAATGGCCAACAGGCATATGAAAAAATGTTCAACATCACTTGTAATCAGGGAAATGCAAATCAAAACCACCATGAGATACCATCTTACACCAGTGAGAATGGCACATACTAAAAAAACTGGCAACAACAAATGTTGGCGAGGTTGTGGAGAAAAAGGAACTCTCCTGCACTGTTGGTGGGAATGCAAACTGGTCCAACCACTATGGAGAGCTGTGTGGAGATTTCTGGACCTACTAAACATAGAGCTTCCATATGATCCAGCAATTCCACTCCTAGGTATTTACCCAAAGGATACAAAAACATCAATTCCAAAGAACACCTGCACCCCTATGTTTATAGCAGCACTATTTACAATAGCTAAGCTTTGGAAACAGCCCAAATGCCCAAAAACAGATGACTGGATCAAGAAGATGTGGTACATATATACCATGGAATATTACTCAGCATTCAAAAAAGATAAACACATGCAATTTGCAGCAACATGGATGGCGCTGGAAGGGATCATGCTCAGCGAAATAAGCCAAAAAGAAAAAGAAAAATACCGGATGGTCTCACTCATAGCAGGAATCTAGAAAACTTAAATAAGGGACCAGGAAAATGAATAACTATAAGAAAGTGAAAATCAAAATCAACAAAAAACTATGAACCAGAGACACTTTTTGGGGGGTGGGGGGCGGGAGGGAAGGGATTGGGGTCAGAATGGGGGTGTTGCAATTGTATGGGGAATATAAAAATAAAATTTATTATTTTAAAAAAAAAAACACAGTGAGGTGCTTTGCACTCATTTTCTCACTGAATCTTCACTTAATTCTCATGGTAGCCCTGTGGGAAAGGTGTAGCAGGGAGTATCCCTATTTTAAAATGAGACTGAGGCTCAGGGAATTTGAAAAAAAGAAAAAAAAAAGAAAAAGAAAAAAACAAATGTGTGCATTATATATATTCATATATTCACCCAACAAATATCTATTGAACATCTACTATGTGCCATGCCAGGCACTGTTCTAGAAGCTAGGGATATGGAAGGAAAGAGTGAGAGAGAGAGAGAGAGAGAGAGAGAGAGAGAGAGAGAGAGAGAGAGAGAGAGAGAGAGAGATGATACATCAATCCATCATATATTTACATTCAAACAAACAGTTCTGTGGAGCTTACACTCGAGTAGCACATACAGGTGGGCCCATGATCAACTAAGTGGTTAGGGGTGCTGAGCTCCAAGCAATATAAATTTCTCCTATAACTTTTGTGTCTCCTAAAACTGAACTACAGCAACACCAAGCCACAGGAGATTGGTTTCAGGATACACCTTCCCTGGAAATACACTAAAATCTGAAGATGCTCAAATTTCTTAGTCAGTTCCACATTGACGGATACAACCAAATAAGGGATATCAAGTGGTTGACTCTGCCCAAGTGGAACCCAAGGATAGAAAAATTTTTAAAAATCCATATAAGTGGACCTGAGCAGCTCAAACTTGTGCATCAAGAGTCAGCAGTGGGCCTCCCCTGGTGGCGCAGCGGTTGAGCGCTGGGCTGTGAGGCTGCCCGCAGCCTCTGTAGTGCGGGTTCATTCCCCGGCTGCTGGCGAGGGTCCCACAAAAAAAAAAAAAAAAAAAGAGTCAGCAGTATGTTGATTTTATATGCCTGTGGAGACTGACACTTGGAGAAAAGAAGTTGGCAGTAGTCAATGGTAAAGGAGTGACCGTGGACCTGGGGAGGTAGCCCCACAAGAAAGTGCTAGAGTAGAAGGGGAAGTCTCAAGTTTGTCATTTGTCCATCTCTTTAAAGTGACAAAAACCCAGGATGTGGGTCTAAGGCAGCCCAGAAGAGCAGAACCAGGGGGGAAAAAAGCCAACATACAAGTAACCCTGTTGTATGTCAGGAAGAAACACTGTGGAGAAAACTAAAGGGCAAGGGAGATAGAAATACAGGGGCAGGGTGTGAGTGGGGGCAGGGTGGTGGGGTAGCCCTCCATGAGGAGGTGACAGAAGAGAGGACCCCTGAGGAGAGTAAGAAGGTGAGCTGTGCGGGTGTTGGGGAAGGGCAGTTGGAGCCACTGATGAGTACCAGCCTCCACCAAGACCCCTGGAATAACTTCCAGAGTATTCTCTCACCCCAGTTTCTGCCAACAGTATCTCCACACTATATCATCCTTTCTAGAACATTCTTTAATACTCACCACTCCATTCCTGGGTAATAAACTTCACTGTTCAGCCTTCGTGGTAGAAGAGAGGCAGGAGAAAGAAAAAAAAGAAAGAAAATAAATTGGAGTAGAAATAGGGGAAAAGTATAGCCACATTTTTTTTAACAAAGTTTCTCCTATTATATGTATTCAACAAAAATACATAAAATTAAAAATAAAGAAAAATCCAAATAAGCAAGGAAAACAAAAGGCTACCTAGAAAATGATACAAATCAGGATTACTTCACACTTGGCTTCTATAATAGTGAATTCTAGAAGACAATGAAGACATGTCTACAAATTTTAGAAACTTTATGAAAAGGATAGGAAAAGGAGCATGATATCTGTATTTCATACACACACACACATGCACATGATATATATATATATATATATATATATATATATATATATATATGCAACAGCAACTCATTCTTAAATATGTGACATCTCTGAAAGTAAATTACCTCTGTAACCTACTTAAAGAAAGTTCTAAAAACATATTCAGATGATGAAAATAGAGATGAGAATTAGGAATCCCAGGAACAGGAAGCTGTAGCCAAAGACTTGGAAGAAAGTTCATCTGCTCGGATGGGTACCCGGATGCCAGAGCCCCAGCTTGGGGTCACTGTGCAGGGTGAAGCTTGGCCTCACTGCTCTTCCTTCACTACTGCCTCTCCTGTGACTCCACTTTCCACTTTCTAGAACCAGGAAATGGGTTTATTGAGCCATATCCTTCAACTTTCAGTTCAGAGGAAATCTTTTACATATTTAATGGCCACTGACAACAGTAATGGGTAATGTTCACTTCCAGCACTTGTTAATAATGGCTATGCCAAGCACTCTGTGAAAAAAAAACTGAACCAGGAAGATTACTTTTAAAAGGTATTTTCCTCTCTAAAAGGGCAGAGTGATGTAGTACAATATAATGACCTTTTTTTTTTTTTTCATGGAACATGAATGATGATTTTCTGTACCTTTATCAGTCGTATGGAGAACCCTGAGTCATTGAGGTTTAATTGGGAAAGACTATTAAACCACCAAGTAACAGATATGATCTGTCACTAACTCTGTTCACACCCCCTTTCCTTAAAGGTTCTGAGAATGCTGCTCCACTAACAAATCTTTATTTAATCAAAAATAACTGCATTCATTTTTTTTTAACTATGGAAAATGGAACTATAAGGAAATATACCCAAAGGGTTCATGTACCCAAAGGGAAGGGATAGTGTTTCTGGATTGTAGGCTTCTCAGTGGTCTTTTCATTCTGCTTCATGTAACACCAGATATTTTACAAATACTTTTTTTTAAAGATTTATTTATTTATTTATTTATTTATTTATTTATACAAGCACTGGGTACAGTCAGAAGCACGGGAGGGTGAGAGAATTCACCAGAGCCAAAGCAGGGAGCAGAACAGGTAGAAGGACAGAAGTACACTCCTGAGGGGAGCAGCGGGCGGCAGGAGAGGTCTGTGTGCCATGTGGGACCCTCCCCGACAGCCGGGGATGGAACCAGCGCTGCAGAGGCTGCAGGCAGCTTCGCAGCTCAGTGGTCAACCGCTGCGCCACCAGGGAAGGCCCTTTACAAATACTTTAAAAAAAAAAGAGCATATGCAATTTTACATATACCATGTAACTGCAACTATGTAAAAACATATACATGGAAAAGAAAATGCATCTTAATGTATTTATAAGTAAGATTATTAGTATATTTTTCCTTCAATTTAATCTTTATTTTTATTTTCTAAATTTTCAATAGAAGCAGGTATTATATCCGTAAAAAACTGTTTTTCTTAAATCAAAATAAGATAGAGAGTGATTTGCTTAAAGAAACTTAAAGCACAGACTGCTGTTAGGATGCCAAATAGTAATTGCCCATTATAAACAATTCTCATTTTCATCAAAACTGATGAGACAGTTTCTACTTACATATCTGGTAAATGTTAGGGCTTTCAACTGAAAAAGAATTTCTTTTATAATATTTTAGAGTTCAAACTGCTCACATAAGCTCTTCAAAAGCATTAGTAAAAATTCATACTGAGCAAGTCCAAATTAAAAAAGGATTTTCTATAGGGGGAAGGGAAACCTCAATAATTTAATAAAAGATTAAATAGTCAGATCTTTCTAGGTCTAAAGCAAATCCCACCAGATGCTTGGAAAGAGTGCTGGACTTTTGCATAAACACTCTCATACAACCTGGACCAACTTGGGACACCAGTTCACTCAGATCCCCCTCAATGCTGAAGATCATTTCTCTATCTTAGAACATGACATTGGCTTAACACTTGTGGAGCTGAAAAATCTGCTGCGTGTGTCCTTCTAAAAAGATTGGAAATAACAAAAAGAAACAATAAAAGACGAAAAAAGCAAAAACCTTCAAGCTGTGTCACAAAGACTCCTGTAATCCCCGACTAGTGTCCACCATTTTGCAGTGGTATCACCTTCCTCAACACAGCATCTTGCTCTCCCCCAAAGCTCAGGTCCCAGTCAATGCTTGGATGACTGCAGTTCAGGATCTTCTACCTGCCCATCAGGATGGCTACCCATCAAGGATCCTTGTCCTTCGGGAAGACTCCATTGTTATTGCTAATAGGATTCTGCATCAAGATCCAATCTGAATATAGCACCTTTGCCAAAGTTTGAGACACTTAAATTAATATCAAAGGGAGTCTTAACATATGTTGACCTCAAAAAACATAGGCAGCCAGTTAATCCACCAGCAAAATGAGTTTATTCAGAAACGGCAACAAAAAGCAATTAGGAACGGAGGTAGGAGAAAACACAGATGTATGTTTCCCCAGACCAAAGAAGTGTTTTTATATAGATTATAGTGGGGGCAGCTGTAAAGGCAGAGTCCACTGGAGTAAACTGGAAGGTGAAAGTGGTGGCTTTTCATTTGCTGAGTTATGGCTTTCCCTTACTGGCTGACTGGTTTTGGGCAGAGAGGAGCCTCCTCTTTCTGCCACTCTGGCAAAGTAGCATCACTTTCTGTCAGAGATTCAAGACTTGTCTTTTCTAGTAGGGTTCTGTTGTGCGCACTGAATGGGATTGCTTTTGGTCTATCAACCTTATATAATTACTATTAATTACATATATATATATATATATATATATATACACACATATATATGTATTTTTTTTCACACCAAGACTGAAGGTGCTAAGCTTTGGCATCTCCAATTCCAGCCCTGTGCTGGCTTTACACCCACAAAGAAGAACTAGACTTGCTTTTTGCACTAATCCTGCTCACTGCCAACTTTCCTGTCTTAGCTATCTGGTAATTCTTTGGTAAACAGAATAATGTCTAGATTCATAGAATTCTAAATCTGTATTAAGAACAAAGGAGCACTTTTCAATCTGCAAGATTTCATTGCTCTCACAATGAAGACGGATTTTTTATTGTACTTAGCTGATCAATTTTGTTTTCATTGTTTTAAGTCTTTCCCCTTCTGAAAAGATTTGTTTTTCCTTTGAATTTCCAAAAGGCCCATTAAAGAGAATTTTCCGAAATGGCATATTCTCAATGTGGAAATCAAGATACACTTTCTAGAGTCATGATTCTTAACATTTGTTCTGGGCTGATTCAAAATGAGGTGAGGGACCAGTTAAAAATGCAGATTCCCTGTGACTCTCCAAGGTCTTACAAATCAGAATATCTTAGAGCTGGGCCCCAGACAGAGCACTTAAACACAAGTTTCCTTGCATCTAACTTACAGTATGTTTGCAGTTGATATATACTAAATAAATTAACATATAAAGGAAGGGGGAGTTTCCTGTAATGGTAATGCAAACTAAATTATATAAGGCAGTGCTCCACTCTAGAAAAATAAACTGAAGTTAGAACAAACAAACAAGCAAAACTGATCTGCTCTTCCCACCCTCTTTCATGTTTTTTCATGAAATTATTGAAGTTCAGATTCAGCTCAATAACCCTGTTTTATACCACTTTACAGAAAGGAAAAGGGACTGAAGACATGCTCTTTTAAGCAGAATTCATGACCATCTTTAAGTGTAAAAACAAAAACCAATATTTACTACAAGAACACTGTATTTCATGTATTTTACAGACATTATCATACATAATCTGCACTATAAACAGATAAAATCTTATAAAATAAATATTTCAATGTACATTGTGCTCACATAAAGTAAAGGGGGAAATCATTAGCCACATTTTGTACTTGAAGAAAATGAGGCTCAGAAAGAACTTGAACCCAGATGTGTTTTATCATTCAAAGTTTGGAGTTTATTCTGCTGTGTCCTGATGCCTGGCATCCACCCCAGCAATGTTTGTCGCTGTTTCTCTCTTGTCTAATTATTGAATGACTTTGTACTTGGGTTTTTCTTCTGCCCAAGTAATATCCTTTATGCTCACCAATGACTTTAATTATTTCATTAGTTATCCCTTTGACTTACAGCTTTGTTTTCTGCTAAAATCACTCTTACGGTTTCTGCTAAAATTCACATTTCATTAATTTGTAGGATTTAATGTTAGATCAGTTACTGAAAACCTTTTAATAAGGAAAGGGTGTAAAAAAGTATAAGAAAGCCAGATACAGAGAGTCTAAAGAAGGCCTGAACCTCTCACCAGGCCAGGGAGAGAACACCAGTCATAGATGGCTGCTACCTTCACAAATTTACCCAAAACCAGCCTTGCCTGGGTAGCCATGGTCACTCCTAACAGTCCAGATATGCTGATAACCGAGCTCTCCAGAGAATTTCTATGTCTGTGCATATAAAAGGAGAAGTTAACTGCCTGGAGAGAGACCAAAAGGGGGTTGGTATCACTAGAAAGAGATAAGTTTGTTATCCATGCTGCTTTATTGTTTTCATCTGTAAAAATGAGATACATTTTGGTTGTTATTCAATCTGGCAAATCACTTTTATGAGATTTTCTCTAAAAGTCAGGCCCGTCATTGTCCAGAGAGAAAATGATCTCAGAAACACCTTGGGGAGCAACAGTAGCCTGAGGCATCATGTAGAAATTTGGCCATTTGCTTCTTAATTTCCTTATTTCCTTTGGAGTATGGTTTTTAATTGCAAACTCTGGTTCACTGAATTACCTCTGGCGTCCAGCACTACAACTAGAATTTGAGCTCAAATACTTATGATGAATGTTGAACTTGAAGCCTTTCAGATAACCTTATGTTTATTTTGTATTTTCTGATCTCTTAACAGGACAATAGAATCGAAAGCAGTAACAGTGTCTTAAGTTTATAAGTGTGTGAGCCCATATGGAAGATTTCAAACATTCTTTTTTGTATTAAAGATAAGACTAGAAAAATAGAATAAACATAAAGTGTGATACATTAGAACAGTGTTGAAGACTCAAATAAATCCGAATTCAAAAGTATCACAACAATGTTTGTTGTTACTGTTTTTCTCTTTCCTTTTGTTCTGGAATATTATTTTGCTAAAAGGACAATGAATCATTTGTCATCTACATGATGCTCTCTTCCAAATAAAATTGCTTTGCTTTGTAGGCTGCATTTAAAGACAAAAGTCTTCTAGAATCTAAAGACATGCTAGGATAACATTTATGACTGGTGATAAATAACAACTATAGAATGGTCTTAATTAGGTCTTGCAGTCTTAAAAAATGATCTTTAGGTTCCTAAAAGTTTGTTCATAAACATGAAAAGCACATTATTTCTTAATTTTATCATAGCTTTAAAGTGGCTTTGATATCAGCAATGGAAATTATAAAAATCATGATTATGACATTAGATACAGAGAAAGCATTTTATAAAATCCAAAATCCATTTATGATTAAAACTTGCAAAAGAAATAGGGAACAGAAACACAATAAAGGCTATCTACAACAAACCACAGCTAACATCATACTCAGTGGTGAAAAATTGAAAGTTTTCCTCTAAGATCAGGTGTAAGACAAGGATGTCCACTTTTACCACTATTATTCGACAATGTGTTAGGAGATCTAGCAAGAGCAATTATGTAAGAGGAAGAACTAAAATAACCCAAATTAGAAAAGAAGAAGTAAAACTATTACTATTTGCAGACAACATGAAAATATACATAGAAAACCTAAAGACTCCATTAAAAAACTATTAGAAACAATAAATCATTCTCACACTGTGAGAATGGCCCTTATCAAAAAGATCAGAAACAAATGTTGGCAAGAGTGTAGATAAAAAGAAACACTTATTCACTATTGGTGGGGTATATACACTGGTCCAGTCCTTACAAAAAACAGTAGAGGTTTCTCAAAATATTAAAAATAGATCTACTATATGATCCAGCAATTCCTCTCCTCGCTATCTACCCTAAGAATGCAAAAATTCTATTTCCCAGGGATATATGCACTCCAGTGTTCACTGCAGCACTATTTACAATAGTCAAGTTATGGAAACCACCTAAGATCCAACAACAGATGAACAGAAAAGATGTGGTGCATACACACAATGGAAAATTACTGAGCTTTTAACACAAAATGAAATCTTACCATTTGTAGCAACATGGATGGAACTGGAGGATATTATGCTAAGTGAAATAAATCAGGAGAAAGACAAATACCACATGATTTCTCTCATGTGTGGAACATAAAGAAGCAAAACAAAGGAACAGACAAAACTAAAACAAACACATCTGGCTACCAGAGGAGGGGAAAGCAAAGTGGGGTGGGGTCCCAATGCACTGTAGTGGAAAATTATTGGTTCTTTGGTGGTGGGCTTGGTGTGGCCACATACACCTGAGATTCTGTACCCCTAAATCACATACAGTGTTATAAACCAATGTTAACTCATTAAAAATAATACAATTAAAACAAAACAACAAAGTGACTTTGTTGTGTTTTTTGAAGGCATATACTATTCAGGATTTTTGGATAAAGAGTCATAAACAACCTACTTATTTATTGTGCTTTATGTTTATCCTACAAAATTCATTGACACTTTCATATTCAAATGAGAGACCATAGAATAATAAAGTTAGGAAAGACTTCAGAAGATCATAAGGCAGGGGATTTACTGGTACATGTTGTATGGTCTATGCAATATATTGTGTAAAAATAAAATTCAAATGAGTATATTTTAAAGGTCTTTTTGGCTTCATTCAACAATTCGTGCATTGGACAACATCCAGTCTTGCAGATAGAAAGGACTAGGAGCTGTAAAATATGAAAGACTTATAGGTGAAAGGAAGCAGGAACATGAAAGTTACACTAAAAAAAAAAAAAAAGGATTGGTTATGCAAGGTCACTTTCCTCTATGGGATGACAAAGGTTATTTGGCAGATTACCTGACTAGAGGATTCCTGAATGACATAAGATTCTATTTCTGGAAGGGGCTGAAACCATACTTAAGTCTTCGTTTTGTTGATAAAGGGCCTTAGCATAAATGATTCCACTCCAGGGCCTATTTTAAGAATGTTGAAAAGTCCTTGAAATATTCATGGCTTCTGACCCAGGAACTCCACATCAAGGTATTTGTCAAAAGTGTGTATGAAAATATATTTAAAATGTGTATAAACGTGTGTATAAAAATATAGGTACAAATCTGTACATCATATCCCTATTTATAATAGCATGAAATTAGAAACAGCCTAGATATACACCAGTGGAGGATTAGTAAAATGCTTAATGTTGTATCTAATAATTCTCAACTACTAAAGTCATATTTGTTGACATGGAATAAGTTCACCATGTATTGTCAAGTGAACAGATTATGGAGTGTTCCATACCATTTTGGTGAGTTCCAAGTTGTGCTTTTCCATGCATGCACGCACGTGGGCATGAAGAGAGAACCATCTAAACATAGAAACAGTGCTTGGACGGGGCCCTTTAGTGTCTCACAGCCCCTCAGCCATGCTTTTACTGTAGTTACAGTTGAAATCAGCTGTTGGGATTGACTGACAGCCCTGGCCTCAACCGAGAGGTTTCCCCCACCTTATGCAGAAACCCTCTGAGCCTTCTGAGGTCTCTGCAAGGTAGGTCATGCCTCATGGTGTGACCCTTGACCAAGGTAGGGGACTGGGTGGGAGCCAGTGGATAAATATTTCAAGTGGTATTCTAGTAAATGTTTAACATCCAGGCTCATCCGGAGCCCAGATTTACAGCATTTACTAGTCTCCATAATGTAAGTACTCCCATCGTAGTCAATTTCAAGCTACCAAGCCTCCGTCACTGGTCACAAAGTTGACAAGAGACAGGGACAAAAGGCTGTGCCAACTGGGGCAAGCAGGTTCCAACACACCACTGAACTATGTCCCCCACTTTCTGCTCCTGAGTGGACAATGTGAAGTACATTCTGCACCCTCAGATGGTCACCCAGAGTAGCGAGCAATTTAACAATACTCCTTTGAATGGCCTGTCCATCCTTCCCTATTTCCCTCTCTCTGGTGCGCCACTCTCCTCCCCTGGCATCTCGTCCCCCCAGAAACATCCTGCACATTAGTCCTTGTCTAAGATTCTCTTTAAGGAAATCCAACCTAGGACAGAGGTTATGGGGGGATATGACGAATCTGGGTAGTTTGAATTTTCTTATTTGTGCTTTTTAATATTCTTGATTTCTTGAATCAGACATGTCACTTATGTAATTTAAAGGAAAATTAGTGTTAATGAAAATCGTGGGTTAATTCTATCATGATAGGGTCCCCAGGAATTAGGAACGCATTACATAATTTAGGAAGATTTAGCTGCTGTGGGGTTCACATTTACTGTCTCCCAGTCTACAGGGCCTGTGCTTCTCTATGCAGATATGACACTGATCCGCAGGAAGGGGCAAGAAAGAAAACTGTGACCAGAAATGCAAAAAATTAAAGGAAAAGATCAATTTTCCTTATTTTTCTTGTTGGCTTATTTTTTCTTCAACTTCACCAAGGATCACATATAGTTAACCATTAAAAGATAATGAAAATTGGGCCTCCCCAGTGGCGCAGCAGTTGAGCGCTGAGTTGCGAAGATGCCCGCGGCCGCTGCGGCGCCAGTTCGATGCCCGACTGCTCCCAGGCCACTGGAGGAGGGTCCATATGACACGCAGACCTCTCCTGCCTCCCGCTGCTCCCCTCAGCAGTGTACTTCGGTCCTTCTGCCTGCTCTGCTCCCTGCTCTGGCTCTGGTGAATTCTCTCACCCTCCCGCACTTCTGACTGTACCCAGTGCTTGTATAAACAAAAACAAACAAACAAATAAATAAATAATAAATAAATAAATAACATGCCTCTATTAAAAAAAAAAAGATAATGAAAATTATCATAGACCAAAAAAAAACCAAAAACCTGTGATTCACAAAGTTAATTATGAAAGGATTTTGGCATAACATTCATATTTAGAGAGATAATCACTAGACATAACTGAGTTCGCAACACTTGTCAGTTAACAAGGAAGCAATGACATTATTCTTCTTTTCAGAAAACACTTTATTCTTTTTTTAAAGATTTATTTATTTATGCATACGAGAACTGGGGTACAGGCCAGAGATGCGGGGGGGTGAGAGGATTCACCAGAGACAGAGTGGGGAACAGAACAGGCAGACTGAGTGAAAGACACTGCTGAGGGGAACAGTGGGCAAGAAAGGGGAGGTCTGCCACGCCATGTGGGTAGCTCCCTGGCCGACCTGGGATCAAACTCGTGCTGCAGAGGCTGCAGATAGCTTCACAGTGCTGTGCTTAACCCCTTACACCACCAGGGAGGCCCAGAAAACACTTTATTCTGAGAAAACTTCTGCAGGAAAAAAATCTTACAGGTTAAAAGAGTATATAGTTAGGCATCCAGATGCAAACAGGACTTATAACAATCTACAGATATTAGAAATGACAAGGGAAATGTATAATAGAACAAATACTTTGGTTCATAATATTTAAAAAACCACATACAATTATATTAACCCAAATAAGAAATATGTGGGGCCCACATAAAAAAACTGCAAAATTTTGCTGTGGGATATGATTCTTAGAAAAATGGAGGGGCTCCCACATGAAAGGTCTTGCAGTCTTTAACCAGTTCCTTCCTGATCCATTATTAAACACTATTATTATTAAACTATTAGCTATTGTAATATTACGAAATTATTAACCCCTCAAGAGTTATACTACAGAACTTCAGAGAATGTTTCCAGCCTCCTCTTTCCCAGTTGCTTTGTCTGGAGATTCCAGATGTATGTGTGTGTGTGTGTGTGTGTGTGTGTGTACTCTATATAAAACATGTAGATAAACACATGTGTGTTTATATGTCTGTATACCTGTGGGGGGAGGGGTGTGGTTGTATAGCTAATGGAAAGAAATCTACCCAAAAGTTTAAAAATTTCTATGTACAGATTTATAGTGACATTTGTTTTCTTCTTTGTAATTTTTCTCAATGTGGCTGCATTGTAGATTACTTCCAGGATCAGAAAAGAAGTATTTAGAATCAATTCAAGTGGGATAACCAATTTGAGGCTCCTCTGTACTCCTGCCTGCATTCTCCTTGTCAAGTCTAAATTACCACCTACCTGGTGGGAGTTATCAAAATTCAGCCATCAAGTGTGATGAGCTTCAGGGACCAGGCTTTATCAATGCAGCACTTAGCATAACAGGGAAGATTAAAAGTGACATCGTAGCTGAAATGAAAGTATGACTTAGCAACATCTTGGAGTTCAGAGGGCACTAGGATAAGGATTCAGTGACAGAAAATGTTGTTCTTCTCAAGTGGCTTATCAGGAGCTGGTTTTTATTTCTCTCTTTCCTCTGGCCTTGAAAAAGAAGCTCGAGTCAAATGTGTGTCACATCCTTTCCAACTCTATGTGACCTTAAAGTATATCATTGGGAATAACCATAACTTGCTCATACATTCTCATTGACCTAATTCTCACTTTTATTTTGGTTTTATTCCACTGTACTTCTTGTCTCTATGTAAATACACTATTTTTGGGAAATAGTGAAATCATTTTGGGGAAGAGAAAGGATATACAAATATTAACAAACTGAACTGAACCGCTGGCTTGTCTCAGGGTCTCCCCAAGACTCTGCAAACTCCCTGAGAAGTACAGTCCCTGGAATGAAAAGAATTCAGTGGCCAGGGAGAGAGACCAGTTTCCCAAGATGCCCTTCTCACAAGTGAGGCCTGAGTTCAGTTGCTCAGCTGCCTTCCACCAGAGTCTATACAGGTTTAGCTATACCTCTAATTCTTTGGAACTTCCTCTTGTCCTGGTTCTCCTGACTTGTAAGAGCCATCCATATTACCTGCCATGAAAGTAAGTGTACACAGTCAGGGTCACCCATTTAACAAACATTTCATGAGAGCCTAGGATGTGTATATGGGACAGTATGTCACATGAAAATCTTCATACTGTTTACCCTAAAACCTAACTTCTCTGAGTTAATGCTAATGGATTTATTTCAAGAGGGTTATAAAGATACTTACAGCAGTTTCAGTTATAAGAGCAAATATATTTTGATACAATATATTCAACTATAGGATATTAGGATAAGTATTTTCTCAAATTTAAAGATTATAATGTTTAAATGTAATTTAAAATTATTATAAATATGACAGATGAGTATAGAAGAGTATATAATAGAAACAAAAGAGAAAATGAAACTCTGTGTGTGTGTGTGTTTACAGGAATTTAAAAAATGAGTTTAGAGTTACACTGGTCAAACCACTGTGGAAAGGGCCTCCCCGGTGGCGCAGCGGTTGAGCGCTGGGTTGCAAAGCTGCCCGCAGCCTCTGTGGCGCCGGTTCGATCCCCGGCTGCTCCCCGGCCACCAGAGGAGGGTCCCACATGGCGCGCAGACCTCTCCTTCCGCCCGCTGCTCCCCTCAGCAGTGTCCTTCGGTCCTTCTGCCTGCTCTGCTCCCCGCTCTGGCTCTGGTGAATTCTCTCACCCTCCTGCGCTTCTGACTGTACCCAGTGCATGTATAAACAAAACAAACAAACAAACAAATAAATAAATAAGTAAAACATGCCTCTATTAAAAAAAAATTTAAAAAAAACCACTGTGGAAAGCTGTCTGGAGGTTCCTCAGTCTACTAAAAATGGAGCTACCCTACGACCTGGAAATTCCACTCCTAGGGATCTACCCAAAGGACACAAAAACATTGATTCAAAAGAATACCTGTACCCCTATGTTTATTGCAGCACTATTTACAATAGGTAAGGCCTGGAAACAATCCAAATGCCCAAAAATAGATGACTGGATCAAGAAGATGTGGTACAGGGCCTCCCCTGGTGGTGCAGGGGGTTGAGCACTGTGAAGCTGTCCACAGCTTCTGCAGCCCGGGATTCAATCCCGGCCAGCCGGAGAGGATCCCACATGATGCGGCAAACCTCTCCTGTCTCACCCGCTGCTCCCCTCTGCTGTGTACTTAGGTCAGTCTGCCTGTTCTGTTCCCCACTCTGTCTCTGGCGAATCCTGTCATTCTCCCGCATATATGGCCTGTAGCCCCGTTCTTGTATGCGTGAATGGGTAAATCTTTAAAAAAAAAAAAGAAGAAGAAGATGTGGTACATATACACAATGGAATATTACTCAGCAATCAAAAAAGATAAACACATGCCATTTGCAGCAACGGGGATGGAACTGGAAGGAATTATGCTCAGTGAAATAAGCCCGAAGTAAAAAGAAAAATATCAGATGTTTTCATTTATAGCAGGAATATAGGGGAACCCAATAAGACATCAGTGTAAAAAAATAATAACAGTACAAAACACAACAAAGCAAAAATAGACAATTATAAACCAGAGACATACTGCAGGGGAGGAGGAGGGAGAGGGATCAGAGGGAGGGAGAGAGAGCACAGGGGACTGAGGTGATGGTGCACGGGTGCATTGGTGAAGGAAACCCTATGGGGAATACAGCTGAGGGGGTGGGGGGAAGCAAAAATTGTTTAAAAATGAGCAATGACCTAAAAAATTTAAACTTAAATAAGGGAACAGGAAAATGAATATAAGAAAGTGAAAATCAAAATCAACAAAAAACTATGAACCAGAGACACTTTTTGGGGGGTGGGGGGCGGGAGGGGAAGGATTGGGGTCAGAATGGGGCGTTTGCAATTGTATGGGGGAATATAAAAATAAAATTTATTATTAAAAAAAAAAAAGAAAATAAAGTAGAGCTACAATTATCTTGTTTAGTGCAAAAATTACTAATATCAAATTATGGGTTGCTTTGAAACATTAAGTTCAAAATTTTATAATCCATATAAAACTGTGTATATCTAAGATAAATAGACTCAATCTTAGGCAGGTTTTATGCATAATGCATACAGATACACAGTGCTCATAAATGTGTTCAAACCAGGAACTCTTCCTCAGTGGACTGGTTGACCATTTAAGAAAATATCAAAGTAAAATATTGCTTCATGAAAAACTTTGGACAATCTCTCTCACAGTTTTAACAATTTTCAACCTTATTTTGGCTTTAGCAAGACTAAGCTTTTTTCAAGGGCTCATTTGCTTCTGCTGTTTATTCTTTACTGTAAGTCATAATTCTATGTTTGTGGCAAAATAATCATTTCCATAGCAACTGACTGGGATGTCTCAGAGAGGATTATGACTTTGGGAAAGAAATAAACAACAGAAGAAGATGAATAATGAAAAGGTTCTTCTCAATAAAAATGGACAAATTATTAAGATGAGAATTATGCTATAGGTACTTCAGAATTATTTCCGCCTTAATTATTTCACTTCTGTTTACCATAGGATCTAAGGTTGTTAGCACAGACCACCAGTGGGGAAAGGAACTGGAGTAAAATCTCCCTAACACTTTAATTTACTATTGTGTTTTAGAAAGAAATGTATAGGTGTACATATGTAAGTACATTACAATGCAAATGTGAACTACCTAATTGTTTTAATTTACTTTTTCCCTAGGATGAAAGGAATTTAGGGAGAATATGATAAAGAAGAGTAAGACATTTGAAGACTTAGTTTTAATGAAGCAGGAATTAATTTGGTCTATGCTTTCCTTTTAAAAATATTCTGCATAAAAACATTCCTTTTAGAAACATCTTGCATCCAAAGCAGCATCAATGTAGTAAATTGTATCAGCTGTATTTAGAGCAAATGTTGCATAATAAAGTGATTAATAACATGATATGCAGGCAACTCTGAATGTAAAGCATTTCAATTTTCAGCAATTTGCAGGTTGCACAATTTACCCTTCTGGTTCTGTACTAGATTTGCCTATGTTGTTACACCTCACACAGCCAACCATATTGCAAGTTGTGGCCAGCCTAAGGAAAGATAGCTCAAGAGAAGAGAGGACTAGAAAATGGTGTTTTTTCTCCATTGTGATTAAATTTACATATGGTTTAGCTTACAAATCAGAAGTATACAATTTTAGGAGTCTGAAAAATGTGTAGGTCCGTGTAATCAATACCCAAATCCGGACATACATTCCCATCACCCCAGGAAGTTTCTTCATTGTTCAATTTTTCCCTCTCTCCCTTACCAAGGTCGCCTCCATTTGAGTGGTTTTCATCTTAGATGAGTCATATAGTGTTACACATATTTTGTGACTAAACTATTGTATCTTGGCCAACAAGTTCTTGAGATTCATCTATATGGTCAAATATTATCTTTTTTAATGCTGAGTAGTATTCCATTCTATGAAGCTGTCATTCTAATTTATGCATGCTGACCAGTCTACATAAATTGTAAATCACAAGTCAGCTTACCTATAAGACCTAAATCTCTTCTCTCATTTGATCATCAGTATTTTAAAATTTCACTTAACATTTCACATTAAAATGATGTTAAAACCCCATAATTTGGACATTTTAAAAAGTAATAATTTTCATTACTTTCATATTTGTACCTGAACTACTTACTATCTAATCTCAGAGCAAGGGAGAGATTTTCTTCTCAGGACTATTTTAAAGACTCTAAAGAGATTTTAATTAGCACATCTGAGGACTACCAAAGGAAATTTTTGTGGAGCAGGCAAACTTTGATTTGAAACTCCTTCACCCCCATTTATTGGTCCTTTCTTCTTTCTGGGACTCAACTTGATGCCCTCCCCAGGACAGCTCTCCAAATCCAGTCTCACATGGCCTTGATCACAGCTGTCTAAGACAGATGGAAGTGGTTCTAATAAGATAATTCTAGGGGTTAGATAATGAGGAGTTAAGGGTTTTTCCCTTCCACAGGGAGTTTACATCTTAAAAAGAAACTCTTGGAAAACAACGACCAGCATGCATAATCAGTAAACATCACCACTATTTCCTTAAAGAGACAATGTTATGAGATGTTAAAGGTGAAATGAGACAAAGGTATATAAAGGATAGCGTAGCATTCTTTGAACTCTCCTGAACTCTGCTGATAATGTTGTCATGGAACTGATAGGGAAATATTGTTGTGTTCATAAAGACAAGCAAAAGAGAAGACTAAGACACAGACAAGAGGCAGCCTGTGAAATCATTCAAACCCTCAGTTCAGAGATTTCTTGGACTACCTTTACTAAAGTCCCCAGTTATAGTTTGTGTGGTCCTTCACAAATGTGAAAAACCAGTACTTTTAGGTGCTAACCTATGCTTCTTCTTTCCCCAATAATCCAAGCTCCACCCAGGCAGCAGAGAAGTCGATCACGTGTGTGTATGTGTGTGCACGCGCGCATGCTAATTGTGTGCTTGCATCCTGAGATAAGGGTTACTTTGACAGAAATGCAAAGAGATAGAAAAGAGCTGTAGACTTTCAGAATAGACTTTTGAAACAGGAGGCAAAAGTTTTGAGAGGTTGTGAGTTTCAAAAACCTGGATTAGGGCCTCCCTGGTGGCGCAGCGGTTGAGCGCTGGGTTGCGAAGCTGCCCGCAGCCTCTACAGCGCCGGTTCAATCCCCGGCTGCTCCCCGGCCTCCGGAGGAGGGTCCCACATGGTGCGCAGACCTCTCCTGCCGCCCGCTGCTCCCCTCAGCAGTGTACTTCGGTCCTTCTGCCTGCTCTGCTCCCCGCTCTGGCTCTGGTGAATTCTCTCACCCTCCCATGCTTCTGACTGTACTCAGTGCTTGTATAAATAAATAAAAATAAATCTTAAAAAAAAAGTCTTAAAAAAAAAAAAAAAAAAACCTGGATTAGCAGAATTAAAGCCAAGGCCCTTGAAGACTAGAGGCATAAATTCATATGGATTTGAGGAAAATATTTTCCAGAGGATAAACAGACCTTTCAAACTGGTGGGAGAGGAGGAAGTAAACTATACTAGTTAGACACTAGTAGATGCTCCAAAGAAGTCCCACCTGGCACAGTCATATCTGCATTTGTGGAATCCCCTGATAGGTTCAGGGATCTCAGAGCAATTGAGGAGTGTGTGTCACTCTGCAGTGGGGTGCATAGACGCTCCCACACTGGCATAGTAGAACATCAGTAGACACAAAGACGAGAGTACAACCTGTCTACTCAGTGAGGCAGCCTGATGCCCGCATTCCTCAGGAGAGGATTTGCAAATCTTTGATCTACCTTAAATTCATGAAGGAAAATATCTTGATGCCATGGTATGCTCTAAGTCTTCTATCAGGTGAAATACCCTGAGGAGCTGGATCTGAAAGGTTCAGAGCCCAAATTAAGATGTTCAAATAACAAAATGCATTCGGGGCCTCCCTGGTGGTACAAGGGGTGAAGACACAACCTATGAAGCTATCCATAGCCACTACAGCACAAGTTCAATCCCTGGCCAGGGAGTTACCCACATGGTGCAGCAGACCTCTCCTGACTCGCCCGCTGCTCCCCTCAGCAGTGTATTTCAGTCAATCTGCCTTTTCTGTTCCACTCTCTGTCTCTGGTGAATCCTCTCACCCCCTCCCACCTCTGGCCTGTACCCCAGTTCTTGTATGCATAAATTAATAAATCTTAAAGAAAATAAAGGCTTTCTTTTTAAAAAAAAATGCATTCAATGCATTTAAAACACACAGAAATACATGCAGAGGAAAAGGTGAAGGTAGGTAACATACTTAGGAAAGAGTGGGAACAAGGTAGAGGGACCTTGCTACTAAAACTGGATTCTCCAAGTGCCATCAGCCTTCCCTATTGATGGCGTGGCCTCAAAGACCAAAGATGAGGTTTGAGCAAAAAAAAAAGTCCAAGAGACAGGAGACACCTGGGACCACTAAAGACATTAGATCATAGGACTGACAGAGGGTATGTATATCTGGATCACCAATTAGCCTGCTGAGCAGTTATGGATTTTTTTTCTGGCAGAGGATATTGGGGGCCAGACTGGGCATCACCAATGGGTGCCTAAATTTACAGCCTCATGGATATCAAGTACTTCTTATGACGCCTGTGTATTGAGTATATTTTGAAGATTAGGTGCCTCTGGTGTTACATACATATTTAGTGCTTTGTGAGAATTAGGTATCTCTTAGGTCTTCCATTTCTTTCCTATCTGTGTTTAGTACTCACAGGCCCTACTTTATCTATGTTTAACAGGTCTCACAAGTTATAACTTATCTGTATTTGACACAGTTTGTGACTGTCACATCCCCATGTCAGTTTTTCCGTAACAGAACTTCTTAGGGCAAATGCATAGTCACATATCACACCACAAAATAACAAATAACAATAATGAGATGACCAGAAAACCAGAGAGACCTGCTGAGCCCATAGTCACCTGAGAGACAAATGACTCTAGACCAAATAAGAACTCAGTCACCTCAGCAGATGACAGATGGAGAATTCAGAAATAGAGACCCTTAAGGAAATTTGTAGAATGTAGCTACAACCCAAGGAGTAAAGTGAGGAGAGGACATCCCCTGAATGGACTGAAAAGTCCTTGATTTGATGGATTTATCCAGCAATGATTATGATTTTCATCCCTGAGAAATGGAGGCTCTGGATCTGTGCTGTCCAGGATGGTAGATGGCTACTGTATTTGATGTTGCAAATATAGAACATCTCCATCGTCTCAGAAATTCTATGGGACAGCACTGCTCTACATATAAAGTGAATAAAGGAAAAATAAAGGACAACCCTGGAATACCTAAGCTTATAAACTGACATTGTTCCTTGCTAGCACACAAACATTCATCATTATTACTGGGGCACCAACACTGCTCTTTTTCCATTGCTCTATTTTTTGTTTGTTTTTAGCAGATAGAAATACTCTGATTCAGCCACTTGTGCTCACTTAATATTCTCTGTATTCAGCAGCCCAGGTTTCCAAGATAGCTAGCTGCAGCAAAAGGATTCATCAAGAACAGAGTGAAACTAAGCTTGATAAGGGGAAGGGAACTGCATTATTATTTGCTAGATAAGGTCACCCCTGAGAAAATGTAAGGACTTTGCCTTTTTCTGAGTGAGATGGGAGCTTTTGAAGAGTTTAGGCAGAGAAGAAACAAGAGCCAATGCATGCTTTAAGGGGTTCAGTCTGGCAGCTATTTGGAGAATTAATTGGGAAGTTACAAAGCTCAACACAGGGAGACTATTTACTGCAATGATCCAGGCTGAAATGCTAGGTGCTTGACCTGAGGTTGCAGTGATGGAAATGTTGAGAAGTGGTCTTCTGAATATACCCTATGAGAAAGGTACAATGTTGATGATGGATGGCAACTAGGATATGAGAGGAAGAGAGGAACAAGGGCAATTCCATGTGTGTTGTCTAGGCAACTGGAAGAAGGACATTTCCATTTATTGAGTTGGGAAAGACTGCGAAACAATAAGGGTTGACAAGCATATGTTTTGGACATGCCAAATTGAAATAACTATTCATCACACTAGTGGAGATACTGAATATGCAGCAGGAAGTATAAGGAGTGCATAGGGATGAGGCCTAACAATGTAAAGTGGAGTGTTATTAGCATATAATGCCATTTAAAGCTACAAGGTCTAGATAAGATCATTTGGGGAATGAGTCAGTGAGAGTAGTTAGAAGAGGAGAACCAAGGACTGACCCCTGGGGCATGCCAATGTTTAGAGGTAGAGCCAAGGAAGAGGACTGAAAAGAAGAAAGGAGATGTTTATAGCAGCACTACTTATAATAGGTAGCTATGGAAACAACCCAAATGCCCAAAAATAGATGATTGGATCAAAAAGATGTGGTACATATACACCATGGAATATTACTCAGCATTCAAAAAAGATAAATGCATGCAATTTGCAGCAACATGGATGGAGCTGGGAGGGATCATGCTCAGAGAAATAAACCAGAAAGAAAAAGAAAAATACCGGATGGTCTCACTCATGGCAGGAATTTTAAAAACCTAAATAAGGGATCAGGAAAAAGATTCATTATACTAAAGCAAAAGTCAAAATCAACAAGCAACTATAAACCAGAGACACACTACCCGGGAGTGAAGGGAGTAGGGATCAAAACAAGGATGATGGGAATTTTATGGGGATGATAACCAAGATGAAAATGCATACATTGTACAAAAATGAAAAATGATGTAAAAAATATATAAAATAAAATAAATTTAATTTAAAAAAAAAAAGAAGAAATGAGAGTTCAATATAGTGGAGGCCAAGTGAAGATTAGCCAATGAGTAAATGATCATCTGGCGTAGAGAGGTTGTATAAGGGATACACCAGGAATTGATCACTGAATGTGGAAACACAATATCATTTGGCCTTGAAGGGATAAGTTGTGGAGGACTGATGAGAATGAGCTTCTTGGGATTCTAGGTCTTTTCCATGAAGTAAAAGCTATGCATATTACAGAATTTTTTTTTAATTAAGGCAACATTGGTTTATAAGTTTCAGGCATATAACCACCATGTCCCCCGCCCCGCAACAACAAACTTGCCCCCTCTGTCTTCTGTGTTTCTGTTTTGTTTTGTTTGCTTTTATTTTATTACACATGAGTAAAATCATACAATGCTTGGCTTCTCCATCTGACTTATTTCACAGCATAATTCCCTCAAATTCCACCAATGTTCTTGCAAACGGCAAGATTTCTTTTTTCTTTTTTTTTTTTTTTTTTTTTTTAGAGGCATGTTTATTTATTTATTTGTTTGTTTGTTTTGTTTTTGTTTATACATGCACTGGGTACAGTCAGAAGCGCGGGAGGGTGAGAGAATTCACCAGAGCCAGAGCGGGGAGCAGAGCAGGCAGAAGGCCCGAAGCACACTGCTGAGGGGAGCAGCGGGCGGCAGGAGAGGTCTGCGCGCCATGTGGGACCCTCCTCAGGTGGCCGGGGAGCAGCCGGGGATCGAACCGGCGCCGCAGAGGTCGCCGGCAGCTTCGCAACCCAGCGCTCAACCGCTGTGCCACCAGGGAGGCCCTCTTTCTTTTTTTTTAATGGCTGAGTGGTATTCACCAATACATGTCATTGATTCGGATGGACCAAATGGAATATGTCTAATCAGAGATATGTTTCACACCTGAGAAATAGGATAAGTGCAATACAAAGTAAGCCAGAAAAGTCAAGAATCCTTTGCTATTAACTCACATTGAAAAGACATTAGTTTTTTCTGTTTTCTTTTTTTTTTTTTAAAGATTTATTTATTTATTTATACAACCAGTGGGTACAGTCAGAAGCGTGGGAGGGTGAAAGAATTCACCAGAGTCAGAGCGGGGAGCAGAGCAGGCAGAAGGACCGAAGTACACTGCTGAGGGGAGCAGCGGGCGGCAGGGGAGGTCTGCGCGCCATGCGGGACCCTCCTCCGGTGGCCGGGGAGCAGTCGGGGATCGAACCGGCGCTGCAGAGGCTGCGGGCAGCTTCGCAACCCAGCGCTCAACCGCTGTGCCACCAGGGAGGCCCTGATAAAAATAATTTTAAGAGCAGGATCATTTGAAGTAGGGGAACAGAGATATTTTACTGTCCTTCCCCTATCCAATCACTTCCACACATATCTTTATTCCCATTTCTGTTACCTTACTGCAGGCCTCCAAGGCCCACCATCATTTCTGACCTGATTATTGAAGTGACATCCTAAATGCTTTCCCTTAGTCCTTTCATATTCTAATTCATTGGCTCTCAAATTTGAATGTACCTCACCTAGTAGCCTTGTGGGCCCCACCCCCTATTATATCTAATTTGGCAGCTGTGGAGTAAAGCCTGAGAATTTGCATTTCTAACAGGTTTCCACATGAGGCTGATGTTCTAGGCCAGGGCCACACTTCAAGAGCCACTGCTCTAGGGTCTCCCCTTTGGCGCAGCGGTTGAGCACTGGGTTGCGACGCTGCCCGCAGCCTCTGCGGCGCCAGTTCAATCCCCGGCTGCTCCCCAGCCACAGGGCAAGGGTCCCACATGGCGCGCAGACCTCTCCTGCCACCCGCTGCTCCCCTCAGCAGTGTATTTCGGTCCTTCTGCCTGTTCTGTACCCCGCTCTGGCTCTGGTGAATTCTCTCACCATCCCGCGCTTCTGACTGTGCCCAGTGCTTGTATAAATAAAAATAAATCTTTAAAAAAAAAAAAAAAAAAAAGAGCCACTGCTCTAGTCCACTCTCCATACTGACACCAAACTCCTAAACACTTGCATGCATGATCCTTCATAATCTGATAAAAATTGTGTTTTTTTAAAAAATAGATTTATTGACGCACACACCCTACAGTTCATCCGAGTGTATAACTCGATGACTTTTAGTATGTTCACAAGGTTGTGTATACAGTGCAATTTTAGAACGGTGAAAGAAACCCCACTTCCCTTAGCCATCACCCCCAACTTCCCCTATGCCCCACCCAGTTATTCCTAAGCAACCATTGATCTACTTTCTGCCTCTATAGATTCACCTGTTTTATACATTTCAGATGAATGAAATCATAAAATATGTGGTCTTTTGTGATCAGCTTCTTTCACCTAGCGTAATGTTTTCAAGGTTCATTCTTATTATTGCAAATCCTGTTATGAGGGTACCTCATTACTCTTTATTGCTGAATAATATTCTATTTTATGGATACGCCGCATTCTGTTTATCCATTCATGTGTGAATTTCTCTTGAGCAACTCTGAGGGAATGGAATTGCTGCATAATATGGTAATTCTATAATTTAACTTTTTGAGGAACTTCTAGACTGTTTTCCTAAGTAGCTGCACCATTATATACTTCCAGCAGCAATGTATGAGGGTTTTGGTTTCTCCATATCTTCACCAATACTTCACTTTTTGAGTGTAGCAATTCTAGTGGGTACCTCATTGTAGTTTTGGTAAACATTTCCATATGATTAATATCATTGAACATTTTTATTTCTTTATTGGCCAGTCAGATAACTTATTTTTTAAGAAATATCTATTCAGGGGGTGGGGGCGGGAGGGGAGGGATTGGGGTCAGAATGGGGGGGTTGCAATTGTATGGGGAATATAAAAATAAAATTTATTATTAAAAAAAGAAATATCTATTCAGATGTGTTGCTCAACTTTTAACTGAGTTGTCTTTTTTAATTAGCAAGTTATAAGAGTTCTATACATTTTGACACTTTTCCTTTATCAAATATATTGCAAAACCTTGTTCCCATTCTCTGGGGATTATTTTCTTAATGGTGTCCTTTAATGTACAAATTTTTTATAATTTGATGATCTCCACTTCAAATTGTGTCTTACCTGTCTTTGTATCCCTAGCATATACCATAACACAGTGCCTAACATTACAGTAGGCATTGGTCTGGATTTGTTGAATAAATGAAAAATTATCAATATAGCTATTTCAGTTAATAAGCTATAGCTGGGCCTCCCCTGGTGGCGCAGGCGGTTGAGCGCAGAACTGTGAAGCTGTCCGCAGCCTCTGCAGCACGGGTTCAATCCCAACAGGTCGGCGAGAATCCCAAATGGCACGACAGACCTCTCCTGTCTCGCCTGCTGCTCCCCTCAGCAGTGTATTTCAGTACATCTGCCTGTTCTGCTCCCCCACTCTGTCTCTGGTGAATCCTCTCACCCTCCCATGCATCTGGCCTGTACCCCGGTTCTTGTATGTATGCATAAATAAATCTTTAAAAAAAAAAAAAGCTATAGCTAAGATTCTACAATAAAATAAAGAAGCATAGGATATATTAGAGCAAAGAGTTCTGGTTATTTTCTGATATCCCAACACCTCTTTTTAGTAATACAAATTTAATTTACATTTGAGCCCACTATCATCCAGCTGGAAGACTATACTTCTTACTCTCCCTTCTGGCAGGTAGACTTTGTGACTAACAAGATCAAAATGGCTTTCTTTTTTTTTTTTTTTTTTTTTTTTTTTGCTGTAGGCCCGAGTGGTTGCTGCTGAAATGGGCAAGTTCAGGAAACCCGGGAAGGTGGTGCTGGTCTTGGCCGGACGCTACTCCGGACGCAAAGCGGTCATTGTGAAGAACATTGATGATGGCACCGCATACCGCCCTTACAGCCATGCTCTGGTGGCTGGAATTGATCATTATCCCCGCAAAGTGACAGCTGCCATGGGCAAGAAGAAAATTGCCAAAAGGTCAAAGATCAAGTCTTTTGTGAAATTGTATAACTACAATCACCTCATGCCCACCAGGTACTCTGTGGATATCCCCTTGGACAAAACTGTTATCAACAAGGATGTCTTCAGAGATCCTACTCTTAAACGCAAGGCCCGACGAGAGGCCAAGGTCAAATTTGAGGAGAGGTACAAGACTGGCCAGAACAAATGGTTCTTCTTCCAGAAGCTGCGATTTTAAATGTTTTGCTTTGGTCATTACAAATACAAAAAAAAAAAAAAAAAGATCATAATGGAACTATTTTAGAGAATAACTGAAAAAAATCTTCCCAAGGGGAAGGGGCTACACTGATTTTTTCAGTCCTTCTTTCTAGAAGGACTAGATGTTTTTTCTAGAACTAGGATGTGATATCTGGAACTCTAGCAAACATCTTGGAGAATGAAGGAAAAGAAGCAGAAAACTTTCTAATTCGAAGACCAAGGATTTTCATACCATCTTTCATATGAAACATAAATATAATTCTAATTTTAAATGACTATTTTCGGAATTTTAATTACTTGGACATGAATCTAATCCTCACTGATTTATAAAAGCCCAGACTCTTTCTACCACACCACAGGATTCATGGTACAAAATGCCTCTGTCATTATTATTGAATTTAGTTCACTCTTTGTTGTCACTTATTAGTTCCTTTGGGCATCCCCTGAATTTGGGGTCAACACTAAAGTTTTTCCAGTTTTTGGAGTAGCATTGAATCCTTGAAAAAGAATAGAATCTGAGGTCAGAGAGTCTAAGTCAGTTCTGCTCTGTCTCTTTAATCAAGCTTGCTGAGCCTCAGCTTCCTCTGTCAAAGGGTCAAAACAAAATCCTACTTGCAGGCTTATCTTTGTTTTTTGTTTGTTTGTTTGTTTGTTTGTTTTTAAAGATTTATTTATTTATTTATTTATGCAAGCACTGGGTACAGTCAGAAGCGCAGGAGGGTGAGAGAACTCACCAGAGCCAGAGCAGGGAGCAGAGCAGGCAGAAGGACAGAAGTACACTGCTGAGGGGAGCAGCAGGCGGCAGGAGAGGTCTGCGCACCATGTGGGACCCTCCTCCTGTGGCCGGGGAGCAGCCGGGGATCGAACCGGCGCTGCAGAGGCTGCGGGCAGCTTCGCAACCCAGCGCTAAACCACTTGCAGACTTATCTTTGGAAGATAAGAGGCATATGAAGTATAAAGAGGAGTTGCTAGTACATAGCAAATTAAATGCTTCTTCCTGCTCATTTGGGCTCTCACTGGGGATCTTAGGTCAGAAATGAGTTTGAGACAACCTTGATTATTTCATGAAATCCAAAGAAGTCATGAGACCACTATGACTTTGAAGAATTTGAGACAGATTATAAATTCTATGAGGATATATAATTTGTTTTATTTGTTGCTGTATCCCTATTGTCTAGTGATAGTTAGCACTCACAGAATATTGGTTGAATGAAGGAATAAAAGTATGGTTAGTTTCATGGCCCCAATGCCTCAGAATCTATAGTTCCCTATATGTAACACAAACTATACGGAGTCCAGTGTGCTGCTTGTTAAGTAACCAACCCAGCTATACTAGCACCTCCTGATGCCAGCACCAGAACAACCTTTAAACACTCCCTACAGCTGTTTCAGGGTTCTTGAGTTCTGCAACCTCAAAGAAGGGTCATTATGCTCAATCATCAATAATAAGCAGCAGACAATGGAACGCAAGTGAAATTGACAACGTGGCAAAATAAAAGCAATATGCCTATAATCTACCTAAATCCCAGCTGCTCAGGGAAGATTACAATTTCCTTTTCTCCCTATTGTTTCATTTCTTATGGAGAATATGACTTGGAGGTAAATTCTGTGTCCAGATCTCACTTACTACTCTGGTAAGAAAAAGAAGCCTCAGAGCTCTAGTGCACTATGGAACTACTATACAATATAGCATCCCTGCATGGCTTCTGGTAGATGCCTAAGGAAAGAAGCAGCATTCTCCCTTCTGACTATTTTTATATTTTAAAAGTTTAACTGAAGCTCCATGCAAACTTCCTGGAAAGTCCTTCTAAAGCCTGTGAAATAGAGCAGGAAGCAGGTAGGAGTATCTCTGACTTCAGATAAGTGTTTTAAGAAACAGGTGCCAGCCACAGGTCTTCATAGCAGAGAATAGCATCAGAGTTGATTCACAAACTATTTTTAGGAAACAGAATTTGCCGAGGAGGTAAATTCAGTATGTGTAATAAGATTTGGAGACAAAACCATGGAAAGATCCCAGCCAAGCTTTCGTGACTCTGAGGAGGACCTAGGTGCTAGCTCCCCCTGACACACACAAATGAAAAGCAGGTAGTTCCTGCCATGATAACCCCCCAACTCTGCCCTTCATTTAAACTTTTTTATTTTCCTGGTCTTCTGTCAGTCTTCATTACATTATTACTAAAGGAATTAAGTACTGACACATGGCAACCAGGATGAACCTCGAAGACATTGTGCTGTGTTAAAGAAGCAGATTCAGAAGGCCACAGAGTGTGTGATTCCATTTCCATGCTTATCTAGAACAGGCAAATCTATCAAAATAGGAAGAGAGAAATAATGACTTAGGACTGGGGAAGGGCTTGGAGGCACAGGAGAGTGAGAACTGAAGAAAATGGGGTGTCCTTTTGAAGTGACGAAACTTTTCTAAGATTGACTCTAGTGAAGGTTTCATGACTGAATATCCAGAAACCATTGAATTGTATGCTTTAGATGAGGGAATTGTATGATACATGCATTATAGCTCCATAAAGCTGTTACCCAAAACAAAAAGCCCTTTCAGGCTAGTTTTATAAATTACATTATGTTTTACATCAAACTTTACATAATTATTACAACTCCATTGCAAGAAGGACACTCTGGTTTGGCAGGCCAACGGATATATTTCATTGATATATGTAACTCACAGTTTCCCATTGGATACCCCAGAGGAAACTAGGTTTTCAGTTGCTAGTGGGTATAGTGATTGTTATTTTTTTATTAGGTTCTACAGTCATAGAGATTTGGGAGTTGCAGAGTTAAAAAAAAATCAAACAGCACGTTTCCTGTTGGAATGCTCAGTTTTAATCACAGAGACACGCACTGTGAATCTCCAAGAGGGGATAAGAGCACGCATGGTTTACCAAACCAGTTTAATCTTAAAGCATTTCAGCACAGAGCATCGTGCAGAATCAGTCTTCCATGACATTATGCTGGTAAATGCTGGTGGAAGTCTCTAATCTCAAAAGAAATTCTGGAAACAAATGTTATTATGCAAAAAATAATACAGGTTTTCACACAGCTGAAATATTTGCATTTACATGTGCATATCACTTTTTATAAATCCAATTTCAAACCTTGTTTCTACTCTCTAGGTTCTTTTCACCCTACATTTACTATTTATAAACATACATTGTAAGCATAAATAGTAGAAATTTAGTTCTTTCCTACATGATAAGCAATGAGTGTTATAACTTCACTTGTTGTTGGAAATGGAACCTGTATTATTTTTCTCCTGAAACAGAAAGGTACTCTAAGAACATATAAAAATCCTTAGTAAATGCATAGATAAAATCATTCTCTCCGAATCCCACTTACTGCATTTCTCAGCAAAGACCTATTGGCAGGCAAAATGGGAAAGGGTTCAAATTACTCAGACTTAATTAATTTTATTTTTTTTATTATTTTTTTAAAATAATAAATTTTATTTTTATATTCCCCATACAATTGCAACCCCCCCATTCTGACCCCAATCCCTCCCCTCCCGCCCCTCACCCCCCAAAAAGTGTCTCTGGTTCATAGTTTTTTGTTGATTTTGATTTTCGTTTTCTTATAGTTATTCATTTTTCTGGTCCCTTATTTAAGTTTTCTAGATTCCTGCTATGAGTGAGACCATCCGGTTTTTTTCTTTTTCTTTCTGGCTTATTTCGCTGAGCATGATCCCTTCCAGCGCCATCCATGTTGCTGCAAATTGCATGTGTTTATCTTTTTTGAATGCTGAGTAATATTCCATGGTAAATATGTACCATATCTTCTTAATCCAGTCATCTATTTTTGGGCATTTGGGTTGTTTCCAAAGCTTAGCTATCGTAAATAGTGCTGCTATAAACATAGGGGTGCAGGTGTTCTTTGGAATTGATGTTTCTGTGTCCTTTGGGTAAATACCTAGGAGTGGAATTGCTGGATCCTATGGAAGCTCTATGCTTAGTAGGTCCAGAAATCTCCACATAGCTCTCCATAGTGGTTGGACCAGTTTGCACTCCCACCAACAGTGTAGAAGAGTTCCTTTTTCTCCACACCCTCGCCAACATTTGTTGTTGCTAGTTTTTTTAATATGTGCCATTCTCACTGGTGTAAGATGGTATCTCATGGTAGTTTTAATTTGCATTTCCCTGATTACAAGTGATGTTGAACATTTTTTCATATGCCTGTTGGCCATTTGCATTTCCTCTTCAGAGAAGTTTCTTTTTAGCACTTCTGCCCATTTTTTGATGGGATTATTTTCTTTGTTGTTGTTGAGTCTCATCAGCTCTTTGCAGATTTTTGTGATCAGTCCTTTATCATTAGTGTTGTGTGCAAAAATGTCCTCCCAGTTGGTGGGGTTTCTCTTTGTTTTTGTTATTGTCTCTTTTGCTGTACAGAAGCTCTTTAATTTGATGTAGTCCCAGCTGTTTATCTTTGCCTTCACTATCACTGCTTTGGGTGATGTGTCTGTAAAGATGTCTTTGATGTGCAAATCACGTAGTGTTTCGCCTATATTTCCTTCTATATATTTTCTGGTTTCAGGTCTTATGTCTAGTTCTTTAATCCATTTTGAGTTGATTTTTATGTATGGTGTGAGGTAGTGGTCAAGCTTCATTCTTTTGCATGTAGTGACCCAGTTTTCCCAGCACCATTTATTGAACAAACTTTCTTTGCTCCAATGCATAGTCTTTGCTCCTTTGTCAAAGATTAGTTGACCATAAATCTGTGGGTTTATTTCTGGATTTTCTATTCGATTCCATTGGTCTGTGTGTCTGTTCTTGTTCCAATACCATGCAGTTTTGATGATTATGGCTTTGTAGTAGAGTTTGAAGACTTAATTAATTTTAGAAACTATGCTTTGAAGTAGTATAATAATTAAAAGTAAATGGCACATTTGACAGCAGTGAGCACATGCGTGAGGGACATTACTCTTTTCCTCTGCTGTTCTTCACTGAGAGCACAGAGACACTCCAGTAATCCACGTTGCATCATTCCCTTGTCTTGGTCCCCCTGGAACCGCTTGGGTTCCGTTGCCCAGATTTCTTTAGAAATAACAATTCACATGGGCCTCCCCGGTGGCGCAGCGGGTTGAGCACAGAGCTCTGAAGCTGTCCGAAGCCTCTGCAGTGCAGGTTCCATACTGGCCGGCTGGCAAGAATTCCACATGGCGAGGCAGACCTCTCCTGCCGTGCCCACTGCTCCCCTCAGCAGTGTATTTCGTCGTCTGCTTGTTCTGTTCCACGCTCTGGCTATGGTGAACCCTCTCACACTCCCGCACATCTGGCCTGTACCACAGTTCTTGTATAAAATAAATAAATCTTAAAAAAAAAAAAGAAGAGGGCCTCCCCTGGTGACACAGCGGTTGAGCGCTGGGCTGCGAAGCTGCCCGCAGCCTCTGCAGCGCCGGTTCGATCCCCGGCCACCGGCGAGGGTCCCACATGGTGCGCAGACTTCTCCTGCCGCCCGCTGCTCCCCTCAGCAGTGTGCTTTGGTCCTTCTGCCTGCTCTGCTCCCTGCTCTGGCTCTGGTGAATTCTCTCACCCTCCTGCACTTCTGACTGTACCCAGTGCTTGTATAAATAAATAAAATCTTTAAAAAAAAAAAAAAAGAAAGAACACTTCAGGAGGGAAAGGAGGTAGACTAACGATTACTGAGCATAACCGGGTAACATAAACGTGAAGACAGTGCTCTTGGCTGAGGAAGAGGTGAAGTTGAGACACTGTAGGACAGTCTGGCCTCTATCAATAGCTCTTTGGCAACTAAAAGTAGGCAGCGTTTGCATGGGGTTTTTATTTTACAAAGCATTATCATGTGCAATATCTTCCTTAACCCTAAAGTCAACTGTGAGAAGTGGGTACTCTCTTCCCACTTTACAAGTAGGTAAACTGTAGCCCAGAAAAATTAAGAAACAAACCAAAGACTCTCAGAATATTGTGATGTAGTTATCTGACTCCAAGATTTCTGTCTTCAAAATCTGTACTTTTTCCACTGATACTCACCTGGAAAACATTACAAAGGCAGGGCCTCCCCGGTGGCAAAGCGGTTGAGCGCCGGGTTGCGAAGCCGCCCGCAGCCTCTGCAGCGCCAGCTCTATCCCCGGCTGCTCCCCGGCCCTGGAGGAGGGTCCCACATGGCCCGCAGACCTCTCCTGCCACCCGCTGCTCCCCTCAGCAGTGTACTTCGGTCCTTCTGCCTGCTCTGCTCCCTGCTCTGGCTCTGGTGAATTCTCTCACCCTCCCGCGCTTCTGACTGTACCCAGTGCTTATATAAATAAATAAATAAATCTTTAAAAAGAAAAAGAAAATACAGAAAGTATCCTCGGAAATACAGTGCAAAATAGAGTATCTGTTAGGGAGGAAAAGGATGTCTAATATATCCAGAAAAAAAGGATATAGGAGCACATAACCTAGACCGAGGGCCTGGGGCGTGGGGGGTGCCCACAGGGCTGAAGGATCACTGGAATACAAAGGCAGCGTCAGGACTAGAAGCAGGGGTTATAATCCTGGCTTTGCATTCCACCCATCTGGGGAGATTTTAAGACTCCTGCTGTCCAGATTCCACCCCAGGCCAATTCAATCTAAATCTCTGCAAGTGAGGTCCAGGCAGCTACTTTTATAAACTTCCTCAGATGGTTCTACTGTGTCACCAGGTTTGAGAATTGCTGACTTAGTTGCTAATTTTTTCAGAGCGGAAACTTTGTGAACCATCTCTAAATTCAGATTTAAGTCTCCTATAAATTCTTAAGTAAATCATTTTGAAATGATTTTCTTTGCACTATACTGTGAACTTTACCTTAATTATCTTGAATTTCAAAAATATTTTAGACTATGGAGAGATAACAAATATTCTTCACCAAAAAAAAAAAAAAAAAAAAAAAAATATATATAGGGCCTCCCCGGTGGCGCAGCGGATTGAGCGCTGGGTTGCAAAGATGCCCGCAGCCTCTGCAGCGCCGGTTGGATCCCCAGCTTCCAGGTGAGGATCCCACATGGCGCGCAGACCTCTCCTGCCGCCCGCTGCTCCCCTCAGCAGTGTACTTCAGTCCTTCTGCCTGCTCTGCTCCCCGCTCTGGTGAATTCTCTCACCCTCCCGCGCTTCTGACTGTACCCAGTGCTTGTATAAATAAATAAATAAATAAATCTTTAAAATAAATAAATAAATAAAATGTTTCCCTTCATTAAAAAAGATATAAAGATATATATATACATATATATATATATATATATATGGAATCTCAGTGGTCTGAATATTACTAGCATTTCCTAATAGTGGGGAGAAAAAAATAAAATGCTTTATGGTAATTATCCCTACATTTACCAGCATTTTCCATCTCCTCTAATGGGCAGGGGGAGCATTATTCTTCCATGCCCCTTTGAAATTATGAGTGCTTATGTTACATTATTTAACCAGTTAATCTGTTATAGGACAGGGAGAGGGGCAGCCCAAACCCCGCAAACCTGTCTATTCTATGTAGGGTTCTGCCATCCGCCGCATCAACACAAAACATGAGACTTTAATGGGAAGGAACTTTAATAAAACTAGGAAACAACACAGGTAAGGCAAAGAGTCTAGTTTCTAAATGAAGCACCCAAAGTTACCCGTCCCCTCGTGGGTAAAACTCCATCCAAATGGGATTGGCCCAGAGCAAGGCCCCAAAGCCTGCCACAAGTCTAAAGCACCTTCCAGTGGGGACCCACAGAAAAGAGTCAGAAACAACCAGACAAGCCCGGAAGGAAAAGAGAAAAATCAACATCAACATAAAAGCTGCCATGGTCACCTCCCCACGGATCTCATCCACATCTGTGTCACCCAGTCCACGACCAAAAGACAAGCGCAGTTTCTTCACGTGTCTCTAGGCTCCATGCGCCTCCTCCAGGTCTCCTGGCTCCATCTGGCTTCCTTCCTCAGTCTCTTCTGCAGCTTCTCCTCTTCCTGCTCAGCTCCACCCTCCCTTGGGGGGGGGGGCAGGGAACCTCCCTCTTTCCTGGGGACCACCCTGTTACAAATACAGAGCAGAATTTGCATGTTCCCTGACACAAGGAAGTAGTTAAGAGTGGGCCATCTTCTGTTCTCTTCACTTGCCTCAGAGATCCCTGGAGTCTTGTGTTGAGAAGGTAGCATCATAAGACGGAGGGTCATGAGCTCAAAGCTGCCTGAGTGCTGGCCACCACACAAAGAGCAGTCACCGTGCAGGGCCCCTTGGGTCTCCAGTAGACTTGGTGGGCTCTAGAAATAAGTGTTTATTGTTTCATTTTTTTAAAGATTTATTTTATTTATTTATGCATACAAGAACTGCCCAGAGGTATGGGGGGAGTGAGAGGATTTGCCAGAAACAGAATGGGGAGCAGAACAGATGGATCTAATGAAATACACTGCTGAAGGGAGCAGGGGGCAAGACAGGAGAGGTCTGCTGTGCCATGTAGGTCAGCTCCCTGCCCAGGGATCCATCTCAGGCCACAGTGACTGCTGATAGCTTGATAGCACTGAGACTTTAACCCCTGTGCCACCAGGGAAGGCCCAAGTGTTTATTGTCTCAAAGTGCCGAGATGTTAGAGGTGATCATTGCTGTGACAGAACCTAGCCTCACCTGACTAAGAGCTTCTCAGGGCTCTATTTTTGTGTGCTCTTCCCCCGATCCTCAGACTTTCCACTCACATACATATCCATGATCAATAGTACATTCAACATCCTCCCTCCCTTTCCTCTTTTCCTCCCTCTAGTCATTTCTTCCTCCTTGATAGTTAATTTTAAAAAAGTCATTAGGTGGTCCAAGCAAGAATAGCCAAAAAGCAGCTGAATGGAAGACAGCCTAGTGGGTTAGAGGATATACTACATAGGAGGACTGAGCAAGTAAATAGGTATGTATAGAATTAGGGAACCAGATTTCTTGCTGTCAGATCAAAGAATTATAAATATAAAAAAGGAAGGAGGATGATGAACCTGTGACATTGTATTTCAACAGAACTGGAGGTATTACAGTGAATGCGCAGTTCATATATATGACATTTATTATCAGACAGATAGATAAATAGATAGATAGATAGATAGATAGATAGATATAGATAGACAGATAGAAAAACAAGTATAGATGTATCTATGTTCTAGTATAGTTCTGTCCACTGAGAGATCCTCCAAGTGTTATAGGACAGCCCCGATATTGAACGGGTTGCCTGGCTGTGGGTCCTCACCCGCGCGCTTAAAAGGGACTTATTAATACTCCACTACAGGCACACACAAAAGGTTAAATAAAAAGTTTATTTACAAGGGAAAAGGAAATAAGGAAAATGTACAGCTCAGGGAGAAAATAGGGAAATAAAGTCTTTAATGCGTCCTACCAGATCCGCCGACCTGGAGACCCAAAGTCACTTTCAGAGCTGGCCGGACGCTGCTAGCTGGTGGAGAACCAAAATGAGGGACCCCCCCCAAAGCCCATGTGTCTGTCTTTATACTCACTTGGCTGCTTAACCCCACCCTCAGGTCCCAGCCACCTTCCCTTTGGTGGTGATGGGATTTGGAATTCCCAGTGTCTTTGGCTTTGGCCTGGGGTGGGGGTGGAGTCCGCAAAGCCTATATGGAATTAGCTTTAGGACATCCTTTTCCCCTAACAATTCCCCCCTTTCACTTTATGCCACCATTTCCATGGTGATGAAGATCGAATATATGGATGTTGGGATGCAGTCTCAGATGAACATTTTTACCAGGTTCCAGTGTGAAAGAAAACCAGTCCCTCCAGGTATTTGTCCATTGCGGAAAGCAAAACACAAGTAGTAAGATACTTCAGCTAACTCAGCACTAGGCAAACATAGCAAATCTTGATTTCTAGAAGCCATTTTCCACTAACAAAAGAGGTCTTAGAAAAAAATGACTGATTTCAGGACTGTGGTAGCAAAACCACAAGATGAGTATGAAAGGTACTTTAATGTCAGGAAATAATAAAGTACTCAAAAAGCCTTAGGATATGTCAAAAGCACACAGACGCCAATTCGAAGCACCAACCACTGGGCAAAATGGGACAATTTGAGCATCAAAATAGTCAAAGAAATGACTTTTAACCCATTGAATAAAACATGCTTGAATCCATGCAGACTGACATAAACAAATGAATAAATAAATGGAGGTAAGAAAGTGTCCTCTATACTAGAATTTCAACTACTAAATGTAGAAGAAATAAAATAAATGGAAAATCACACCACTAGGCAACAATCATAGTAATAATCAATCCAGGCAAGAAACATCAATTAATGCTTAAATTTGTGGGTGAAAGTTGGATGACAAATGAGATATTTACATAGCCTCATAGCATCTCCCCATTAAAGATTTACAATTGTAAGGGGGAAAGAATAGCTTTCCAATGAAATAAGTTGGCAGACAACACTTTATTCAAGTGCAATGTTAAATGCAACATCACCGGATTGAAATCATGTGCCACCTGATAGGATGCAAGGAGAATTTAGCATCGCTTTGGTGATTTTCCTGCCCAAAATGCACGCATAACCTGAATTTAATTATAAGGAAACATCAGATACCTAATTTAAGAAACATTCTACAAAATAACTTGTTCCTTGTCTTTAAAAACATTACCCTCATGAAAACCAAGGAAGGAATGTGGACTTGTTCTGGATTGAAAAAGATATGGCAACCAAAAGCAACAGATGATATTGTGTTGGATCATTTTCTGTGAAGGACAATTGATGAAGCAGATCGTTGAACTGTTCCTGCAAATTTCCTGTAATCTTGGAATTATCTCAAATATAAAAATATGAATATTGCTGAAATGTGAAATACTAGACTTTCTACTCACTTTTATGTTTTATATTGTATAAGGTAAAAAGAGATTGGAGGCTGGAGGGGACTCTCACATTACTTGCTATCAGCTATGATATGTTTCCTTTCTTTCTTTTTTTTTTTAAATTACCTAAAGTTAGGAACCTTAATTTTTTTCTTTTCAAAGATTTATTTATTTATACAAGAAGCAGGGTACAGGCCAGATGTGCGGGAGGGTGAGAGGATTCACCAGAGACAGAGTGGGGAACAGAACAGGCAGACTGACAAAATACACTGCTGAGGGGAGCAGCAGGCCAAGACAGGAGAGGTCTGTTGCGCCATGTGGGACCCTCGCTGGCTGGCCAGGGTAGAACTGGCACTGCAGAGGCTGCTGACAGCGTCACAGTATGGCGCTCAACCACCTGCACCACCAGGGAGGTTAGGGAATCTTTATTTTTTTGTTTCATTTTTGACCTTATTTAAACTTGCCTTCTGTATTTAAGTTTACACAACCACTTAATGTTTTCAGAATTGTAAGGAGCACTAGGGAAGCATGATCTTGGTGGTTAGGGGTGTATATAATATGAATGATTTACCAAGACATGATTTTCATGCGGATCTTTAGTAATTTGATTAGCTATCCAGGGCATAGGCCAATGTGATTCAAGAGGCTAATGTGTGTGTGTGTGTGTGTGTGTAAAACACCCACAAGCTTCACCCTCCCCCTTCCCTGACTTATACAAGTCAATTCCTTCGACCAGAAGAATATAAAATATTTTTTAAAATCCCCCCCAAAACATGTAAAATAGTATTTTTCCTTATCATAAACAATCTGAAAAACAGAGAAACAGTAAAAAATTTTATAAAGCAAATAAAAGCTATTCTTCTATCTCAATAAACATATGTAAATCATTTGCAAATTGTGCCAAAGGGCTGCTCCTCAACTTGCTAGTAAACAGGTATCCTGTTGACAATCCCAGCAAGCTCCTGACTCTGTCTTCTGGGCCAAATTTCACCCTCTGGCTACAGAAAGAAGTGCAATAGAGAGTTCAAAAATCTTGGCTAAGTAAGCCTGGCGGCTGGTCAGAGAAAGGATTTGGAGTCTCAGATCATCTTGCACAGAAATGTGAGCCATCCACGCACTCTCCCTACCAGTCACACAGTAGGTATTCATGCTCAGTGTCTCCCTCTGCTAGGGACCCAGGGCCAGTCGGGTCTCAAGCATAGTGCACAGAGAAGCAAAAGTCCTGTCCCTGTCTAACTTACAACCATCTGGTTATTTATGTATCTGTCATGTCATTTAATGTCCTACTGCCTTCTTAAAAATCAAAGAAAAAGTCTCAATTATAAAAGTTTCTCAATCTCCATTTATCTCAAAATTGAATAATTGTGTGTACTCTTTAAAAATTATATTAGCATAGGGGCCTCCCTGGTGGCACAAGGGTTAAGACGCAACCTATGAAGCTATAGCAGCCTCTGCAGCACGAGTTTGATCCCCGCCAGCCAGGGAGAAACCCACATGGTGCAGCAGACCTCTCCTGACTCGCCCGCTGCTCCCCTCAGCAATGTATTTCAGTCAGTCTGCCTTTCTGTTCCCCACTCTGTCTCTGATGTATCCTCTCAACCCCCGCACCTCTGGCCTGTACCCCAGTTCTTGGATGAATAAATAAATAAATCTTTAAAAATTATATTAACATAAATAGAACAAAAACAAGCAAGTTAATTATTAATTAGGCAATTTAAAATCAGGTATTATGAACTACTCTTTGGCCATCCCTGCTGTGCTCATTTGCAAGGGCAGTCTTAAGAAGTATCACAGACTGGGTGACTTCAACAACAGAAATTTATTTTCTCATGGTTCTGAAAGTTAGAAATCCAAGATGGAGGTATTGGCAGGGTTGGTTCCTTCTGAGGCCATTGTGTTTGGTTTGCAGGGGAACATTGTCTCTCCATCTTCACAAGGTGCTCCCTCTGTGTGTCTGTGTACAGCCTTTATAAGTAATGGGGGACAGGAATAGAAATAAAAAAACTGACAAGGAGGTGCGCCGAAGACCAGAAACCGGGCTCATAAGGAGGTGGGGGTAGAAGAGATTAGCATAGCCATTGACACAGCTACGGAAACCAAGATCCTTAGGCACAGTTGTGTAAACTAGTATCCTTAGGCGCAGACTAATATCCTTAGGCGGGGTTGCCTAGATTACAAAGCATAACATCCAAGCAGGTATGGAGTGCTGAGTGCACATTGAAAGGTAAAGATATGGAGATTGAGCCCATTGTAGAATCTCTGGTCCCTTTCAAATTCTACATAGTTATCCAAAATTAGCAACCAATTGAGGACTCCCAAAGGGTGAACCCCTCCCAAACAGAAGAAAGAGGCACAATAGGGAGCTCAAAAATCTTGGCTAAGTAAGCCAGGCAGCTGGTCAGAGAAAGGATTTGAGTCTCAGAACATCCTGCACAGAAGTGTGAGCAATCCACGCACTAACCCTACCAGTCACACAGTAGGTATTCATGCTCAGTGTCTCCCTCTGCCAGGCACCCAGGGCCAGTCTGTGCAGTGTCTGCACAGGTTCGGGGCAGCAATCCCACTGCCCACCTGTGACTATGCAGCTACCTCTTTTCACCAACTCTCTCCTCTGAAGGGCAGCAGCCTCCCTGCCTGCCCGTGACCTGTACCTACCCGGACTTCTCTTCACTGACCTCCCTCAAGAGAGGCCGCTCTCCTCAAGGCCACCCCCTGCAAACATACAGGCTGCTTAGCAGCAATTCCTGCCCACTGTGTCTATGCAAGTGTACTTTACTTTTCTGTCCCTTTTCCTAATAAACCTGCCCTTTAAATATAACTACCATCTCTGTCTCATGGAGAAACTTGCTGGGAAACTTGCCACGTGTCGCTGAAAGGTAAGCTCTGGTGAAACATTTCCCAGAGTGAACCCAAGGACCCCGCACTGCAAACCCACAGACTCCAAAAAACACAACATAAGGACACCAAAAGGATTAGGGCTCACCATGATGAACTCATTGGATTTTAATTACCTCTTTAAAGAGCCTATTTCCAAGTACATTCTGGGGTACAGCGTTCCTATTTGGTATGATTGGTAGGTTAACTTTTGGGCCTAAAAACATTCAATAATTATTCCATGTAAATTAATGGTAATAGCATTCATGATGCAAAATTTAATTCATTGCAGTATTACTTAAAATATCACAAGATTAGGGAAAAAATGTCCATTTTAAGACAGTAGTGAAATTAATTACTTTCAATGAATGTATATGATAGAAACATATGCAACTGTTAAAAAAATAGGGGATTATACTGCTATTTTTGATAATGGCAAGATGGATTATTCAGATCAATCCTTCCACCAAAAGCAATTGAAAATGATGGATAAAAGGTTAAAAAATACATATTGCAACAGGGTGGTCCCCAGGAAAGGGGGAGGTTCCCTGCCCCACCCAAGGGAGGGTGGAGCTGAGCAGGAAGAGGAGAAGCTGCAGAAGAGACTGAGGAAGGAAGCCAGATGGAGCCAGGAGACCTGGAGGAGGCGCATGGAGCCTAGAGACACGTGAAGAAATTGTACTTGTCTTTTGGTCGTGGACTGGGTAATACAGATGTGGGTGAGACCCATGGGGAGGTGACAATGGCAGCTTTTATTTTGATGTTGATTTTGCTCTTTTCCTTCCGGCCTTGTCTGGTAGTTTCTGACCCTTTTCTGTGGGTCCCCACTGGAAGATGCTTTAGACTTGTGGCAGGCTTTGGGGCCTTGTTCTGGGCCGATCCCATATGAATGGAGTTTTACCCACGAGGGGACGGGTAACTTTGGGTGCTTCATTTAGAAACTAGACTCTTTGACTTACCTGTATTATTTCCTAGTTTCATTAAAGTTCCTTCCCATTAAAGTCTCATGTTTTGTGTTGATGCGGCGGATGGCAGAACCCATTTAGAATAGGCAGGTTTGCGGGGTTTGGGCTGCCCCTCTCCCTGTCCTATAACAATATCACTTAAGGCAAGGAAGATCTGACAAATGAAGAAGCTATCTAAGCCAAAGCAGGAAACCAAAGAGATAATGGCATGCAGCAGCTACTTAATCCTTGAGATAAATTGTCAGTTCTCAGCAACTTTAAACTACTATTTGTTGGGGTGAAAAGAAAGAAATCAAAGTCCCAAGCTCACCCCAGGTAGGGAATACAATGGAAAACCCCTACAACAAGAAATGACCTTAGGACAAGCCTGAAAATAAAGTAAAATCAACACTGACCCCCAACCCTGGGGAATGCAAGGGAAGTTGACTTCATTCTGAGCTGAGTAGGGGGAATCCCCATTCTGAGCTTTTTTTTTTTAAACCACAAAGTGGCCTTAACAAAGATTTTTACCTCAAATTTACATTGTGTGGGTGGTCCAAAAGAAGTAATCCCAGACTGAGAGTACAGCTGCTCATGTAGCATAACTCACAAAAAAAAAAAAAAAAAAACAGCTCCTCTCTAGAGGTGACACCTTGTTTTTGACCTTAAAGAATCCCCACATAGAATTTCCAAAGACAAAATCACAAATAACCAAGCAGCCAGGGAAATTAGACATATGTGTGAGAACAGGAGAAACAACAGAAAGTAAAAACAGACCTACAAAGAATTGAGGTATTGGAGTTATTGGATACGAACCAGATAATGCTTGCCTATACAGAAAATATCAAAAAGTGATCTAGTCTATGTGAAAAAGAACTAAATTGAATGTCTAGAAATGAATCCAAAAACTCAACTTAAAACTCACAAGGTGGGGCTCATGGTAGCACCAGAACTGTTAGATTACTGTTAGACATTAAGCATTAAGTATACAGAACATAAGAGAAAAAATATTTGGGAAAAGATGGGAGAGACTAAGAGACATGGATTATGAACTGCTAAGGTCTAACATACATTGGATAGAAATAATATTTTCCATGTGCTGTAAGAAAATAGCTGCCAATGTGGAATTTTATTTATTTCCCAGAGAAATACATTTTTTAAAAGATTTATTTATTTATGCATACATGAACTGGGGTAGGCCAGAAGTGCAGGGGATGAGAGGATTCACCAGAGACATAGTAGGGAATAGAACAGGCAGACTGGCTAAAATATACTGCTGAGGGGAGCAGCAGGTGAGTCAGGAGAGGTTTGCTACACCTTGTGGGTAGCTAGCTCCCTGGCCGAGGATCGAACTTGTGTTGCAGAGGCTGCGGATAGCTTCACAGTGCAGTGTTTAACCCCTTGTACCACCAGGGAGGTCAGAGAAGTAACTTAATAAAGATGGCAATAAGGACTTTTGTAGAGAAATTGAAAGAGATCATTTATTTATAATTGATGCTTATGCAAAGAAATTCTAAAGAAGTTTTGCAGTCAGAATGTAAGTGAACCTAGATGGAAGTTTTGAAATATAAGAAAAAAACATTCAAAAGTAGGGGAGGACATAAGAATGTCAAGCAGAAGAAGGTGAAGAGGTAATGGCATATGTGTAAAGGCAGTGAGGACTGGACAAAACATTAGGGGTAAACGCAGCCCACACCTGCAGCATCTTCTTCCTGTCCTGTTATAGGGCAGCCCTGATATTGAACGGGTTGCCTGGCTGTGGGTCCTCACCCGCGTGCTTAAGAGGGACTTATTAATACTCCACTACAGGCACACACAAAAGGTTAATAGAAGGTTTATTTACAAGGGAAAAGGAAATAAGGAAAATGTACAACTCAGGGTGAAAATAGGGAAATAAAGGCTTAAATGCGTCCTACCCAATCCGCCAACCTGGAAACCCAAAATCACTCTCCGAGCTGGACTCTGCGAGCTGGCAGAAAGCCAAAATGGGGGACCCCTCCAAAGCCCACGTGTCTGGCTTTATCCCAACCTGGCTACTTAACCCCACCCTCAGGTCCCAGCCACCTTCCCTTTGGTGGTGATGGGATATGGAGTTCCCAGTGTCTTTGGCTTTGGCCTGGGGTGGGGGTGGAGTCCACAAAACCTGTATGGAATTAACTTTAGGACATCCTTTTCCCCCTAACAGTCCCACAGAATTGTTGGAGAGGAATTGACAAGTACACCCAAATATAGAATTAGCTATAACAAAAGTAATACCACCCGTTAGGAACTGAGATAACAGAAGACTATGATGTTAATTTATAGGCATGGGAGCAGGTGGTTATCAAACATCCTGAACTGATAATATATATGACAAAGGGAATAAAAATGAAATGAGCCCCAATGGTATTGAAAATAATAAGATGAGGGCCTCCCTGGTGGCACAAGTGTTAAGAAGCAACCTATGAAGCTGTCCCCAGCCACTGCAGCAGGAGTTCCATTCCGGGCCACCCTGGGAGTTACCGACCTGGCACAGCAGACCTCTCCATACTAGCCCGCTGCTCCCCTCAGCAGTGTACTTTGGTCAATCTGCCTGTTCTGTTCCCCACTCTGTCTCTGGTGAATCCTCTCAACCCCCATGCCTCCAGCCTGTACCCCAGCTCTTGTATACACAAATAAATAAATATTTTTTAAAAATAAATAAATCTTTAAAAAAAGAAAATAATAAGATGAATCTATATAAAAATGGCTGTGAAACTAGACCATGTTTTACCCTCCTGTCTTAAATTGCACACTTTCTGCCCCCTGTCAACACAAAATAACCTGAATCCCTCACTGTTGCCTCTTCTCAACTGCCAAGGAAGAAGCCACCATCCCTTCCTCCCACCTGCCCCTCCCCTGAGCCAGCAGCAAGCCTATAGCCTGCAGGAATGAAGCTGAGCTGCTACCAAGGCGACCAACTCATCCCAGTTTGCTCAGGGCTTTCCCCAATGTTAGCACTGGAAGTCTCATCTCCAGGGAAACCTCAGTCTCAGGCAAATGGGGGCAATAGGTCACCCAAATGACACCACCCTGACTGTTCCCAGAGCCCAAATGAATTCAAATTCATGAAAAAAATCAACCTGTCCAAATAGAATCGAAATAATAGAAATCACAATTTCAAACAGCACATATGTAATAATTACCATCCAGTACATATTGTCCTTAGTTCACTCATGTAGACTCATTTATCTGTCACAACAATTTTATTTGGGTCTCCCTGGTGGCGCAAGGGGTTAAGATGCACACTGTGAGGCTATTGGTGGCCACAGCAGCAGGAGTTCCATCCCTAGCTGGGGAGGGTCCCACATGGCGCAGCAGACCTCTCCTGACTCACCCACTGCTCCCCTCAGCAGTGTATTTCAGTCAGTCCCCTGTTCTGCTCCTCACTCTGTCTCTAGTGAATACTCTCACCTCCTGCACCTCTGGCCTGTCCCCCAGTTCTTACATGAGTAAATAAATAAATCTTTTTAAAAAATTTATTTCAACTCCATTTTATGGAAAACTGAGGTCCAGAAAAGTTAAGTAATTTGCTCAAGATCATACAGCTAAGATGTGGAAGAGCTGGATTCAAAGCCGGATAGGCAGGCGTCAGATCATTTAACCACTTCAGGATACTGCCTTGTGCTGTGTTATGTTTCCTGTCCCTCAAATGCTGCATCTCCTTTGCTCATTTCTTCTCCCTGCTGTCCCTGCTGCTTGTATCCTGGCTCTGATTCACTTACACTTCTCTCCTTTATTCATTCAGTCAGTCAACAGATATTTTTTGTTGTGCCTACTATGTACCAGGCTGCCTTCAAGAGTTTACAGTCAAGGGCCTCCCCTGGTAGCGCAGCGGTTGAGCGCTGGGCTGCGAAGCTGCCCGCGGCCTCTGCAGCGCCGGTTCGATCCCCGGCTGCCAGGCGAGGGTCCCACATGGCGCGCAGACCTCTCCTGCCGCCCGCTGCTCCCCTCAGCAGTGTACTTCGTCAGTCTGCCTGCTCTGCTCTCCCCTCTGGCTCTGGTGAATTCTCTCACCCTCCCGTGCTTCTGACTGTACCCAGTGCTTGTATAAATAAATAAATAAATCTTTAAAAAAAAAAAAAAAAGAGTTTACAGTCAAGATTGGTACCAGACACGTAAGTAGTATCATGCAGAAGTTCCCAGACTTTCTTAATCCACAGTGTCTTTAGTAGTAGGCTAATAATATTAGCAATATTTCAAATTGTCCTTGCCTCAAAACAAATAACTAGTGGTTTTATTTATTAGTTTGGGTTGAAACTGTTACAGGGCAGGGAGAGGGGCACCCCAGACCCCGCAAACCTGCCTGCTCTAAATAGGTTCTGCCATCAGCTGCATCAACATAAAACATGAGACTTTAATGGGAAGGAATTTTAATACAATAGTAAGCAATACAGGAAAGGCAAAGAATCTAGTTTCTAAATCAAGCACCCAAAGTTACCCGTCCCCTCGTGGGTAAAATTCCACCCAAGCAGGATTGGCCCAGAGCAAGGCCCCAAAGTCTACCACAAGTCTAAAGCATCTTCCAGTGGGGACCCACAGAAAAGCATCAGAAACAACCAGACAAATCTGGAGGGAAAAGGGCAAAATCAAAATCAAGACAAAACCCGCCATTGTCACCTCCCCTCGGGTCTCTCACCCACATCTGTGTCACCCCATGCACGACCAAAAGACAAGCGCAGTTTCTTCACGTGTCTCTAGGCTCCATGTGCCTCCTCCAGGTCTCCTTCTGGCTCTCCATGCTGCTTCCTTCCTTCCTCAGTCTCCTCTGCAGCTTCTTCTCTCCCTGCTCAGCTCCACCCTCCTTTGGATGGGGCAGGAAACCTGGAACCTCCCCCTTTCCTGAGACCACCCTGTTACAAAACAACTTAATAGCAGAAGTTTATGTGGCATCTGATGCAGGTTTCTGTGTTTCCTTCAAAAATAAAAAGATCCTGCAATGGCTTTTTATTCCCTGTAGCCATCTGGGTGTACCTTGGTACACAGTTTGGGAACTGTGAGCATAGTGGTTAAGTGCTCAGTTAGCAGATTCAATTGCTTGGGTTCAAATTGTGGCCCTTCCTCCACAATATGGGCTTAGGCATGTGATGAGGCCTCCCTGAACTTTGTCTTTTCTCTCTGGTATCTCATAAAGCTGTGACAAGAATTTAATGAAAATATGTAAAGCCCCTCATAAAGGCTTAGCACTTAGTCACCAGAAGGTAATTTTTATAGAGGTGGGGATTTGGATCTGTTTTGTTTGCTGTTGTATCATCAGTGAGTTTTGCTTTTTTCTCTCCTGTACTTTTTCTTTTCTCTATTTTAAATAAACCACAAAAAGGGAAGTCCTGAATCTAATGTAAGTAAAAGTGGGTATACTAGAAAGGAAGCAGATTTCTACAACATGTAAAAAGCAGGAAGAAGATCTGTACTATAGACTGAATGCTTGTGCCCCTCAAAATTCATATTTGAAACCTAATCTCCAATGTGATGGTATTTTAGGTGAGAGTTTGGGGAGAAGATTTAGGTCAGAAGGATACAGCCCCAATCAATAGCATTAATGTCCTTATAAAAGAGGCTCCAGAGATCTCTCCAGCCCCTGAGAACCATTAATCTATGTTCTGTCCCTATAGATTTGCCTATTGTAGGCATTTCATTTAAGGAATTCATACTCTATGGGGTCTTTTGTGACTGACTTCGACTTAGCTAATACTTTTCAAGGGTCATTGTTGTGGTATATACCTGTAATTTATTCCTTTTTATTGCTGAATATTCCTTTATATGAATATGCCACATTGCTTTTTCTATTCATCAATGGATAGACATTAGGGTTGCTTCTGCTTTTTGTCTATTTTTGAATAATGCTTCGATTAACACTTAGGTTCAGTTTTTGTGAGAACATACATTTTTCAAGTCTCATTCATATTTCATTCTCATATTTCAATTCAATACCAAGAGTAGAATTACTTGGTCATTATAAATTTAACATCTTTTCTTTTTAAAGATTTATTTATTTTTATTCAAGAGCTGGGGTACAGGCCAAAAGTGCCGAGGGTGAGAGGATTCACCAGGGACAGAACAGGGAACAGAACTGCCAGATTGACTGAAATACACTGCTGAGGGGAGCAGCGGGCGAGACAGGAGAGGTCTGCTGCGCCATGTGGGATTCTTGCCAGCGGACCAGCCAGGATCGAACCCGCACTGCAGAGGCTGCAGACAGCTTCACAGGGCTGCCCTCAACCCACTGCCCCACTGGGGAGGCCCTAAATTTAACATCTTAAGGAACTGTCAAACTATTTTTCAAAGTGTTTGTACCGTTTTACACTTCTATAAACAACATATGAAGACTCCACTTTCCTAACATTCTTGCCAACACTTGCTATTATTGTTTTTGTTTTTAAACTGTATGCATCCTAGTGAGTATGAACTGGGATCTCATTGTGGTTTTGATTTGCATGTTCCTGAGCGCTAATGGTATTGAGCAACTTTTCATGTGCTTATTAACCATTTCTTTGGGAAAATGCCACTTCAAATTTTTTACTTCTTTTAAAATTGAGCTGTTTGTCTTTCTATGGTTGAGTTGTAAGAGTTCTTTCTGTAATCTAGAGACAAGAACCTTATCAGATATATAATTTGAAAGTATTTTCTCCCATTTTGTGAATGGCCTTTTTATTTTGTTGATGATGACCTTCGAAGTACAAAATATTTTCATTTTTACTAATTCCAATTCATCTATTTTTTTCTTCTCTTGTACTTTTGCAGTCAAATCTAAAAACCATGACCTAATCCAAGATTTATTTCTGTTTTCTCCTATGAGCTTAATAGCTTTAGCTCTTATATTTAGATCTTTAATCCACTCTGACTAAATTTTTGTATGAAGTATGAGGTATAGATCCAATTTCATTCTTTCTATGTAGTTGTTGTTAACCTACCACTTTAGGTAATTTACCATTTCTTCAAAGACTAATTTCCCTAATTGAATTGTCTTATCACCCTTGTTGAAAAATCACTTGACCACAAATATTGGTCTGCTTCTGTACACTCAATTCTATTCCATTTACCTATATGTCTATCTTTATGCCTATGTCAATAACAAACTAGTGTGATTAGTATAATGTTGTAGGAAATTTTGAAATTCAGAGGTATTGGTCCTTCAACTTTCTAATTTTTTCAAGATTGTTTAACTATTTTGGGTACTTTGAATTTCCATACCACTGTTAAGATCAACTTTTCAATTCCTGAAAAAAAATGGCTGCTCATATTTTGATAAGAATTAAACTGATAGGGGCCTCCCTGGTGGCTCAGCCATTGAGCTCTGGGCTGTGAAGCTGCCCGCAGCCTCTGTAGCACTGGTTCTATCCCCAGCCGCCGGGCGAGGGTCCCACATGGCGTGCAGACCTCTCCAGCTGCCTGCTACTCCCCTAAGCAGTGTACCTTGTCAGTCTGCCTGTTCTGCTCCCCGCTCTGGCTCTGGTGAATTCTCTCGCCTTCTGCGCTTCTGACTGTACACAGTGCTTATCATATAAATAAATAAATATTTTTTTTAAATGTTGCAATGAAAAGTCCTTCAATTTAGTTAGGTCTTCTGCAATTTTTTCACCAAAGTTTGTATTTTGTAGTTTTCCATGTCCACATTTTGCACTTCTCTCATTAAATGTATTCCTAGATATTTTGTTATTTTTATGCTATTGTACATGGAATTGTTTTCTTATTTTCAATTAATTATTGCTCATTTATGAAAATATAATTGATTTTTACAAACTAATTTTGTTTCCTGATGAACTTGTATCTTACTAAACTCATTTATTAGTTCTAGCAGATTTTGTGTATGTGTATGAGTTCCTTCAGAGTTTCTATGTATGAGGTCATGTCATCTGTGAATAAAAAATTGACTTTTAAACATTTAGTCTGCCAGTCGATTGCCCTAGCTTTATGGGAGTGGAGGAAATCTTGCCTATGAGCAATAAAACACCCATCTTGTGCTACAGGATAAAAGGAAGATTTCCATCTTAGGATATTTGCTGGAATGTTTGATTAAGCATCTATTTTTGAACAGAGAATATTTTGCCCCAGGGGACATTAGGCAATGTTTGAAGACATTTTTGTTTTCACAGTTCGGATGGGAGGGGGAGAGCTGACACAAGCATCTAGTACATAGAAGCCAGGGATGCTGCTAAACAGCCTCTAGTACTCAGAACAGCCCACTTTCTCTCTCAATATAGAATGATCTGGTCCCAGATGTCAATAGGGCCAAGGTTAAAACTCTAGATTAAAGGAATGGCTTCCAAAAATGTCCTCTTCCATTATGGGCACCTGAGCTACTCTTAAATCTGCAGGATTCTGAAGAATCCTCGAGTAAAGTTCAGGGAATGACTTCTCAGGATAATGGAAGTGGAGACAGTGTCTTAAGCCCTGAGCCAGCAAGTCCATGAAGAATTGCACCAAGCAATGCATAACCTTCAGTAAGGCAGAGATCGACTGCAGGCCACTGGCCACATGTGATAATTACTAAGGCGCCAACAGAAGATATAAATAAAGTTTTGTAGAGTTTGATGTTTATGCAATAGGTGCGTTTGTGGGAGGCAGGGATGGGGGGTGGGGAATAGATCTTTGAGAAAAAGAATACAGTATCAGGGCCTCCCCGGTGGCGCAGCGGTTGAGCGCTAGGTTGCGAAGCTGCCCGCAGCCTCTGCAACGCCGGTTCGATCCCTGGCTGCTCCCCGGGCACAGGAGGAGGGTCCCACATGGCGCGCAGACCTCTCCTGCCGCCCGCTGCTCCCCTCAGCAGTGTACTTCAGTCCTTCTGCCTGCTCTGCTCCCCGCTCTGGCTCTGGCTCTGGTGAATTCTCTCACCCTCCCTCGCTTCTGACTGTACCCAGTGCTTGTACATATGTATGTATGTATAAATAAATAAATAAATCTTTAAAAAAAAAAAGAATACAGTATCAGAGAAAGGGACTTAACAGGGGCCCCTGCAAGTTTCAGGGCCCTGAAACTGCAGTGTCATTAGTTTTAGGGTAAATCTACTTCAGAGCAGAAGTGGTAGAGTGTGCAGTGACCACCTGTAAGTTGCTTCATACATCCTGCCTTTCTGAAGAGCACTTTGACTAATTTGCAGTAAGGAAATTATAAAAATTAATGTGTGTTTTATTTCCTTATTCATATTTATTTTTAACATTTTCTTTGCTTAAATACAATCTAAAGGTCTGCAGTTTGGCTTTAAGATAGAAGTTGCCAGTTGCAGAGAGGCAAACAGGCCTAGACACTTAAAAGAAGGCGTTAAGTGGATTGTCAGGACAATAAATGGCTTTGATAATCTATATTTCTAAATGTTGTGTAATGGATTTAGTACTTAAGAAGTAGACTTTCCAGATACAAAGGAGTTAGGTAGCCCACATTGCAATGAAAGCGGTGAAATGTGCATTTTTACAGTTCACATTGTTTTACATTTATGTAGCACTTTGATTAGGCTGAGTGTTTTCTAACCTTTCATTATTTCTTCTAATGGTCTGATAAGGTCAGTCCTAATGGCGTCATTTCTAAGATGGGGAGAAAGAGGGAGAGGTTATCAAAAATAATGACAGAGCAGGAAAGGGGGGATGCCATAGGAGGACCAACACAAAGGAACAGGAAAAAATGGAGCAATCCAGGGGGAAACATGACTGAAATGGCTGCAGTTGTGACCATCACAGAAACCTGAATTTCTAGGCAGTGGAGAGGGGGAACCTCTCAGAGTTTGAGAGAGAATATGTCAAATCAATAAAAAGACAAATTACTTGTCTCACTTATAAATAAGCACCTGGTAAAAGGAGAGGCAGCATTTGTCCAAATTATGAAATGGATTTGAAAAGAATAGATACCTGACTCCATGTCCAGAATTTAGAGCATCTGGAAGGAAGAGATTGCACTTCTTTCCCAGAAGTATGCTAAGAACATGCTGGGGTAAGGGCAGGGGAGGGGGGGAGGGGGGAGGTATTTTTATAAGCCAGGAACCTAGAATAGGAAACCTCAGAAGGTGATGAGGTGAGAGCTCATTATTAAGTGTGAACTGCAGAAGAAAGGAAACACCCCACAGTGAACAGTGAAGGCACCTGCTAGGGAGCATTATCACCCAGGCACATTATCACCCAAGGCAGCAAACCCTCTGTCCTGTCCGGAGGCCCTGCTCTAGGCAAACTATAGCCCTCTCTGCCGTGAGCCACCTCCCCCACCAAAATGTGCATTTCACTGGGAAGTCTGGGTGTAACACTAACCCATGTGGACCTAAGAAGGAGACACCTCTTTGTAGGGGATGAGAGCAGATAGTTTTGGGGAAACATAAATAAATGGACTTCTCTGGGCCTCCCTGGTGGCGCAGTGGTTGAGCGCTGGGTTGCGAAGCTGCAGGCGACCTCTGCGGCGCCGGTTCGATCCCCAGCTGCTCCCCGGCCACCGGAGGAGGGTCCCACATGGTGCGCAGACCTCTCCTGCCGCCTGCTGCTCCCCTCAGCAGTGTACTTGGTCAGTCTGCCTGCTCTGCTCCCCGCTCTGGCTCTGGTGGATTCTCTCACCCTCCCACGCTTCTGAATGTACCCAGTGCATGTATAAACAAAACAAACAAACAAATAAATAAAACATGCCTCTATTAAAAAAAAAACATTAAAAAATTAAAAAAAAAAAAGAAATGGACTTCTCTTTTAGGTTTCAGGTGTAGAGCAGCAATTTATAAGGTCCAATTTCAGTTTGGGAAGTACCGTAATGACCCCAGGGGGATTCTGGACTTCTCAAAACAAAGGAATGAAGATGAATCCCTAGCATCCTTAAAATCACACAAAAACAGTTGCTTAATCTTTGAAACATTTAATCTTTCTAAGCTTTGGTTTATTTATCTGCAAGATGGGAATAAATAATGATACTTATCTCTGTGCACAGAGTTAACAGAGTATGTCACTGTACTTGGCAATGTGGCATTTATTATATCTCTTATCTAGTACACTAATAGCGCCCTTAGTCCCCAAGATAGCCCTTTATAGGAGGTCCATTATTGTCCCCATGTTACAAATGGAGAAACTGAGGTACAGAGCACTCAAGCAGTATTTGCCATGGTTACCCAGGAATTCAGTAGCCAAGTCAGGACTTGACCCAGGCAATTTTGCCTTACAGATTGTGTGATTAACCACTAGACCATAAACCTCTTCTGTCAATGGCAATGTTTATGGCAATGACAATGACTGATGATAATGTAAAGCTGCTATTATTTATTCCCATTTTATAGATAAACTGGAATTTACAAGGATTAAGTGATTCAATGTTAAGTAGTTGTGCTATTCTGACCTGATATGTGGGACTCAGGTGCCCCACCAAAGGGATCCAGCAAGTATCACCAGGTTCCCTGCCCCATTGGGAGCTCCTTCCAGACTGTGAGTGCAGGTGGAGGCAAACGAAGAGACATGGCAACCCAGGACACAGAATATGACCTTCTTTCTCATTAGCACTTTGCCTGCACACCTAGGATGGTGGTGTGGGAAAAAGCCAGCTCTCTGAAGTTAAAATACATTTAGGCAGCTCTTTGAGTTAAATTCCCTTTGAACAGCAGGCTCCAATTGATTTTCAGAAACCACAGGAGAGTGGCAAGGTTAAAGCTACCCCAGGACTAAAATGACTACAGAAAGAAAAGACATAGCTCAGGACATTAATTTAATATCTGGCCAAATGTAGGGAGTGTTTTTGTTTTGGAAATGGGCTCATTTCTTTGCCAAGCAGGTGTATCAGACTTGCTTAGCTTTGAATTCATTTCTTTCTTCTTGCCTTTCTACTCCTTTTCCTGCCTTCATCTTGAGTTTCTATTAGTTTAGTGCATCAATGTAAATTGCCTTTTGCAAGTTGTACTTTATAGAAGTGTTTTGGTACGGAGCTGAACTATTTGGTTTGCATTATTAAATGAAACATTTTCTACCAGCAAAGACTTTATTTTTATTAATCAAAAGATTTGGGAAAACAAAACTAAATAGGGAGAAAATGCAGTGAGGGACAGAGATGGAGGGGAATGATACTGCTCCAGTGATCACTAGCTCCTTTCGCAACCTCAACACCCCTGATGGTGGTCATGGAGCAGGAATGGGCCAGGAGGCTGGAAACCATTCTAGTCCAAGGCCAGGTGGAGAGAAGCAGAGACATGAGAAGGTGTCACAATGGGCTGATTATAGAATGTTTTCCATCTGCCCGAGGTTCTTGACATTTAGATTCAGGGAACCTGATTAAACAGGAGATCCCTACAAGAGTCAGTGTAAAAACAAGAGGAAGTCTCATATTTGTTCGAACATATGCCATGGATCTCTCCTTGCTGTCATGACAACAGACTAAGTGCTCTGTTAAGCTAACTCTCAAGCCTCCACCTTTATTTTTAAATTTTTTTTAAAGATTTATTTATTCATCTATACAAGCACTAGGGTACAGTCAGAAGCACAGGAGGGTGAGAGAACTCACCAGAGCCAGAGCAGAGAGCAGAACAGACAGACTGACGAAATACACTGCTGAGGGGAGCAGCGGGTGGCAGGAGAGGTCTGTGCGCCATGAGGGACCCTCACCTGGCGGGCAGCTTCACAACCCAGTGGTCAACTGCTGCGCCAGCAGGGGAGGCCCTCAAGCGTCCACCTTTAATTCCACCCTGTGGACTTTGTGATACTACCTAGGAGTAGAAAGACTTGCCTCGCCACCAGTCCCTGGTTCCACAGTGGATAATTCAGCTTGGTAGAACCTTTAAAGTATCACCTTTCGTGATCCAGGCCAAGGAACACAAATGAGTTGTACACAGCTCTGTGGTATGGCTTCTGTTCAAAGACAATTGTGAAAAATGTTGAACATTTTGAATCAAAGATTACATTAAATGAATCTTTAGAATACCAGAATTGTCAACTATGAATAACAGAAACCTGAAAAACAGTGGTTTAAATAAGACAGGAATTAATTTTTCTTACAAAATAAGAATTCCAGAGGTAGGCAATGCAGAGATGTAGCAGTTCCAGGACTTCATCCTAGAATCTAGCTCTTATCACCATGTTCATGAGATAGCTGCAGCACTCTTATAAGAGCTATTGGAGGCAGAAATGGGCCGATGAAAATGGCACCCAGCAGTTGAGTTGGTATGGTTTTTAAGAAACCTGGTTGCCAATGCCCCAACCAACAATTTCCACTTGTATCTCAAAAGCCAGAATTTAGTCATGTGGCTACCTCTATCCGCAATGGAGAATGGAAAATGTTGAGCTCAATCTGGATATCTTTCTCTTGACAAAATCTGTTTCTAAGGAGCTGGGTGGGACTAGATGTTGACTAGGCACCAAGGAGTGTCTGCCACAAGATGTTTGTAAATGGTTAAAATTATGAGTTACTGGAGCAGGTCACAGAAGTCAGAATTTCCTGAGGTCAGTTTCCAAAGGCTGGTAAATAGTATTGACTAGTAATCATGTCACTAATGTAGCAATATGAAAAGCCTACACCATAGGAGGTGAAGCTTTTTACAATAAGGAACAAAGAAATCAATTCATGAGGTTGTCACCCCCTATTCCAAGGATGTAATCTGTGAATGGTGACATAGAAGAAATTAGGAACTGTCCAAACGACAAGCATAGATTTGTTGATTCAATGTTTGTTGTGTTTAGTAAATATTTACTTAAATAAGAATATTATGTCAGTTAAATTTATCAATCCTCTCTTCCATTTTCAAATAAATCCTTTTTTTAAAGATTTATTTATTTATACAAGTACTGGGGTACAGTCAGAGGTGTGGGAGGGTGAGAGAATTCACCAGAGACAGAGCGGGGAGCAGAACAGGCAGATGGACGAAAGACACTGCTGAAGGGAGCAGCGGGCAAGACAGGAGAGGTCTGCCGCGCCATGTGTGTTTCTCCGTGGCCAGCCGGTATAGAACCCTCATTGCAGCGGCTGTGTACAGCTTCACAGCGCAGCGCTCAACCCGCTGCGCCACCAGGGAGGCCCCTAGATCCTTCATTCTTTTTTTTTTTTTTTTTTATATCCTTCATTCTTAATAAGCCAATCCCGCTGCCTGGTTAACTGAGCATAAGGCAGTGAATTTTTTAGATAACTTAAACATTCTTTTAAGCAGCAATTTAAAAAAATTACCAAGTAGGGCCTCCCCAGTGGTATAGCGGTCGAGCGCTGGGTTGCGAAGCTGCCCGCAGCCTCTGCAGCGCCCGTTAGATCTATCACCGGCCGCGGCCGCCGGGCGAGGGTCCCACATGGCGTGCAGATCTCTCCTGCCGTGCCCACTGCTCCCCTCAGCAGTTCATTTCGGCCATCTGCCTGCTCTGCTCTCCCCTCTGGCTCTGGTGAATTCTCTCACCTTCCCCCGCTTCTGACTGTACCCAGTGCCTGAATAAATAAATAAATCTTTAAAAAAAAAAGAGAAGGAAAAAAAAATACCAAGTATTAGTGGAGTTTAATGAAATCTTATTATTTCATCAATATATTAAAAAAATGAATATAATGGAACATTTTTGCCTGATTGCTACTTCTGCAGAAGATAACCATTTCCCACAACTTCATCATCTGCCCCACACATACACATACAAACTTCCCTTACTGTACTATGCATACATACCTCCCCCCAACTCCACTGTTATATTTAAGTAAGGAAAATTTTAATGGAACGTTGAGCTATTCCTATTTCAGGGAAGACAATTTAGAATCAGCAGGTACCCAGGCACTTGGGTTACGCTTGCATTATTTTATGACTTAATTAAGGTAATTGGAATGTATTTACTTCTAAATCATCACCCCAAATTGCTACTTGAATTGTCATGCTTTTGTGTATTTTTGTAGGATTTGTTTGGCATGTCTTATTCCAGCAGCAACATTTCAATTTTCTGTTTGCAAACTAATGTGCTTCGTAAAATCAGAACACCTTGTTTATTAACCTGTGGGCACAGTAAAAGTAAAAGGTGCTCTGAAATCTGAAACATTGATGGTGGGGATGTAAACTGGTAAGCCTACTCTGGAAAATGGTTTGGTAGCCTCCACCAAAATGGAACAGAGGCGCATTCATGGACCATATTCATTTCTATCAACTTAGTGACATAGCTTTATCCATAACCTCTTTCAGGGAACCACGACTGCCTTCCTGTCCCTATGAAAACTCAGGCCTTGCTGTTGACATCCTCTGGCATGCCCTTTTCCATCAACTGGTCTTAGGTAGCTCATCTAAGCCCCTCAGAAACATGCTCATCACTGGGAACCTCAGTGAGAAAGATCAGGAGACCTGAGCAACTTCCTCTCAATGAGCTCATTGAACACTATGTGAATGTGACGTTTGCATGTCAAACATGCCATGTGACATGACATATTTCTAGAAACCTTCAAACTCCATGCCATTTAGGATGACTTTGCTACCTCATCCAGTACTGTAAAGCACAATACAAATTGATATAGACGAGGAGGTAAGGTTTGGCTCAGGCTAATGGAACCTCAGGCACAGATCTATCAGAGCTCCAGTTTAGTTTCTCTGAAACCCCTTGACCTGGTCAGGTTAGCTACTCAGGCAGAAGTTCCTCATGATCAGAAGATGTCTTCCTGCATCACCTGACTGCACGCTTCCTCATTCACGTGAGGGGAAGAAAGCAGGACTCTATTCAGATAACCATTGACTATAATCTCTGAGTTTAACTTTTTATTTTTTTAAAGATATATTTATTTATTTATACAAGCACTGGGTACAGTCAAAAGCGTGGGAGGGTGAGAGAATTCACCAGAGCCAGAGCAGGGAGCAGAACAGGCAGACTGACGAAGTACACTGCTGAGGGGAGCAGCGGGCAGCAGGAGAGGTCTGCGCTCCATGTGGGAGCCTCACCCAGCGGCCGGGGAATTGAACCGGTGCAGAGGCTGTGGGCAGCTTTGCAACCCAGCGCTCAACCACTGCGCCACCAGGGAGGCCCTCTGAGTTTAACTTTGATGGGACCTTCTCAGCCTGTGCCTACATCCCGAACCCATGATGTTGGCAGCAAGGCTGCCCACCTATTTGCATTGTTGAGCATCCTCATCCTAGCCAAGCAAATGAAACAAAACAAACATGACCACAACTCCCACTGCACCTTCCCCAGGATAATGGGGGCTTATTCTTACTATGCCTACATCACTAAAAGGACCCACTTAAATGGCTCAACTCAGAACAGAGAAGATATGCCCCAAACAGGCTATACAACAGTCCGTACTACCCACCCCTTCCTTCAAGAAATCAAAGGGCATTTGGTGAAAAGAGATGACCACATGCCTTAGCATCTGCAGCATTGGTTTTTAGAGATAATAATACTGTCTTATTTGTGATTAGCATTTTACAGAGTCCGGTAAGTTTTCAAATACACGATCTCATTTCATCATAGGGAGTTGGGAGGAACCTGTGCTGTTGTATCCAGTTTGTAGATAAGAAAATCTTAGAGACTGAGTAACTGACTTAATGAAGGTCAAAACTTCAAAGTGGTGGGGTTGGCATCAGCATCTAGGTCTTTTTGATGCTGAATTTTTGTGGGAAACTTTCCTCTGATTGGTCTTTTGCACCAGGGTACAGAGTAAGATGCAGCTTTGGTTGTGTTTTTCACATCAATAGGAGACTGAGTAGCAGATGTCCAAAGGATGACTCCTCTGCTTCAGGACTTTGGGTGAACAGGTGCGAGAAGACAGGGAGATCTTGTCAACTTTTTTTTTTAAAAGATATATTTATTTATGCATGGGCCTCCCCAGTGGCGCAGCAGTTGAGCGCTGGGTTGCGAAGCTGCCCTCAGCCTCTGCAGCACCGGATCGATCCCTGGCTGCTCCCCGGCCACTGGAGGAGGGTCCTGCATGGCGCGCAGACCTCTCCTGCCGCCCGCTGCTCCCCTCAGCAGTGTACTTTGGTCCTTCTGCCTGCTCTGCTCCCTGCTCTGGGTCTGGTGGATTCTCTCACCCTCCTGCGCTTCTGACTGTACCCAGAGCTTGTATAAATAAATAAATCTTTTAAAAAAAAGATATATTTATTTATGCATACAAGAACTGGGGTACAGGCCAGAAGTGTGGGGGGTGGGAGGATCCACCAGAGACAGAGTGGGGAACAGAACAGGCAGATTGACTGAAATACACTGCTGAGGGGAGCAGCAGGCGAGTCAGGAGAGGTCTGCTGGGCCATGTGGGTTGCTCCCTTGCTGGGGATCGAACTCATGCTGCAGTGGCTGCCAATTGCTTCATAGGTTGGGTCTTATCCCCTTGCACCACGAGGGAGGCCCCCCGTTTTTTAAGATTTATTTTATTTATTTATACAAGAACTGGGGTACAGGCCAGAGACGCGGGGGGTGAAAGGATTCACCAGAGACAGAGTGGGGAACAGAACAGGCAGATGACCAAAAACACTGCTGAGGGGAGAAGCGGGCGAGACAGGAGAGGTCTGCTGCCCCATGTGGGTATCTCCCTGGCGGGCCGGGTATTGAACCCGCGCTGCAGAGGCTGAGGACAGCTTCACAGTGCTGAATTCAACCCGCTACGCCACCACCTAGGCCCGATCTTGTCAACTGTTACTGCTTCCCTTTTGAAAATTTTCCTTTCCAATTTTCTTTTTCTTAACAGTGTTTATTTCTTTTTCTTTCTTTTTTTTTTTTTTAAGATTTATTTATTTATTGTATTTATTTATACAAGCACTGGGTACAGTCAGAAGCGCGGGAGGGTGAGAGAATTCACCAGAGCCAGAGCCAGAGCGGGGAGCAGAGCAGGCAGAAGGACCGAAGTACACTGCTGAGGGGAGCAGCAGGCGGCAGGAGAGGTCTGTGCGCCATGTGGGACCCTCACCTGGTGGCCGGGGAGCAGCCGGGGATCGAACCGGCACTGCAGGGCTGCAGGGGCTGCGGGCAGCTTTGCAACCCAGCACTCAACCGCCGCGCCACCGGGGAGGCCCTTAACAGTGTTTATTTCTGAAAGTCTCTTTTCTGGTGCAACTCTCTCAAACACAATACCAGACCCCATTCATGCCCCATTCAAGAATCGATCCTGAGGGAGAGAGAGATGGGGAGGGGTGTGTTGGATGGGGAAGGAAGTTAAAAATAGGGATGATGGGGGAAAGAAAAAAATTAAAGAAACTGGAATGCAAATCTACCAACTGAAGGATTTTATTCATTATTTTTAAGAGTAAATGGAGACTGGCCTGGCACCACAAAACATTATCTTTATTACACATTTTCAGTAACTTTGGAGTAATCACATAGTCAGTTTGTTGAAACTTTGCTTAAGACTCTGATCTGCAAAGGGAAAAATGGCAAAAAAAAAAACCCAAAAAACCCGAGCAACGTTAGAGCCTGGAAGAAGTCCTTACTGACTATTTCTTCCCTCCGATAGATTATTTCCTGGGCAGTTCTGACATCATCTTGGAGATCTGTTGAAAGTGCAAAGGGTCCTTTTTGAATTATTTGCACCAAGAGTTAGATTGCTTGGTGGTAAGAAATTTAGAAATAATCAACCCAGATATGCAAGAACTGGGGTATTGGCCAGAAGCGTGGAGGGTGGGAGGATCCACCAGAGACAGAGTGGGAAACAAGAAAACAAGGCTGCAAACTGGTAAGTTCATGGGCCTAATGTGGCCGGCAGATGGGACTTGTTTGTCTTGTTTTAAGAGAAACAATGCTCTTCAGCTCACCACCAGTCCCCGTCATTTACACACTCTGCATTCACATGGCATACTCTGCCTGTCCTGTAGGGCTTCTGGGTTTGAGACCTTGAAGACAAAAGCAAACAAACAAACACTAAATATATTGTGGCACAGCAGAGAAGAAACTCATTTAGGTCTGCAAAGGCATACTGAGATGAAAATGATAGAAAGGTGAATTTAGTTAATGAAACCAAAAGGCAAAGTCCTTCCTGAAGGAATTACTAGAATCTGGGTCCTTTTTCTGAGAGGAAAAAGTATTCTCCATAGGAGTCTAACTGGAAAAGAAGGGACTGGGTTGCAGAGTGCTTGGAGGTAGTGTTCCCCTGGCTCCAGGAACTAAAACTTCAAGAGAAAAAATAAGCACACCAAACAATAGGTTGAAAGCAACATAATTAGAATCATTACAGACAGAAGACAAAGACAAAGAACATGACAGAAGCAAAAAGGGTCACCATTCTGCATGGCAGGTGATACCCTAAAATCAAGCCCTGAAATTAACTTTAGGAAAGAACACAATAAAGGGTAAGTTGACAACTTGTTGAACAAGTCTTCTCTCTAAAGCTCAACTTTGAAATAGGGTATTTTGGGCCTCTCTGGTGGTACAGGGGTTAAGCACAGCACTGTGAAGTTATCTACAGCCTCTGCAGCAGGAGTTCAATCCCTGGCCAGGGAGGTGACCCAAATGGCACAGCAGACCTCTCCTGTTTCACCCGCCGCCCCCCTCAGCAGTGTATTTCAGTAAATCTGCCTGTTCTGTTTCCTACTCTGTCTCTGGTGAGTCCTCTCACCCCCTGCACCTCTGGCCTGTACCTCAGCTCTTGTATGCATAAATAAATAAATCTTTAAAAAAAATAAAATAAGGGGGCCTCCCCTGGTGATGCAGCGGTTGAGCGCTGGGCTGCGAGGCTTTGCAGCACCGGTTGGTTCCCTGGCCGCCGGCGAGGGTCCCACAAAAAAAAAAAAAAAAAAAAAAAAGTATTGAAATCAGTAAAGAAGCTTGGTACTAGCAATGTAAGCATCTTCCAGAGAAGAAAAGAGTGAAGACAAGCCAAGGACTTGCATGCCTGATGAAGTCCCCAAGCCCTTGTCATCATCAGTACCCCATTCTGACCCCAGCCCCTCTCCTAAGTGCATTTGGCAAAGGAGGGTGCTTTCGCTCCTCAATCTTAATGTCTGTGATTTATGTGAACTTGGTCCTGTCTATGACCAAGAGTCTGACTCTCTCCTAGATTCAAGGGGAGAGAAGGCAAATGTTCTATAACACCCAAATATAAGTATAGATAATATGTTACAAGCCAGGACTCTGGAGTCAGACAGACCTGAGTTCAAATCCTAATTTTAGCATTTAATGGACCTCAACAAGTTACCTTATTTCCCTGGGTCTTGTTTTTTCATCCATAACATGGACACGATAAATTCATCTATCTTAGAGTGTTATAGAGCAGCCCTGATATTAAACGGGTTCCTGGATGTGGGTCCTCACCCACGCGCTTTAAAGGGACTTATGAATACTCTACTACAGACACACACAAAAGGTTAATAAAAGGTTTATTTACAAGAGAAAAGGAAATAAGGAAAATGTACAACTCAGGGAGAAAATTGGGAAATAAAGTCTTTAATGCGTCCTACCCGATCCGACGACCTGGAAACCCAAAGTCACTCTCAGAGCTGGCCGGACACTGCGAGCTGGCGGAGAGCCAAAAATGGGGGATCCTCCAAAGCCCACGTGTCTGTCTTTTATATCCACCTGGCTGCTTAACCCCACCCTCAGGTCCCAGCCACCTTCCCTTTGGTGGTGATGGGATTTGGAGTTCCCAGTGTCTTTGGCTTTGACCTAGGGTGGGGGTGGAGTCCACAAAGCCTATATGGAATTAGCTTTGGGACATCCTTTTCCCCCTAACAAGAGGACTTCAAAATTTATCTAAGATATCTAGTTCACTACCTGCTACAACAGTAGGCACTCAATGAATGGTGGTAATTGTTATTTAAAATAATCATCATAATGAACTTGAACATCTGTGAAAGAGAAAGGTGTCCTAGTCAGTCAGATAACAGGAGACCTAGTGTCAGATTTCATGTCATGGCTGAATGCCTCTCTGCTTATCTCTGTCCAGTTGAATGGCTTTATCTGCATCAGCAGAGACTGAGAAACTAGTGCCATCAAAACCAATGAGACAAGCATTTCATAAGTGGCTGTTAGGGGCAACAGGCAGTGACACTGAAAAGAGGCCTTGTCAAAGGTTGCCACAATCATGGGAAGGTATAACTGTTGTAATCCCCCCAAACTGAGAGATGATTGAAGATTATCTTTCACTGATGCTACTACATTAGAGAAGAACAGTAACAAATTATTAGAAATTGCTTGAGCATTGAAAATGGAAATCACTACTAAGCTGGACCTCCATAGAACTTTTATTGAGCACTACCATAGGCATAAAAGTCAACTCCTTTCTAAAGGCCATTATAATCAGTGATCCCTATGGTGGAACGCTTTCACCCCAGGAGAGGGACTGGACAATGCTCTGGGATGTAGAATGAAAACATTCGACCTTCCATTTCTGCTTTTTCTATGTCATCTTCTTAAAGTGTCTGGTTTATATTGTGTACTACATTTGAGTAGTGGTATTGCCTATATCTAATATATGAATAAAAATATAAATATTCATGGCATCAAGGTTTAAATATTTTTATTAGTGGGATTCTTGATTTTAAAAGTATGGAAACCACTGGTCTGGAGGAAAGGAAGGCCAATAAGCCAACAGTTAAGTCCAATGTAGAACTTGGCTGGAGCACAGATGATAAGCTTCTAGCTCAGCAGAAAAGGAACAGGTGTCAGGATGCCAAGAAGGCTTCCTGGAGGAGGTGACAGGTTGAGCTGGTGAAGTATGTTTGCTAAGGGGAAAGGGAAGAGGGGAGAATGTTTCAGTCAGACTATATATCACATGCAAAGGGAAGGTAGCCTGTCAGTGCAGTGAGTGTACATTTTGAAAATCAAAATAATCTCATGCATTTGAATATATGTGAGGTAGATTGCAGGAGATAAGGCTGAGAGGCTTCCACAGATATCAGATTATGAAGGTTGCTAAGTAGGAAGAAACCTTCACCTGCTGGTGTTGGTGCTAGAGAAGTCTAACAGAGGATGTGGGATCATTCGGTTGTCAAAAAAGGGCAAGATTGCATCTTTTTTTAGTAGCTGAGTAGTATTCCATTGAGTATATATACCATAACTTCTTTATCCAGACCTCTCTGGAAGAACATTTAGTTTGAAACATTTTTTAAAGTAAATACATAATGGTTAGCATGCCATTGGAAAGCAATTCTTTTAAAAATTTGACTGTGGTTACTTTACCTTTGTCCTTTCATTGTCTGCAAATGCCATACTGAATGCTTTAGTGGATGCACTTTGAAGAAAGAGGGAAGCTGCCTGAGGGCTCTTGAGATGCTTCAGTCCTTGACACTTGCATCTGTAAAATCAGTGGGCCTAATATCCGGAGTATCTTTCCAATCTAAGAGACCATGATTATGTAGTTTCTCATATAAAGGCCGGAAATGTGCAGATTAAAAAAAAAATTGTATGAGCAGAATTTCGTATAAGCAAAATGTGAGCTTATAAGTGAAAAAAAATAGCAGAGTAGGTTATTTGATGCAAAGTAGATTGATTATTTACATGACATTACTAACTACCCAAGATAAAAAAAAAATAAGTTTAGCCTCAAGAATCAAAATCTTGATTCTTTTTATATTACTTTGGCTCGTTTCATTTAAAATATTTTTTAAAAAGATTTATTTTTATTTATTTATGCACAAGAACTTGCATGTAGGCCAGAGGTGTAGGGGGAAGGGTGTATGAGAGGATTCACCAGAGTTGGGAGCAGAATAGGCTGATCTACTGAAATACACTGCTGAGGGGAGGGGTGGGTGAGTCAGGAGAGGTCTGCTGCACCATGTAGGTCAGCTCCCTCGCCAGGGATTTAACTCATGCCAGAGTTACTGGTGATAGCTTGATAACGCTGAGACTTTAACCTCTGCGCTTTAACCTCATTTAAAATATTTTATTTATTAAATCTGTTCTCTCAGTTTTTATTTTAGGCATACTACCATTAAGAACAGGTAGTGGAGACCTATCCCTCACCCCCCCAATTTTTTTACCCTCAACCTGCAACTTTCCAACTTTGAACTCTCTTGCTTGAATGACCTGTTTCCTTTCACACTCTCTAGAGTTAATAATTCCACAGGACAATTTTGTCCTCCAGAGGACATGAATTCTACTAGTTCATAAGTTCTTGGTGCTTCCCCGAGGCCACATGGTGAGAGTGCTTAACATTCGTCTCCAAGGGCGGGGAGTTTGGGCACCATTTTGGTTGAAGCTTTTGCATTGCATTTCCCTGTCCTGACACTCTGAGTGGTGTGGTCTGTCAGATATTTTGCCTGCTGAAGGCCTTCCCAGACTGGGCAGCTGAATGCACTGCACAGCTGCCAAAATTCTGATTCAAGATCTAGAATTCTAACTCCTGCTCTTTAGACCCTTGTCTGGCCCTGGCTCCAATCTCCCAACAACCAGGTCCCTGGCTCAGTATTAGGCCCACTGAGGGCCCTGCCCCCACTCCCAAGTGTGGGGAAACCACTTTTGGCACCAAGCTAAACTTCAGCCACACAACTAACCCGGCTTCATCCAATCTAGCTCTCATCTTGGCAAAATTTTGTCACCTTGAGTGAGAAGAGGAAATGCAATGGGCTGAGGAAATGCATCATCCTCACTTGCCATGACGGTCAGACTAAAATATTTTGCAATGCCTTTACTCTAAGTACTCAAAGGAAAAGTTTCAATAATTCTGTTATTAAAAGTAACACTAGAGAGGAATATAGTTTATGAAGAGGGGATACGATTTCTCTATAATATTTGCACCAGAGGTGAGAGTGAAATTTGTTCTAAGGAAAAATGCTAAACACGGTATACCTGCATTTATTTAAAAATGCATGGTTTGATCATAAACTTCTGATAACTCTGTTTTTCAGGCACCTGGGAAAGTGCTATTGGAGAATGCGCACTTCACAGATAGAATCTGAGTGTAACCTGGGATGGGGGTGGGGACAAGGAAGCAAGATTCTTAACAAAATGCTGGTTTGCAGGATGCTACCAAATTCAACTTAAGTGCTTAATTGGTCACCATTATGGTTTAAATACTCGCAGGAAAGTGTAATTTTGGTTGATGAGAAGAATCTCTTGGCTTTTAAATGAAGAGTAAATATGTACCTTGACCCTGTTTCCACTCCTTCTAGTCTTAACTAATGCACTGTCCTTTCAGCTTCGGCAGTCCTGCTGTAACAGGGTGGTCATGAGAAGACAGGCTGATGCCCAGAAATGAGATGGGGTAGTGGGGTGCTGTAATTTGGGAAAATGAAATCATTTTAGTTTTTATTTTCCCAAAAGGAGCAGGGAGTCTAACAAATGTGGTACATATGTAAAACACAGGCAAATACACTTAACAATCAAGCACTCTATTTTGAAATTTAAATAAAGCTAAGATTTTCTTCTGGCCCAGAGGGAAACTTCATTAAAATCAATTAGTTTGTACAAAGCTCCAGAGAATATGGACTTTTTTTTTTTTTTTAAAAAGGTTTAAAGAGTAAGGTGCACACAAAATTACCTTTCCTACACCCCTGTGAATGTCAGTTACACCTAGACAGGTGGCCAAGTGCAAACAAATGTCTCAACGAGGGCCCTGGGTCACCCCCGGGGTTCTCCTGGCGGGCACGTAGGAGTAATTAATAGACGAGTCTCTATCAGGAGTGCAATATTCACCACCAAGGCGGCTGCAGCCAGAATGCACGTTAATCCCAACTGCGAAGGGCAGGCCGAGTGAGATAAAGTTGGCGGCAGGCGCTCCCAGGTGAGGCCTGGGTCCAGGAGCAGAGGTTGGGGCCGCACAGCTGTTGCCGCGCGCCCTGGTCCCTCCTCCCAGCTGCGGCGGCCTCCCCCCTCCCCCCGCTCCCGACGCCGCGCGGCCGCCTCCCCTCGGCTCCGGGTCTCCGCGATCTCCGCGCCGCGCTCGCGCCCCTCAGCCTCCGTCCCGTCCTCGCCGCTCCCCTCACCCCGCCTCTCTCCCCCTCCCCAGCCCCTCCTCTCCTCACCCCACCCTGCCTCCCTCCCTCCCTCCGCGCGCCGCCCGCCCGCCGCCCGCCCGCCCGGCGCTCGCAGAGCCGACACCAGGGGGGCTCTCGATGTAGCACCATGACAGGCATCGCCGCCGCCTCCTTCTTCTCCAATACCTGCCGGTTCGGGGGCTGCGGACTCCACTTCCCCACCCTGGCCGACCTCATCGAGCACATCGAGGACAACCACATCGGTAAATGACTCGGGGGTGGGCGGGGGCGTCCGGCACGCTCCAACTCCAGCCCGAGCGCGCACCCCGGAATGGCCAGGGGTGGCCGGGAGGGAGGGAGACGGCGGCGGGGCGGGAGGGCGTGTGCGAGCCGGGGCGTGGGGGTGGCGGGATGCGGAGGCGCGAGGTGCCGGGAGGGGGGCGGGGAGCGGGGCGGGGTGGGGGAGGGGAGAGGGAGGGGGCGGGCGCCCCGAGGTGCGGCCGGCGGGCGGGCGGGCGGGCTGGGGGATCCCGAGGAGCGTGCGCGCCGGCTGCGAAGTGGTGGGAGTGGGGGGTGCGGCGCGGCGGGGGCGCGGAGGAGGGACCCTGCGGCGGGAGCCGTGGGGCGGGCGGGCGCGCGGGCGGGGGGCGCGGCGGGGCGGCCGGCGCTGGGCAGGGGCGCCGAGCTCGGGGGCGCGGGGGTCGCGGCGGCCGCGGCGCCGGGGCTGGCGAGGGGCGGGCGCTGCACGCCGCCCGCCGCTTCCGCCCGGGCTCGAGCTGTCAGGGCTCGGCGGCGGCTGCAGCCGCTGGGAGGTGGGAGCGGGGGGGCGGGGGTGGCTCCACCGCGGCAGCCATTCCGCTTCCTCCTCCCGCCGCCGCCGCCACTGCGTCCTGTCAGCGCCGGTTGCTAGGTGTGGTGCGCCGGGAGGGGGCCGGCGCGGGCGGCCGCGGGCGGGGACGGGGCGCGCGGCGCCCCCCTCGGCTGCGGCGGGGCGGGCCGCGCACGCGACCCCGGGGCCCCGGGCGCCCGCCGCTGCCCCGGCCTGGCGCGGACGCCGGGCGCTGCGGGCTCCGGTCCCGCGTGTGCGCGCGGGCCGCGCCCTGTGCCCCGGGGCCGGGCTGCCCTGGAGGCCCCTGCTGCCGGGGCCGCTGGAGAGCCATTCCCTGGGCCCGCGGGCGGGCATTTAAATGCGCCCCTGCTCGGCGATTTGCCTTTCAAATGGTGCTAGGCCCGGCTGCGTCCAGGGCGCGGCGGCGGCTGCTGCCTGCGCAGCGCTCCCGGCGCGGGGGACGCGGTGGCCGCGGGGGAGGGGTGCGCCCCGCCGGGCCGCTGCTTGCCCTTGCAGCCCAGGATGCTGGAGCCTTTCAACAAGTCCTTTCATTCACTGAAGTCCTTTGCACACCTTTGCACACTTCTGTCTGGAGCCCCTGCGAGGGGAGGTGGGTCAGGTTCATCTGATTCAGGAGATCCAGACACCTGCGGAAGGTGTGGCCGGCGCCCAGCGGTTGTCCTGTCTGGGCTGGAAGCTGCAGGGTCCGTGTGATGCCCCAATCGGGATGGCTAACCCAAAGAACCTGTAAATTCCCCCAGAAAGTCATTTTCGATGAATGCTGTGCATTCAGCCATGTGGATGCAGCTCACGTTTCCACATAGTTGACAGAATAAATCACTACTGCTGTGTATTTATGCACGAATAAAATGAGACCAAGCCTTATGCTCTTTTGCTTAAAATCATGCTTTCTTTTTGCACACAGTGAGTGCCTAATAAGCGTTGAAGGCTAGTTTAAAATGGGATAGGATGGGACACCCGGAATGACAAGTAATCACCGAAATGCCCACAGACATCTTTCAAAAGATGATATTGACGTGTAATTGTCCAGCTTTTGAAATTTGCAATTTTAGAGAAATTCACGTAAGAGCTTCTACCACCTCTGATAAAGGTGTGATGGAAGAGCTAAGCAAATCTTGGTACTCTTTAAGAGTAGGAGCTTAATAGAGTGACAAATTTGCTGATTCATATCATGATTGAATATTATAATTGAAGGTGCTTTAAGGATAAATCAGACTTTGCATTACTGGAGTTTTAGGATTATTTTAAACTGTCATGAAAAGTTCCAGTATAAATTTTTATCTAAGTTCCTTCCCTTAATTTCAACAATAAGTTAAAATAATATGTATTAAGTAAATATATAAATAAATAATATTTCCCGACCAAGAGAAGGATGCCACAGCATTTTCTATTCACACTCCTTAACAATTATTTAAGGGTAAACTATAATTAATGTTAGGTGAGTAATAATTTTACCAATTTTACTTGCCTTCCTAGACTAGTTTGTTTAAAAGAAAATATAAATTATACCTATTAAAATGTGCGGAAGACAGTTATCCTTCTTGAGGATTTAGTTGTAATCCCATAGATGATTAAAAATTAACCATTACTGAATCACCAGAGTTTTTTAAGTTTGCAGAAATTGTCTTCGGTATTGCACAAACATTTCTTAAGAGAGCTATGGGTTCCATTAATTTTCCTGAAGCTCAACTTTTAAGTAATGGTCACCCCCAAAGGGGTGTCTTAGTGCAAATATTGAAAAATTAATTTTATAATAGGTGTGACTTAGGTGAACTGTATGGCAAGGCTAACAACTGTACTTTGGAAATAATTTGAAACCGGCAAACTTTATGTAAAGTAAATGTTAAAATGAACAAACTTGAAATTCCCAGAGTGGAGAGCCCAACTTAAAACTTACGTACCTTGACTGAGGAGAGGCCCGTTACTTTCAAAGACAGCCTTGTATACAGAGAGAAATAAAAATTGACTTCAAGAATAAAAACTTGATTAACAGGCGGTGTCATAAATATAGTTTTGGTGAAGAGACATGGGTGGATATGTGTCAAAGCATTTGGTCAAAGTTCTATTTAGGTATTGTTATGTGATATTGTTTGTACTTCAGTATATAAGTTTTTGGAGACAATTATATGCTATATTTAATGATTGATTTTTTTGTTAGGAGTGACACATGAAAAGACTACTGAGAGATGTATATTAATTTACCTGCAGTTTTTGTTATTTACCTATCCTATAAGTATCACAGAGATGCTTAGGATGCATTTTCATCTGGGGAACTTTCTGGATTATTACCGTTTATTCACTAGTTAAAAATCCTTAAAGTAGTAATGAAATTAAGATTTTATAGAAATAGGTCATTTTCTTGCTTGACAGATTTCTCTAGGCCTTTGGTGTCCAAGGCCTGTTGTTTTCACTCTAACTGTATTGTTTAGTTCAGATAAAGTACATTGAGTTGAGAATATCTGTCCCTTAAATGTGTGCGCTTAGCTTTTATTTTGAGCCATTTTCTTATACCTATAAGGGACAAGGATTTGGGGCTTTTGAGCGAGAGGTAGTGCAGTTTTCACCCTCTTCTGTTTTAAATCTCTCCCTCTTGAAAGAGAGAGGCACCTGCATTCTTCTTTTCTTCCTTGCATTTCATTGCTTGTTTAGTACTGGAGCACCTGTCTCCTGAATATGCATTTACAGCCAGACTATCACAGCTACAACTCTCCCCCTAACTCCAATTGCCTATAAATCCCACAGCCCTGTGTCTCTGTGTTAAGTGCTTCTCCATCAACATCACCATTGATTCATTCATAACCTGGCTTTATTTCTTGGAGATAGAAAATCTGTTCAAAATTGGTTTTCTTCTTACTGTGAGTTGATACTTGAGTTTGCAGAAACACTCTGACATGTACATCCTAGACAGGTGATCACTGGGAATCATAGTAACACCAAGTGCACTGCATTTAGCGCTGACTGGGTCACATCATAGATGCATGACATGCCTGCTCTGTCCCTGTACTTCAACACTGTGTAATCTTTTGGCTTTTTGTCTAAGAAAGGCAGCTGTTGAATCGTTCTTACCAGATTTGATTACAGATCTTCCTCGACTTAACGATAAACCCTAATAAGCCCATCGTAGTTGAAAATATGTCGAAATGCTGACTTGGAATTGTGACTGCTGTTGCCCAGCATCCTGAGAGTCATTTCCTGGTAGCCACTGAATGTATGGTGTCCACACCATCGTAAAGTCAGAAAATCGTAAGTTGAATTATCATTAGTTGTGGACCAGTGTTTGGTGCATTCATAAAAGTACCTCTGCATTTTGAGTTTATTTATGTAATAATCTATACTGAGTTCTTATTTTGGGCCAAGCATAGTTCTAGGCACTTGCTATTTTTGTGAGGAAAGGAAACAAATATTCCCAACCTTTGGGGACAGTATGTTCTAGTGGTGAGAGTTAAATAACAAAAGCATAAGAAGTTAAATATATAGTATGTTGGAAGGTGGTTAGTGGCATGGAGTGAGAAAGAACAGGCCAAAATGTGTTGGGAGGTTTAAATATTGGACTTTTTACTTGGTTGGTCAGGATAGGCCTCATGAGAAGCTGACAGGAGAAAAAACCTTTACCCAAGTCAGATAGTTGGCCTCACATTCAAGGAACAACGAGGGCCTCCCCGGTGGCGCAGCAGTTGAGCGCTGGGTTGCAAAGCTGCCCGCAGCCTCTGCAGCGCCGGTTCGATCCCCGGCTGCTCCCCGGCCACCAGAGGAGGGTCCCACATGGCGCGCAGGCCTCTGCAGCGCTGGTTCAATCCCCGGCTGCTCCCCAGCCACCAGAGGAGGGTCCCACATGGCGCGCAGACCTCTCCTGCCGCCCATGGCTCCCCTCAGCAGTGTACTTCAGTCCTCTGCCTGCTCTGCCCCCTGCTCTGGCTCTAGTGAATTCTCTCACCCTCTCGTGCTTCTGACTGTACCCAGTGCTTGTATAAATAAATAAATAAATAAATCTTTAAAAAAAAAATATATATATATAAAAAAAAGGAACAATGAGAGCCAGGTATAGGGGAAAGGGTGTCAAGGCTCCAAGGTCGACTGCAGCTCTTGAACTGAGATATAGAATCGGACCCAATACAGTTATTCTTGGGGTGCTGCTAAGCTAGCAGGTCATTTAGAGCTTTCCCAACTTTGCTGTTGTTGACTCAGATTTTCCTGTAGGGGCCTTTTTAGGAGATAGGGTTTGGTTGACTGAAAGTGGCTTGCAGTAGCTATGACTTCTTGCTTCTGGACCTCAGATGTCTATAAGTTTCTTGAGTCTTGCTTGTTTCCTCATCTCTAAAACCCAGGAAGTAAGTCCATACTGCTTCATTTCATATAGTAGATGCATAGCCATGTAATTCAGAAAGGTCACAGTCTCTGGAAAGAAAATTTAGTTACTAATTGTAATGTAGAGTTTGGATCCAGTAATGGTTTAGTAAATCTTTGTATTATGTTCTTAAAACAGCACCATAGTATACCAAAGAGATAGGTTGTACAACATGGGTGGGGGAGGCTCTTATTATCCCCATTTTATAGGTGAGCAAACTGAGTCACAGAGGTTACCTGACTAGCTTAAGTTTCCATGGCTGCCAAGTTTGAACTGGAATTTGAATTTCAGGCGGGTATGCAGAACGGCCTGTGCCATATTGTCAAACTGAAGAACTAGACAGTACTGTCCCTCCTGCCCCTCCAGACAATTTGTTTTCTCCTTTATACAATAACTCTGAACTTTGAGATGAAGATCACCTGAGAGGCAGCATAGTGAACCCAGCTTGCTTGGGTTTGAACTTACAGCAGTCAGTTTTCAGTCATTTGGCTGTGGACAAGTGGTTTAATCACATGGTGCCTCAGTTTCCCCCTTTCATATAATAATAACAGCACCTGTCCCATGGAGTGGCTGCGGATTAAATGAGGTAGTATGTGTAAAGCACCCATCCTCGGTATTGAATTAACTGCATCATCTAATTTCTTGCCATTTTGTGATTTTACTAAATAAGCGTATCTAGAATGCTCTATTTTAGAGGTTAACAGAATGTGGGTTGTCTACCTGCTTGTGATGATGTTTTACAACTATGTGAAATCATCAGGCCTTTCTCAGGAAGACTGAAAATAGGAACCATTATAGAAGACCCTTCAAAAGCCAGCAGTGGGATTGCAACCTCTGGCCACTTTCTCTTCTGTGTGGCCAGAGGTACTTTAGAGGCTGGCAAAGGCCTTTGCCACTGTGGACTGGAAAGTGGTATCAAGGGCCAGCAGCTTCCAACATGGCCTTTCCTTGTGGCCTGTATTTATTTGAAAAAAACTAGGTGTAGAATGAGGCACTGTCCTTGGACCTGTGGGTGCATTCCCACAAGGACATTTCCTGTGGGGAGAAGGAATGACTGACTGAGTAAGTGAATGAATGCATGAAAGGCTTGTCACTGCCTGCCCTGTTCTCCGTCTGCACGCTGTGGTTTGGCAGCAGAATACCCTAGTACTCTCTCCCACAGATCCCAAGAAAGCCCCAGGTACAAAGCTGGGGGGAGTTTTAAGTGCTTGCCCATGTGTATGCTATACAGTGTTGGGGGAACTTAAATCAACAACTTTGCAGCATTCTCCAAAACACTATCTTCAACAGTTTTCCCGTTTGTCTACTTCTCACCTGTAAACAGACAAATGATCCTTTAGGAAATATTGCTGGTGAGCATCCCGACTCCTGAGTGCCACAAGCTACTGATTGTTTAATGTACCTGGTTTCTAATATGTGACTGGAATGTACAGATAGAAAAACCTTGCCTGCACCTGACTGGGGTGACAGAGCCTTCCATATTATTTGGGAAATATTTCCTTTAAAATGCATATATTTTGAAGGCATCTCTCATCTTGACAGTTCTAGAAAATTAATTGACAGTTCTTTTTAGAAAACCCAATTCCTGCTTTTGATAACACTGGAGAAACCTCAAGACAGTTGCAGACTGGAGCACTTGACAAGAGGGACTTTCCTAGGACTGTTTGGAAGCCAAAGGCGTTGTGTTTTATTGTTGTTGGGTTTTTTTTTTTTTTTGTGGGACCCTCGCCGGCTGCCAGGGAATGAACTGGCACTACAGAGACTGCGGGCAGCCTAGCAGCCCAGCACTCAACTGCTGCGCCACCAGGGGAGGCCCATAAAGGTGTTGTGTTTTATTTTTATTTTTATTTTTTTAAAGATTTATTGATTGATTGATTTATACATACATTCATACAAGCACTGGGTACAGTCAGAAGTGTGGGAGGGTGAGAGAATTCACCAGAGCCAGAGCTGGGAGCAAAGCAGGCAGAAGGACCGAAGTACACTGCTGAGGGGAGCAGTGGGCGGCAGGAGAGGTCTGCGCGCCATGTGGGACCCTCCTCCAGTGTCTGGGGAGCAGCCGGGGATCGAACTGGTGCTGCAGAGGCTGACGGGCAGCTTCGCAACCCAGTGCTCAACCTCTGCGCCACTGGGGAGGCCCAAGGTGTTGTGTTTTAAACAGCTCTAGAGACAGCATGCAATGCTATTGAACCCCTTAAAGCTCCTCCCCTTTTTTCCAGCTATCCTTTTTTTTAGGACTAGTGCCATCCTCTACATTTTCTTTTATTTTTCTCCCCACCCCATATTTACCTCTTCCTTCAGCACTTCACAGTGCAGTCATGTCAAGGGTACTGCTGGATTGCAGATAATACATTTTGTGACATACTGACCTAGCCAAAGTATTAAATAGCATATGTCGTTTATTTAGAATCTGAATATTGGAAATTGCAAATGTCAGAATTTTTTTTAAAAGCCTTTCATTTAATATGCTAAGTAGATTTTTTAAAAGATATATTTATTTATGCATACAATAACTGGGGTACAGGCCAGAGTTGCAGGAGGTGAGAAGATTCACCAGAGATAGAGTAGGGAATAGAACAGGCAACCTGACTGAAATACACTGCTGAGGGGAGCAGCGGGCGAGGCAGGAGAGGTCTGCTGCACCATGTGGGAAGCTCCCTGGCTAGCCGGAGATCGAACTTGTGCTGCAGTAGCTGCAGAGACCTTCATAGTGCTGTGCTTAACCCCTTGCACCACCAGGGAGGCCCTGATATGCTAAGTAGATTGAAGGAAGTTGTGTTTTTCCCTTGTACTGGAATGTTGTATTCACCTATTTTTTTAAAGACCAGTAGCAAGCAGAGCCCAGATTAATGGATTTGCTCTTCAAAGATGAATAACTCTACTTTGGCAGATGTCAAAGTGACTCTTCTTGGGTCACTAAACAAAGATGCTATGTCCAGCACCAGAGAGCATTGATAGTCCCCTGATGGCCACAGTGGCCCCTGCCTGATTCACTCACTGCCCTCCTAAAGGAAGCCCTGTTTATTGCCTGCCAGTCTAGAATATGACTTTTTCCTGAGAGGGACCTCCTTGAAGAGACAAGATCTGCATCCCAATGTTATAAAAGTAATATATATTATATGCATTCATATATATGTGTATATGCCACTATGTATAGCTACACATTTGTGTGTGTGTTTCCATTTATGTGTGTAATACATAACATACATTTTATTATACCTACATTCTCTTGCTCTCTGTCAAGATCTCTGTTGATAAGTGAAGAGTACCTCGCACTAGATTTGCTATATGCTAGTATTTAAGGTAGTACTTGCTGTCTCCATGGAATTGAAATTTATTTGGAGAGACCAGACATGTACTGACTGAGGTAAATGATGAATAGTAATAGGGGCCACAGAGGCAGATTTACTGTGAAGTTAATGAGGCTTAAGCCTCAGGCCCCTCATTATATAGTACATGTCTTACCATTTTTGAATACATTGCTAGGACCCACCCAGCCCTTTCCAAGGCCCTGGAGGAGCCGCAGCAATGCGTGCTGGGGATCATAACTTGTCACATACGAAAAAGGAAGATTTTAACAACAATCAGTTAATATTGTCCTTTTTTACTCTGACTTCCCTCTGTAACATTGCTCCTTGGGTTCAGTGACATCAGAGTTGAGAGTGTTTTTGAGATACAACTAAGGGGAAGTTGAATTAGGGACACATTTAGTTTGAGTCTAGTGGGATATATTTATACAACTCAGCCATTTCTGTATCTTAAGTTATTCCTAGCAGTTCTATTGTGGGCATCACTTCCCAGTAAGACTGTCCACTATGCCAGTTCACCTAGGTCCTTACATAAAAGGTGTGGGTGTGTATGTGTGTATGTGTGTGCGCGCGTGCACACACACAATAAAAACCATATACAACATAAACAGCAACAAAGAGTGACAACTGGTTAAAGAGTGTCATCAATACAAAAGTTAGTCAATACATAAGAAAACTTGAAATACCCAGAATTCTTGTGGCTCATATATGAGGAGAAGTTAATAGAGGTGTTTATAAATTTGACAACAATCCTGAAAATTGATATGGCTTTGCCAGTGAAGAGTTGTGAGGCTGAGAGTAATTTTTCTGAATTAAAAATACAATTTGATCATCATGCTTGAAGACTTAGTTTTTTGGTTTTTTTTTTAGATTTATTTATTTATTTATTTATTTATTTATTTATTTATTTATTTATTTATACAAGCACTGGGTACAGTCAGAAGCGCGGGAGGGTGAGAGAATTCACCAGACCCAGAGCGGGGAGCAGAGCAGGCAGAAGGACCAAAGTACACCGCTGAGGGAAGCAGCGGGTAACAGGAGAGGTCTGTGCGCCGTGTGGGACCCTCTTCCGGTGGCTGGGGAGCAGCCGGGGATCGAACTGGCGCTGCAGAGGCTGTGGGCAGCTTCGCAACCCAGCATTCAACCGCTGCGCCACCGGGGAGGCCCTTGAAGACTTAGTTTTTGCACTTTATAGAAAATGGTATTATTAGAAATCATCATTATATGAGAGGTGATCAGAGTGTGTAGCCCAAAAGAAGTACTTCAGCAGTGTGTCAGGTGGTTAATTCACGTGCTGAATTTAATTTTGTGACATTTTGGTAATGTCAGTTTTCAAAATTTTGTATTTTGTCATTTCTTAATATAAATCAATGAGTACTTTCGTAAGCATTTTGTATTTGTTCCATTACTCTTTTTTCCTTACAGTGTATCTAAAGCTACAGGCCCCACAGGCCTACTTGTGCCATTTCTTGCTACCCATTGGAGTCATTACGATGTGCCAGAGACTGTTGTAAAGCACAACTTTCATGTGATATTTAATTCACACGGCAAGCTATGGAGTAGACATTACCCATCCTAGAAGTGCTGCCGTCCATTTTGGAGATAAATGTCCCTACCATATTAGTTAAATACCTTATCAAACAGAATATGATCTTGAATATTTGTTAGGATTATAAGCCAGAAGTACTTTCCTTCAGGACAGAAAGCCTCTTCTACTTCAGCAATGAGCATCATTGATCTTGCCACATCTACACCATAGTTGTAGGCCCATCCTGTATCGTGACCACCTGTGCACTTTGCTTCCCCCAGAAATGCAACCCCTTCCTGGGGGAATAGGCCTTTTTTCATCTTTCTAGCCTCTTCCTCAAGAAGTATTTTCAAAAATGAAATGAAAATAAAATTGGGAACTGTTCTGGGCTGTGAAAAGAGTAAGTTGCAAAGGTGAAAAACATATCTTTGAAGCTAATCTTCCCTGAGATGTGCATTGTGAGTCATTATAGAGTGAGGTTCTGGCTCTAGTTGCTTTATATGCATTGCTTAAGAGCAGAGTATAGTCCCATTTGACAGAAGGAAATCAAGATATAGATCAAAATGCTCAGTGGAATGATGGGTAGGCTTTGCTCTCTGTGTCCCCATATACCTTAGTACTTGCTCTTAACTGTCTAAATTGTGCCCCTTTTTGCATTTTAGTAGAAGGCTACAGTATACTTAAGTGTCTTACATACAGAAAGGCCGCATTGCCAAAGGGAGCAGTGTGCATGGATGGGAAGAGTCTTTGATGTGTGCTTTTTGGTAGACATCGAAATGTTTCAGCTCTTCTGAAGAAAATGTTCATGTAGGCCAAAAGAGTCTGGCATCCCTCATCACAATCGCAATACAGATTGGCAGTGGCTATAGCTACTAAGTTGTCTAAAGCTACTAAGCAGTTCTCTCTCTCACTGATTTTTATCTGGGTATGGGGGCTTCTAATATCATACCTGACGCTATTCACATTCATAAAGTTCTCTTTTACTTTAGGTTTTAAAAATTAAAATAATATCATATGTTCTTGGTCATTATTTTACACATTTGTTGGACCAGTGGTGCCAAATGGGGCCCAGCTATCAACATTGTGAATTATGTTGATAATTCAACATAATGGAATTATCATTGTGGGCACACAAGTGTATAGAGCCTTCCCTGCAACACTGCCCTGTGGCACATACACAGAAGCACACTCAGGTCAGAGTGCCCACCCCCAGACCTTAAACAGCCAGTGCAGAAACACATCTGAGCTCCAAATTGAGACACTCCTTTTCTTGACTAATTCCTTCAGTGAAAGTCTCTCAAATGCTCATTTGATTGCCTGATTCTTGATACATGACTTACTGATATAAGTAATGGGAAAAAAATGGGAGTAGCTGTAGAGACATATTTGTACAGCTTACTGTTAACTGAACACCATGGTGATGAGCATAACTTGGGCCCATACTTCCTCAGGTATCAAACATGAAAGAAATGGGCTTGTTTTTTAATTTTCTTACAAACCCAAGCCAAGTCCTTACCTTGGCTAATCTCACTTTTTTTGAGATATCTGACAGGCTAGTGGAATGTGGATTAAAATTTTTCTTCAGGATTCAGTGAGTGTCATAGCTGTTTCTTAGGCTCTAAGAAATCAATAGCTAATTTAGAGTTTAGATCTTTAGCAGAACATCTTTTGATAGACTCTTTCTGACAGTGGACAACTGCGTTTGGTACCAACTCAACCAAATGATTGACAATGTAGTATTTGGCCTATGTGTTTCCGTATTCCTCCTGGTTTGGACATACCCTTTTATGTACAGCTCTTTCAGAGGCTCACACCAAAATATTGATGTTAAAATATGCAAACATCAGACAGAAATTTTGGTCAATGGTTGTTGAGTTATACGTGCATTTCACTTCAGCTGTTACAATAAAGAATATTTTGTAAAAACCTGAAAAATGATAGCGTCATAAATGTTTTTGTAAGACATGGTAATGAGGATGGTTCTTACCTGTGGCTTATGGAAATCAGTCTTACTGATTTATAAGTCACACCTTCTATGTCCATAGCGTTTTCATCAGTATTTTCACCATGGTTTGCCATCAGAATCATTTGGGTGAATTTGGAAAGACATGATGCCCAGAGCTTATGATGTGATTGATGGGAGTGATCTGAATGTGAGCACCTGTGTTTTTAGCATTTCAAAGTTGATTCTAATATGATGTCAAGCTTGGAATCCACTGGTTTACATTAATGAAATAATTAGCATAGTAAGGATTATTGAGCCTTAAACAGGAATCAGGCTATTATTTTTTTATTTATTTTTTAAAGATTTATTTATACAAGCACTGGGTATTTATACAATATTTATTTATTTATACAAGGTATAGTCAGAAGCGCAGGAGGGTGAGAGAATTCCCCAGAGCCAGAGTGGGGAGCAGAACAGGCAGACTGACGAAGTACACTCTGAGGGGAGCAGCGGGTGTGGCAGGAGAGATCTGCTCACCTTGTGGTACCCTCGCCAGCGGCTGGGGATCGAACCGGCCCTGCAGAGGCTGCTGGCAGCTTCGCAGCCCAGCGCTCAACCGCTGCACCACCTGGGAGGCCCGGAATCAGGCTTTTAAAGGAGTGACCTTTTTGGCTTTCTATTCTATAGATATAGTTTTTAGCTTTACTGGAGGCAGGCGTTCAATTTAGAGCAAGTTTGCAGTTATAATACTATTTTAGATATGTGGTTACAGCAGAAATGTTCAAAGAGGAGAACCAGTGCCTAAGGATCTCAAATGCTGTTTACAGGCATTACGCCTTTCCAAATTCACCCAAATGATTCTGATGGCAGACCATGGTGAAAATACTGATTAAAACTCTATGGGTATAGAGGGTGTGACTTATAAATCAGTATGAGGGAACTGACCAGGGTCAACCTAACTAGAGGTGGTGGAGACTCTGGCAAGCTGGAGAGTCCTAGCTATGCTTAAAAAGGTGCTGCTCACCTTCAGCCCAGTGTTGTCATGTTGCAGTGCAGGCCCTTTGTTGGCAGATCATACTGCTACTATTAGTGGTGGTGGCAGTGATAGCAGTAGCAACTAGTAGAGAGAAAAGCTAGGAATTAAGATTTTTAAATGTTTGTAATAACAAATATAACTGCTTTTAATTACTCCACTTTATGCGATCACTTTAAGAAGAGATATTAATGACCAGGTCGTGTGTTTTAATGGAGTATTATATAGAGGAAATGTGATACAGAGTAAACTTTGAATACCAGTGTTTCCAGTAAAGAAGCTATACAAACTCCAGAAGGTAGGTGTAATGGAAAGAATAGTAGTTTATAGAGCTTTTTTAAATTTCCATTTCTCTTTATGAAATGGTTAGTTACTTTTAATATGAAAAATTTGTAATATAAAATTTTCTTTTTTACAAAATTCTAAAATTTGAGCCTTAATCCTGAAAGTAGCATTTCCCTCTCTTGGGAAACAAAACAGAACCACTCAGAAACTATCCTGAGTGTTTTCATCATCGCAAGAGAAAAAAACTTCTCTAGATGAATTGAGCATTATATCATTAAGAAAATTAGGGATGATCTAATCCAACTAATTAATTCCATCAGAGAAGAAGTCAAGGTCATTTAAAATCATCAATGAGTGAGAGTGTCTGGCCAACAGGAGTGGGAAGACAGTGGGAGAACCTATTTCCTAGAGTCAGCTTACCTTATTTAGCTCCTGTCTTTGCTCTTTTCATGATACATAACCTCTCTGTGCCTCATTTCTTTCATCTCTAAAATGGGAATAGCAGTAACTCAGGTTTGGTGAGATACCACATGTATTTAGTGTGATACTGTTGGAATTCTGGTGAATTCTGGGGGAAAAAAAAAAAGAAAGCTCTCCAGTAAGTTCCCTTGATTGTCTTCTGGAGGAAGCTGTGCTGGAGGCTTTACTGTGGAGTGGTTTAGGGTGTGACCTCCAGTCCTGCCACTTACGTGACCTCTGCCAAGTTATTTAATTTCTCTACACCTCAACTTCTGTCAAATGGGCATGGTAGTATTCATTTCAGAGTATTATGAGGATTAAGAAAATGCGCACATGTAGGAGCTGACAACTAGGAAGCACCCATGAAAGTTAATATTGCCATAATTATGCCATCTTCTTGCATCCATGAGGACACACCTAATGCCATACTCCTTTCTTTCTTCTGTCCTCTTTGTGTTTCCATCATGTGGTGGGGAAGAAGAATCAAAATACAATTCTGGTTTTTGTTAAGCGTTTTTACTTTGAGATATTTGATGAAATTCGATTTCCCTACTAGAGTTTTGGTTTGTGTTTGTGTAAGTCATACTGAGTGGTCATAGGAATCCATGAGCTGTTAAAACATTCCACACACAAATTCTTGCTGTTTCAAAATATACCAGCCTTAATTTAGTATTGTTTATCCAGATTGCAGTTTTTGAGACTTTCGATCATGTGATTAGAAAAATGACTTCCATACTTGATAAATATAATTTTATGTTTGGGAGAAAAGGCATTTTAACTCTCTAGAGAAGTTTACTAACCTATGTAAACAGAAAGTATAAACTTTTCATGTTGCAGCAACTAAGCAGTGAAAAAACAGGAGATGATTTTGTATGTATTGTTTGTGAAGGTTTACGTGAATCATTCAGAAGAATTTGTAGGGCTTTTACAAAGAAATCCAAGAACATGGCCATAAGACTAATAAAATGCCATGCTTTTCTCCTTAATAATAGCCCTTGAAATATTACATAGGCAAATGCTGGAAGTTTCTCAGGAAGCCCTGGGATAGGCCTTGTTTTAGAAGCTCAAGTGGAAATCGTTGAGTTGTTTACTGATTACAGAGAATGTTTAAAATACTTTATTCCAAAATGATATTTAACAAAGATTGAAATCATTTTCAGCCCAACAGAATATATTGCAACTGTTTCCCTTTAAAGAGCATGGTGGGATTCCATAGAGTCCTGGCTTAGTGACTTACCAGGAAGTGAATAAGAAAATGGTTTCCAGTTCTTTTATTACTTAGGGACTCTTTCTTTCTCCCTCCCCTTGGATTGTGTGTTTTAAAAGATTCTTTTCTAGCAATCTGATTTAATAGTGATTAAATGCATTGTTTTTTTGTGTAACAACAACTAAAACTCCCAATCTATTTAATTACTAAATACTGAGTTCCAACTATACAGGAACCGACTAAGGCCTGGGGATACAGTGGTGAACTATAGTTAGTTCAAGTGTGTGCTAAGGGGAGAAACAGACAAAACACAAATACATAAGATAATTTCAAACAATCATTGTGAAGAAAAATCCATTGAGTCAGGAAGTTGAGGGGTCACTTTGAGATAAGTAGTCTTTTGATGACATCTTTGAGAGGAAAGAAGGGAGCTGAACAAAATAGGGGGACAAATGAGCCATTCAGGTATCTGGGGGATAATGCTCAGGCAGAGGGACTAGTGAGGGCCAAGATGCTGAGCAGGTGTGTCTGGTGTGCTTCAGGGAGCACCCAGGAGGCTCCCAGTGGCTGGAGCAGAGGGAGTGAGGCAGTGAAGGGGGGGTGTGTTGGGGGATGGGACAGCAGTGGTTGTCCAGGCTTCCCAGCACATACACCTGTGTCACCAGTTTCAGTAATTCCAACCCCAAATGATGATGTGGAATGTTGTACATTTTTACTATGGCTATAGTTTCCGTTCTGCTTTTTGTTTTCAAATAGCTCAAGGACCCCATTAACACCTTTCAAAGCCTAGTAGAGAATGTGGGAAACCCTAATTAGCCCCTAGATCTCTTTAAATCTGGTTTGCTTTTTGTTAAATCCAAAAAGCCCTATTTATATTTTGAAATCTATATTGAAATAATTTTTGATTAATGTAAATCATATAGTAGATATATTCCATTCAGTGTTTACTATGTTATTTTGGAATGGGAGTGAAAATAAGGATTTTCGATAACTATGATGTATTAAATAAATTTGGTGAAGTTTCCAAGCCAGGAACTTTGTGAAATTATGCAGAGATTTGGGTGGATGTGAGTGTTGGTCAGAAGGGGAGGGTGAGGGAGTAGGGAGAGAAGAGAGGAAAGAATAGTCTTGAATTGACATTAAGGCAAAAAAAAAAACAAAAACAAAAAACAAAACCAAACCCCAAGACTGAGGGAGGTTATCTAGAATTTGAGCCTGAAGATATTGCACCTATCACAATCCTTTTTTATTCTGAATGGTAATAATGTACGTAGCTCTTCTATAAAAAAATAATGGTTTTTCTTTTACAGCTTCATCTTATGGGGAGATGTTAGCATAAATATTTCACTGTCAAAATGAGCTTTTGTTTATGTGGAGGGTCTATCAACCTGTTCTCTGTTTTCTAACCTAGTTACTTTGTTTAAGTAATTGAGAAATGGTGAGTTTTGGGTGACAGGATACCCATGCAGTTAATGAAATTCAGGAGAAAAATAATCAACGAGTGTGAGATGCTCTGAAATATATGTATTTGTGCTTGTAGTTTAATCTTGCAGATTAATATGGAATGATGATGCAGTAGTCAGCTAGCCGTAATAATGCAACATAACAACACATCCCAAGCTCAGTGGCTTTCAGCAACAGGCACTGTTTTCACGCTTGCTGGCCTGTAGGTTGATGGATGGAAGCTGAATTCAGCTGGGCAGCTCTTCATCAGGTTAGGCACAAGTTAGCTAATGTGTTTATTCTGGGGACTAGGCTGACAGGGCAGCCGCTACTAAGGACATGCTTTCTCCTGGTGGATCACTGGAGCGCCATGTTAAACCAAACCACAGAAACTGTTTTAAAGTCCATAACATTCCGTTGGGCCAGTCAAGTCAGGTGACAAAACCCAGAATGGATAGGATAAGGAAATAATCCCTCCTTACGGGGAAGGCAGAGAGATGTGACTGAACAGTAATTCATCATCACAGATCTCTTTTCAGAAATAGAAAAAATTCAAGAGTTAGAAATTTAATAGAGATGTAAATTTCCCCTAAAATGATCATAATGCTGTATAAAAGTGAGATTGCTATCCCTATAACATCTAGAGAACATGGGAAGCATACACGTGAATCCCTAATGAGAAATGAATAAGCATTTCAGACAGGAAATTAAGACAAAATAGAAGCAGTTAAATAATTTCTGCTTAGCCACAAAGAACAGAGGTTCTTTGGTAAGCGATGACCCCTTTTCCATTTTGAGGTTGTTCAGGAATCCAAAGAGGTGGCCAAGTGTTCTGTGCTTGTTTTCTAAGTGCCTGAGCTGTTTGGCATGGCTGAGGAAGTTGGGGACCCTTCCTTTGTTGCCCTTTCTTAGTATAGTTCAGAGAGCCTCAATAAAGCTTTGGGACTGAATTGTTGGGTGGATCCTGTGTACCTTCTTCCCCCAGTTCAGAGCCAGTGTCACCGAGGATGAAAGAGGGCTGACTTGTCAGTCAGGAACCTCCTTACTATACATCACACCTGCTGATGGCTGAGGGAGTGCTCACTGTGGGCAGACATCCCAGGTTCAGATTGATCTGTGACTTTGTACAATTTACTAATGTGTAATTTTCTCATTTGCAAAATGAGAATATGAAATCTACCATGTAGGATTAGCGAATGCTAGCACAATGTCTGACACATCTTAAAAATGTGAGCTTATAGCTATCCACAGCCACTGCAGTATGAGTTTGATTCCCAGCTAGGGAGGTGACCCACATGGTGCAGCAGACCTCTCCTGTCTCACCCGCTACTCCCCTTAGCAGTGTATTTCAGTCAGTCTGCCTTTTCTGTACCCCACTCTGTCTCTGGTGACTCCTCCCTTCCCCCCAGCCACCCCCCCACCCCGCTCCCCAGCTCTTATTTGCATAAATAAATAAATCTTTAAAAATAAGTGAGCTTATAATGCTTTTGCTGTTTTCTACTATAACTAACAGGCATTATAGACACCATTCTATTATTATTAGTCCAGTATTTCTGTTTCTTTAGATTGTGGCCTCCAAAAGGCGTGTTTTATGGCTCTGTGTCTCCACTCGCAATAACACTATACTTATGATGTAGGAACTTAAGCCAACATCCACGGAATTGTATATTCAGACATACATCCTCTACCATGAAGCTTTCAGCTCTAGGACTGAATAGATTGCTCCTAAAAATAGATTTAGTCATTCTTTTTCCCCTTCCATATATTGCCTAAAACAAATAACTTTTGAAGCTTTAAAGGAACTTAAAGGGGTTGAGTTAGTTCCATGCTTTACCTTTAGGTAGTTTCTACACAGAGATGCCCTGGCTTTTTATGTTACATCAGAAGAGTTGAAAAAGCATGGAGGCTTATTTTCATGGTGTGTCTACAAGATTTCAAGGGCATTTAAATTATATTTTCTTCTAATTTTCTAATTTCTGTCCTTTGAGTTGCTTCTTAGTCTGTGGCTGTGATCTTATCAACTTGTTCAAGCCATTGTAAATTTTTAGCTAACTCATTGCTTCCAAGGAGTGGTCATTTAAGGATAAAAGATGCAGCTATTATAACAAATTGTCCTAACATTATAAAGATTAGAGTTTTAAGAAGTTTCTTTCTCTTTTACATAAGACTCAGGATAGGTAGATAGGCTACTTGGTTCCACAGAGTCATCAGGACTTTTAAGTTCCTTTGCTCACATTTCTCTGTTCTCCTGTAGTCTACTTCTCTATGGTAAAAAAACTGCGTGCTCTGGAGACCTTTCCAGAGGGTGAACCTTTGTTTGTATTCATCTTGTAAGGAAAAGAGTATGGAGGAGTGTACATAGAATATGTTGTGACCTAGGGCTGAAGAGTAATTGTCACCGGTAGAGCATGAGACTCTTAATCTCAGGGTCATGGGTTCGGGCCCCACGTTGGGCGCCAAATCTGTTATAGGACAGGGAGAGGGGCAGCCCAAACCCCGCAAACCTGCCTATTTTAAATGGGTTCTGCCATCTGCTGCATCAACACAAAACATATGAGACTTTAATGGGAAGGAACTTTAATACAACTAGGAAAACAATACAGGAAAGGCAAAGAGTCTAGTTTCTAAATGAAGCACCCAAAGTTACCCGTCCCCTCGTGGGTAAAACTCCATTCATATGGGATCGGCCCAGAACAAGGCCCCAAAGCCTGCCACAAGTCTAAAGCATCTTCCAGTGGGGACCCACAGAAAAGGGTCAGAAACTACCAGACAAGCCCGGAAGGAAAAGAGCAAAATCAACATCAAAATAAAAGCTGCCATTGTCACCTCCCCTCGGGTCTCTCACCCACATCTGTGTCATCCAGTCCACGACCAAAAGACAAGCGCAGTTTCTTCACGTGTCTCTAGGCTCCATGCGCCTCCTCCAGGTCTCCTGGCTCCATCCTGCTTCCTTTCTCAGTCTCTTCTGCAGCTTCTCCTCTCCCTGCTCAGCTCCACCCTCCCTTGGGTGGGGCAGGGAACCTGGAACTTTCCCCTTTCCTGGGGACCACCCTGTTACACTTCCACTCTTACTCCATTGGTAAGAACTTAATTGTATGACCCCATGTAGCTGTAAAGGCACTTGGACATGTAGCCTTAGTAGTGCCTAACTACAGTTCTATTACATTGAGGGAAGGGTTTGATTGGGGTACACAGCTAGCAAGTTCCTGCTGTGGATCAATTAAATGAATTTGCTTTTGTGAATTTTACCTTCCATTGAATAAGCTAATATATAGCCTAGTGGTTTATGAGGAAAGAGTGGGTGGTTGTAATAATAATTAATAGCAGTTACAATTTATTGAGCTCCAAGTATGTACTGGGGACTATTAAACACAATTGATTGCATTATCTCATTTCACCCTCTCAGGAAAGGCTATGGGGGAGGCTCTGTGTTATTACCTACATGTTCATAGATCAAATATTGAGACTTAAGGAGAGTAAGAAACCTTAGCAAGATTACACAGCCAGGCTTGCTTGACTCCAAAGCCTTCACCATACTGCCATGGGAATGGTGAGATTTCTCAGGAATAAAGGATAGTTATATAGATAGTCAGTAGCAAAGGAAAAGCAGTAGATTCTCTAGTTATTTAGGCAGAGTTTTTTAGGGACGCTTCAGAAGGACTGCTTTGTACTGTGGGCCATGGTGACCTCCATCATTCCCTGTGAAGGTCAAGTGCACTGCTTAGTGCACTCCAGTGTCTACAGGTCACCCATGGCCCCTCATTCCTGTGAAGTCCCATTAGCTCACACATTCTGTACTTCCTTGATATCAAGGAGGTACCTGTTAACACAGGACACAAGAGGCTCGGTAGATGGGACTGGGATTCTAGTGTGACCTTGACTCTTAACCTTGAATCTCTGTTTTTTTTTTGGAGTAAATATATACTTTGGACTTGGTCACTGGTTCTCCTGGAGTGCTTCTTAGAGCTCCAGAATTAGCTTCCTAGTAGTTTTTTCCCCTTATATATAGTGCTCTTGGGTAAGCTTTTCTTAGGTTAAAGGATTTTTAACTTTTTTTTAAAAACGTGAAAACCAAAAGACTGATTATAATCATAATGGCTAGTATTTGTTGAATGCCTCCAAGGGGCTTGGCATTATTATGGTTCTAAATGTTTTGCATAAATTAATTGGCCTGTGGAGTCCACCTATTATTATTCCAATTTGGAAACAAGGAAGTTGAGCCACAGAGTGGTTAAGGAACTTTCCCATTGTCATTCACTAGAAAGTAATCAGAATTCAAACTTGAACTTTGAGATCCAGAACTAAAGGCTGCTGCAAGAAGGATTTCTGAGGTTTTCCCCAGGTCTAAAAGCACTTTAAGTGCTATGCCTATTGCCTACAGCAGCTCAAGACCTGATCTTTGCGGAGAGAGACCCTCCATCCACACCCAAACACTTCACTACCTTCCTCTTGGCAAATAGAAACTGAGCATGTGTCATAAAGGTCTGGATCTTGCTGATAACTTCAGAAATCCTGTAATCTTTGCATCAGCACCTGATGCCACATAAGATTCTGTTGTGCTGAAATTTCTGACTGAGAAGCTGCTTTGATAAATATACCCAAGTCTTCCTAAAACACAGCTGGTCCTGGGGCTGAGGGTCATACAGGGGGCCACCATCTCAAGAGATGGTTTTGGTATGCAAGGAATGGCCTCCCAGGATGGAACAAAAATGATGCTTTGAGGCTCACAAAGCTTTTGAGAGCATCTTAGAATCACAGAATGCAGCAGGAGGAACCTTTGAGAACACCTAATCCAACAAACTCCTTTCACACAGCCAACCTCGCTGACCATGTGTCTGCGCAGTTCTAAATTCTGGAGACACAGCAGTTAAGAAAGCTTCTCCTCTTATGCAGTCCACAGTCTAGGTGGGGTACACAGTAAACAGTGACAACAAAACCCATAGGTGGTGGTGAAGTGCTGGGAAGAAAAGTAAAGCGGGATGAGGGGCTGGAGAGTGATAGTGGGGTTTCTGTCTATACTGTGATTAGGATGCAATGTTTGAGTAAATCATTTTTTTTCCCCCAAGGTTTATTTTTATTTTTTTTAATTTTTAATTTTTTTAAAGATTTATTTATACAAGCACTGGGTACAGTCAGAAGCACAGGAGGGTGAGAGAATTCACCAGAGCCACAGCGGGGAGCAGAGCAGGCAGAAGGACCGAAGCACACTGCTGAGGGGAGCAGCGGGCGGCAGGAGAGGTCTGCGCGCCATGTGGGACCCTCCTCCAGTGGCTGGGGAGCAGCCGGGGATCGAACCGGCGCTGCAGAGGCTGCGGGCAGCTTCGCAACCCAGCACTCAACCGCTGCGCCACCGGGGAGGCCCCATTTCTTAACCCTTTGTTCATTAAGCCCCTGCCCAGGAGTTAATTTTGACAATTATCCTATTCCTCTTGCCTATGGGGTTTTAATACCACAGATATCTGTGTATTTCTTTACGTGCTGTCTGTGTATCTGTGCTTTATACAGAAAGAGTGGGATTCCGAAACCAGTTCTTACCCCCTTTGGAGCACTATCTCCCCCTCATTCTGCTTTTTTGCTATTGTGAACATCAGTGAAGTAGCTGCTTTTATTTATTTATTTTTTTTTTTAATAAATTTTATTGTTATATTCCCCATACAATTGCAGCCCCCCCATTCTGACCCCAATCCCTCCCCTCCCACCCCCGCCCCCTAAAAGTGTCTCTGGTTCATAGTTTTTTTGTTGATTTTGATTTTCACTTTCTTATAGTTATTCATTTTCCTGGTCCCTTATTTAAGTTTTCTAGATTCCTGCTATGAGTGAGACCATCCGGTATTTTTCTTTTTCTTTTTGGCTTATTTCGCTGAGCATGATCCCTTCCAGCGCCATCCATGTTGCTGCAAATTGCATGTGTTTGAAGTAGCTGCTTTTAAAAGGTTACCATCTAATGTAAGAGAGCTTTTAAGTTCAAAGTGTAACAGGGTGGTCCCCAGGAAAAGGGGAAGTTCCAGGTTCCCTGCCCCACCCAAGGAAGGGTGGAGCTGAGCAGGGAGAGGAGAAGCAGCAGAAGAGACTGAGGAAGGAAGCAGGATGGAGCCAGGAGACCTGGAGGAGGCGCATGGATCCTAGAGACATGTGAAGAAACTGCGCTTGTCTTTTGGTCGTGGACGGGGTGACACAGATGTGGGTGAGACCCATGGGGAGGAGACAATGGCAGCTTTTATCTTGATGTTGATTTTGCTCTTTTCCTTCCGGGCTTGTCTGGTTGTTTCTGACCCTTTTCTGTGGGTCCCCACTGGAAGATGCCTTAGACGTGTGGCAGGCTTTGGGGCCTTGCTCTGGGCCAATCCCATTTGGATGGACTTTTACCCACGAGGGGACGGGTAACTTTGGGTGCTTCATTTAGAAACTAGACTCTGCCTTACCTGTATTGTTTCCTAGTTGTATTAAAGTTCCTTCCCCTTAAAGTCTCCTATGTTTTCTGTTGATGCGGCGGATGGCAGAACCCATTTAGAATAGGCAGGTTTGCGGGGTTTGGGCTGCCCCTCTCCCTGTCCTATAACAAAAGCACTTTAATTTCCTGTTGGTGGGAGTGCAAACTGGTCCAACCACTATGGAGAGCTGTGTGGAGATTTCTGGGCCTACTAAACATAGAGCTTCCATATGATCCAGCAATTCCACTCCTAGGTATTTACCCAAAGGACACAGAAACATCAATTCCAAAGAACACCTGCACCCCTATGTTTATAGCAGCACTGTTTACAATAGCTAAGCTTTGGAAACAACCCAAATGCCCAAAAATAGATGACTGGATCAAGAAGATGTGGTACATATATACCATGGAATATTACTCAGCATTCAAAAAAGATAAACACATGCAATTTGCAGCAACATGGATGGCGCTGGAAGGGATCATGCTCAGCGCAATAAGCCAAAAAGAAAAAGAAAAATACCGGATGGTCTCACTCATAGCAGGAATCTAGAAAACTTAAATAAGGGACCAGGAAAATGAATAACTATAAGAAAGTGAAAATCAAAATCAACAAAAAACTATGAACCAGAGACACTTTTTGGGGGGCGGGGGCAGGAGGGGAGGGATTGGGGTCAGAATGGGGGGGTTGCAATTGTATGGGGAATATAAAAATAAAATTTATTATTAAAAAAATAAATAAAAATTTATAATTTGTGATAATGATACAAAAAAAATAAAACAAAGCACTTTAATTTCTAGTTATGGATTACATACATAAGGAGTATCAGGGTTTTGGGTAAAAACATGCTCGAGACCCTCAGCGTTGGTGCCATATACAGAATACAAGACTGTATACCCTGGGGTGAGGACCTTCCTTTAGTGTAACTGACTCTTACAGTGATGGATGAGTGGCCTGAAGACCAAGACTTGGCCACCACCCTCCGGTGCTGCAGCTGCCCAGCGGCTCTCCCTGCCTCGACGCCAGCTCCTGCATCCCCTAAAGTCTGTCCACCACAACAGTAGGAGTGAGCTTTTGAAAATGGCATTCATATCAGACAATTCCAACAAGAGAAAATGCAAATTCTTTGCGCCCGCTGAGACATCTCTGCACCTACACCCCGTAGAGCTCATCATGCTGGCACTGCCCTCCCCTTGGAACATACATGTTCACTCCTCAAGATCCTTGCTTTCATTCCTTCTTCCTGCATTTCTGTTACTTTGATTTTTCATAAAATGCATTTTAATTTTTGGAGTAGTCTTAGAATTACAGAAAAACGATAATGATAGTACAGAGTTCCCCTCAACCCCTCACTCAGTTACTTTTCTTGATTTTACCAGAAGTCTCCTGATCCGTCCCATCTCATTGGCTCAGAGGGTTTCTCTACTTTAGCTAATCACACAGCTCCACACTCCTTACCCATTCTTTCACATTACCAGTTATATCTTTTCATAGGCCTTACCTCTACCGGAATTTTTTATGTATTGGCCTGTTAATTCATTTTCTGTGTCCCCCTCCCCAGGATGTGACTCCACGAGGGCAGAAGCTTGCAGTCAAATGCACTGTTGTTTCCCAGGGCTCAGAACAGTAGCTGGCTGAGAGGGATGTTCTCACCAACTGACCAGCTTTGGACTTTGGAAGGCTGGTCCAGGACCTAAAGCCTGGCCAAAATGAGCCAGATTTTTTGCCACCCGTATTCATGCTCGATGTCATTAAAGCCAGCAGTGTTCATGACACTGAATTCCCCATTGCAGTGAGTGATAGGACTGCTTGCGCAGAGGAGGCATGCAGTCATGCATGGCTTAAGAACAGGTATATTCTGAGAAATGTGTCCTTACACAATTTCATTGTTCTGTGAATGCCATGGAGTATAATCATGCCCGTCACACCTAAGTTATGGGATGTAGCCTACTGGGACCACCATTGTGTACTCAGTCCTTCCTTGACTGTAAGGTCAAATGATTCAGGACTGCAGGAAGATCTAGATAAAAACTGATGGTGACAGGACCTTCAGGCAAAAACTGGTTTTCTCAGAGTCAGCCTACAACACACAGTGTTAACCTTGTGTAGTGTTGCTCCTTCATGTATGAGACCCCTCTATCTGTGGACTGTGGGGATATGGATGTTATCTAAATTGTGCAAAGAGTATCTAATTTGGGGCCTGTGTGAGTTGGAATTGCATTGGTTGCTAGTACCAGACACCTGACCACAGCAGTTTGGCTTAAAGAATTCTGGATTTAGCTTGTTCTTCAAGATGTTCATGCCAACTGAGATCTCTGCCATTTTCTTCCTCTTTACTGCATGGTTGGAAAAGCTCTAATAAATGCTGCTGATTTCCAGGCTTCCGGGAAGCCAAAAGGAGCTTTCTGGGAAACCCTGCCTAACATCTATTACTTGCCTTCCATTGGTCACCCTCATCCGAATGGGGAGGCCTGTTTACTGTGTCAGTCCCTCATGAGCTGTGGTTTTGGGGAGTGTTAGGAAGTGTGTGTGTGTGTGTGTGTGTTCAGTGTGACCTCCTTTCTCCTTAAGTCCAGAGTCCAACCAAGCTGAGCGAGGCCAAGTGTAGTTTTTTTGCCGGGGACATTGTCCAGATTTCTGTTTTGAAGGAACAGAAAAGAACAGACATTGAACAATCTGCTGCAGTCACCAAGAGAGATGGTTATTGCCATCAGTTCTGCTAACAGTGCAAGGGTATGAGGAAACCATGTGGAGTTTAAGTTCATTATCAAGGATTTTTAAAAAAGACTTCATTTTCTCTATCTGTTCATTTTGAAAAGCCCTAATCTTTCACCAAAAGGTGATTTTATGTATGTAGATGTATGGTTTATATAGTTAGTTACACAGTGAGTTAACAGGGGCCTGAAGTACAACTGCTCAAAGAAGATAGAAGCATCTTTCTCTGATGGTAACAGAGGAGACTGTGGTTTGGGATGGCTGCTACCTCTACCTTGAGAGTCTAAGGACAGCTTTCTCCTGGCTTTATCATCCTCGAGGGCAGGAGTTGGCTGGCACCTTATAGCCCATGTGCCAAATGTAGCTGTCCCCTATTTTTGTATGGCCCATATAATAAGAATGGTTTTTACATATGTGTCAATCATATACAGCTCAAATATTTTATGTCCATAAGTAATGTGTTAATGGAACATAGCTACAGTGACATATTTTGATATGGTCTGGGGTTGTTGATTTTGTGTTACCATGGCAGAGTTGAACAGTGGCCACAGACACCTTATGGCTGCAAAGTCAGAGCATTTACTGTCTGGCTCTTTGCAGATGTTTGCCAACTTTTACTATTGAATATGATTCCAGCTTCATGGTAAAAGCTGGCCTCTTCCCACCTTGTCTACTCTTTAGCCTTTGGGAAGAAGGATTTGTTATTGAGCACACATGGTTGCAGGGGGATGGAGAAATGCAGATCGCAACTGGGCAGCCATTTGTCCAGCTAAAACTCTGGAGCTTCTGTTAGTAACAGGAAAAAGAATGTAGATATTGGGGTACATTTAGCAAAGCATCACAGGGATGTGTGTGTGTCCATGTGTGTGCTGTGGTATTTCCATTTTAGAAGGCATTGTGATTGGTTGAGGGGTATTGAAGACCATCTTGATATCAAAGCAGTGTGTTTAGAAGCTTCAACATAAACAAATATGGGAAATGTGATATTGATGGCGGAGTACTTAACTCATCTACTTATTCACTCATGTTCATTCAACAACTAATGAAAATGATTACCTCTTTTTTTGCCTAGTAGTATGCTGTGCCCTAAGATTCAGATTTTCTTATATTTTGGGAGGTGCTCTTAAAAGTGGTTCTCAAAGTGTGATCCCTGGACAAATAGCACCAGTATCTACCAGAACTGTATTAGGAATGCAAATTCTCAGCACTGTATGCTATTGCTCCAGACTTATTATTTCAGAAACTATGGCGGGACCAAGCAATGTGTGTTTTAACATGCTCCTAGGCAATTCTGATGTATAGTTGGGAACCACTGCTATAGAAGATGTAACCTTAATCCATAATTATGAGTGAGTGGCCCCCTCCCTTCATTGAATGAACATTTTGTGCTTTTAGGGGAATCAACAAACATTTTCTCTCCTTACCTAATTCCTTATCAATAGTCTCTTGTACTCAGAAAATGTACACAAGTCAAAATTAGACAAATCATATTTTGGCTCCAGATTTATTCTAGCAGACAGTGGCAGACTCTGCCAAAGCCACAAAATGACTCCCCGTGAAATTGGCCAGGCGACCACCACCACCACACAGAGCATTCTTAGTCCTTGACCAATTCCTCTGTGTAAAAGGGGGCCTTGACAGCCTTGACCCGGTGACTTCTCGATTCTGAGGAAAACAGAGGCTTGATGCCCGTCCCAAGTAAACAAGGCCAAGAGAACCTTTCACAAGCAAGAGCCTAGTTAAGGAGCAGTGACTCCAGCTGAATGATTTAGGTGATTTGGTATTTATGTATATTGTTGCATAGCTCCTGGCAGTCACAAAACACCCTTCTGCTGAAGTGAACTGCAGTTTGGGTTGAATGACTACTGTATCTGTCTAGGGTATGTAGAACAGGTACTAGAGTTTAGACGTTACCTGTATTATTAGCCTACATGATCTCACAGCCACTTTATGGGTTAGGTAGGTAACTAATTCATCACTTTGCAGATCAACACTAAGGGCTGTACACAAGGTCTGCCTAGTAAAAGGCAGGGTGAGAATTTGAACCCAAGCAGTCAGGTTCTTGGTAACCATAGTCTTCACCTCCATGGCACAAGCCCCAATAGAGTGGTGCTTGTGTTTCTATTTCTGTGCTGGTGTTTGCGCATACACACACATTGTGAGCTGTCACAATCTGCAGTGGTTGTTTCTGTTGGTCTTTGCATGGTCATTGTTTAGTGTGATAATTCAGAACTGGGGAGGTGGTTCTACTTGCTGCTTGAGTGACCAGGTCCTACTTTCTGTGTTCAGAACCTGATTGACTCGAAAGGGGAAGAAAAGATTGCTCACAGTGGACCAGAGGTTTCCAAACTACTCATTTCCCATCTGAATTTCTCCTCTTGCCTCGAAACTAAAACACATAGGGGAGAATGAAGACCATATGGCGCTGTGGCAGCACCTTTTGGTAATTAATGGACTTGCACCTCTATCAGAAGAGCGATGTATTATTCCAGAACCCTGCAGAATGAGTTAAACATTCTGCAGAGTGAATTATTTGGTTTGACTGATGTGTACAATAACTGAAGACACTTTATTACTGGGGCAGGTTTTAATCTCCTCACAAAATGAGTTCTCAGATTCTGTCCAACTGCCCAGTCCCTTAAATGGGCCTGAAATTGAGTAAAATGAGAAAGTGCTAAAATAGTTGAAACAAGAAGTGAAACTTTCTGTTTCATCATCCATTCCAGAAAATATACAGTTTTATTTTTACTACAGTCTCTCTTCTGCCCCCCTCCCAATTTTTATTAGTGATTGATGTGATTGCAGAGTGGTTTGGTGGGAAAAGCACTTGCAACCAAATTTAGTAAACCACAGCCAATTTTATTTTTAGTTTTAGTGAACAAGGGCAGATAGTTGCAAATAGATTACTGTATCTGCGTCTAAGTTTTCTTTTTTAAGTGTTTTGACTCTTGTTCTCCCTGGTATGTTTTGTCTACTTTGAATATAATTTTCTTTAAAAAGGAAAGGTCACTCTTTTCTTTCTGGAACCCCAGTACTTTTCAGCATGTAGGTTTCACCTTAATTATTTGGTTTGACTGATGTCAAATTTAGTCAATAAGAAATTGGCTATATTTTAGAGTTGTTGATGTTACAGAAATTTTGAAATTAAAAAAATTAAATATCAGAATTAGTAAATGATAGGGATGGGGAATTATAAGTAATAGTTTACTATTAATTGTCTGCAGTATTTAAAAATTGCTCACTACAAGTAGAATAGTAATAGGAACTGGATGGGCCAGGTGAATGGGGTTCATTTTTCACCTATATAGCATAATAGCAGGCATCCAGGAGATATTCAGTAAACGTGATTTGGTTAGTTAGTTGACTATTGAATGAAAGCTTGAGTCCTGCGCAAGAGTATTGGAAATGATGTCAGGTTTGCCCACATGATCGTGAACAAGCTATATAATTATGAAATCTTAAGTATTGAAAGAATCATTAGGGGTGTTGACCCCATGCAGTAAGCCCATCAGTAGGGATGCTTATGAATGACCCTTTGCCATGCTTGAGCATTGTCATGATGAAGGGCACAGCAATTCTTTTCAGGTCCATTCTGTGATTGGACACCTCTGATAGTGGGTAAATTTGTAGGATTTTAGGATAAGCTACAGGCCAGTTATCCTCATGAGTGGAGGAAATCAAGCAGCACAACAGCCCTCCAAACCTTGGGAAACCTGTTAGGAGCTGTCATTCATCTGCTTCCTTCTGTCCATTACACAAGTACCCAAGGTCCCGAGAATTCATAGCATTTCCTGGTGGATTTTTTCATAGTGAACTTTTTATTGGGGCTTCGTTTAGAGTCTTGCATTTATTGTTCCTGGGGGGAATATATGTGGAGGCTAAGTAGGGGACAGGAAAGCATATATGGCATGCAAAAATGTTCTGGGTTTTTGTTTGCTCACAGGCTCAGTGTACAGAGCCCACATTGTTGCAGGCCTCCAAAAGTCCCCTAATTTTAATTGGCGTCCTGTCTGTGGTGAGTAGCTGTCATTGCTGGACCATGTTGTTTTTTATGAAACAAAGATGACAGTAGATAGCTTTCTTTCTGAACTCTTTTTGGGTACATTACTTATCTTTAATGTCCTGCTTTGTGAATCAAGGAGTCTGGATCAACTCCCTGTAGGTCACCTGTGCCAGATGGCTGGCTGCCTCGGGGCTGGTGCCTGCCTATCTGCTCACCTGGCCCCCTCACTCTCCCAATGGGGGGATGCTCATCCCCATGACTGGACAGGTGGAAATTCTGTCCAGGTCCCCTCTAGCATCTTTCCTCTGAGCTTTACAGACCTGCCTCCTCCCTGGGTAGAAGGATGACTTACCCTCTGTGTGACAGTCAGTGTGCCTTCCTCAGGTCCCTTGAGAATCTAGCCTTACCTTTAGGACACGGAGCTCTGTGCTCCAAAGGAGTCAGGATGCCCATGGTAGGGTGCTCCTGGCTAGGCCCTCAGTTTCTCCCTTCCTGCCGAGCAGTACTGCTGAGGTTGTTGCCAGAAGAAGATACTTTTCCAACCAACACTGTAGATAACACTTTTACAAACGGTATTTTTTTTCATTAGAGGAACAAAATGGAGGGGGGACAATGGAATAAGAAAACTGGCAATGAGAAGGTGAGATGACTGTGAAGAACACGTGAATTATCTAATGATTACAGAGCTCTTTGTTGCGTATATTTCAGCAGATCCATTCATATTAGACAAAGCCCAGGTTTTTTTTTGTTTTTTTTTTTTTAAAGATTTATTTATACAGGCACTGGGTACAGTCAGAAGCACGGGAGGGTGAGAGAATTCACCAGAGCCAGAGCGGGGAACAGAACAGGCAGACTGACGAAGTACACTGCTGAGGGGAGCAGCGGGTGGCAGGAGAGGTCTGTGCGCCATGTGGGACCCTCACCCGGTGGCCAGGGATCGAACCAGGGATCAAACCAGCGCTGCAGAGACTGAGGGCAGCTTTGCAGCCCAGCGCTCAACTGCTGCGCCACCAGGGAGGCCCAGACAAATCCCAGTTTTAAAGATAGGTGAATTTTTTTCTTCCCCGCAGATTCAAATGGAAGAAAAAACTGTGTCGCTTTACATGGAAGTTTATTTGAACCCATGGTTCAGCCTTTCTCAGTGTTTCTTTAATTTTTTCACTCTTACCAACTAGATTCCTCTCCTTGTTTCTTACAGTGAGAAATGCACTGGTACAGGAGGCATGAAGAACCCATATGGATGGGCTGGAGAGGGTGAGGTGGAGGATGGGGTGGAACTTTGACCCAAGCCTTTCTGCTTGTTGGCCTGTTCACATTTTGACCTTTAGAAGAAAAGGAATGACAAACTCGACTTTCTTTTCCCATGGATCTTTCTCCTGACAAGCAACACATCTTTTTAGCACTATTTCTAGTCTGAAAGACATTTTAAAAAGAGATTTTTCATGCCTTTCTTGACAGTGTAAGATATAGTTGTCTGGTTCAGATTGGTGAAATATGAGAGTTTAGGCTGCTCAAGGAGAGGAGACAGTTTTAGACAACACAGCCCAGCTCATGTGTGAATGCTCCCTGGTGTCACAATAAAGGTCTTGATGCTTTCACCATAAATGACAGTGACGGTGCTTCATGCCAGGGAAGAAAAGGTTCTCATTTTTGCTATTCTTGACTTAGATTTAGAAGAAAAGATTTGGGGCCTCCCCTGGTGGCGCAATGATTGAGCACTGGGCTGCGAAGCTGCCTGCAGCCTATGCAGCGACGGTTTGATCCCTGGCCAGCGGTGAGGGTCCCACATGGCGTGGCAGACCTCTCCTGCCATGCCCGCTGCTCCCCCAGCAGTGTATTTCATCGGTCTGCCTGTTCTGTTCCCCACTCTGGCTCTGGTGAATTATCTCACCCTCTCTCACTTCTAACTGTACCTAGTGCTTGTATAAATAAATCTTAAAAAAAAAAAGAAAAGAAAAGATTTGGATAGCATCTCATCAGAGTGATATAATAGATGAAGTAGAAATATAATATATGAGGATAGAAGCAGCCTAACTATGCTTTAGACCCCTCCCCATCTCTGACTGCATTCGTTGTGGGAGGTTTTCCTCCTGCATACGGAATTGCATGTAACATAAGTGCATGGCTTAGCAATGAACCCCCACCTTGTACCCTGTTCCTCTAGTGTAGCTACTTAGTCTCCACAGCTAGCCTGTGAGTTTATAGAAGGCAAGGACTAGCTCCTCATTGTTTTAACCTATTTTGGAAAAAAAAAAAAAAAAAGGTCTCTAGTCTCTAACATCAGTTAGAAAACAGGCAGATGTTTTTTGGATGGACCAGTGAATGGGTGTGTGGTTAAAAGAGCGAAGCTGTTTCTTAGAGCTCATTGTGATAATACCAAGATGTTATTCTCAAGATGGATAATACTCAGGTATGGTTTTTGAGTAGGTGAGATTAGATTGAATGCATAAAGATATTCTCTGAAGTGTCTGTACAATGGTTAGGATTTTGAAATATCCTGTATGATTAATGATGAGATGGGGTTATTTGGTTAACAGGCAAGTTCACTTGTTTTATTATGCAGCCTCTAAAAAATGATGGTTATGTAGCAACCAAGAAACATATGTGATAAAATGTCATAAAAGTGACCTTCCAAATTACATGTGTGTTCAAATATTTGGGAAACCTAGTTGTGCAAGAAAAAAGAAAAGAAAGAAATTCACCAAAATGTGAAGACTCATTGCTGTGAGGGTAGATTATGAGAGATCAGTTTTCTCTGCTTTCCAAATGTCTTGGAAGGTGGTTGAAGTACTTTTATAATGTTTAAAAATTATTATTTTTACTAGTAGGGGAACAGTGATCTGAAATAAGCATATCAGTTGTAAATATTTTCTCAGAGACTGAGCACTTGGTTACTTATTCTCTGGACTTTTCTGTATCATGGAAATATAATTAATTTTTTAAAAGGGAAAATCATAGTAGGTTAGCGGAAAGAACAGAATTTCTGTCTTTCTTGATACAGAAATAGTATCAGGAGTGCCAGTTAATATTATCAGAAGAAGGTGGAAACTTCTATTCTAAACTGACAGTAGTCCTGAGCCACTTAGAATAGGGAGACACAAATCTGCCAGAGTTGGTAGCCCCAAGAACATCCCGGTTCAAGAGCTTATCAGGTAGTCAGGCTGTTTATAATGATGATTCTGCATTATCAAGTAAACGTTTAATTATGTTCAGTAGACTGTTTAATAAGGCATGGAATTAGTACCTTTTTAGTACTTAATTAGTACTTAAAGGCACTTTTAAGAGGACAAATTGCAGTTATCTAAAAATTCACTCATGTGAAACACCTGAAGATCCTGGATCTTTAAGAGGGTGGGGGTGGGGGGGCTCATAGGCCCCTGGCAGTGGATGGGGACAGTCCATCAGGCATATCACTGTTCCCTCCAACATAGAAATAGCTATCTTTCGATCAAGGGGAAAATGACTTTCTCTGACTTGTATGGGGCTGCTGTTTTATAGTTAAGAGATTTCACTGGGATGTTGACTTCTCACCAGAGGACTTCTTTAGCTCAGTGTCTCTGTTCATTTCCAGCTGTTTGCTTCAGTTCCTATTGGCTCGCCTCATGTGCCCCTCTACAATAATTGTTTGTGACCTTGGGCAAGCTACCAAAGCCTTGCTTATGTTCTTCAGAGAACAAAATTAAGGAAAGTCAGGGAATAACTTTGGGGCTTTTAACACCCAGAGTTAGTCTTATCTTGGGGTTTCTAGTAGAAGTGTAAAGGTGATGTGGAGAAATGGGCTACTACTCAGTTGTAAAAAAGAACAGACTTAATCCACACAGCAATATGCTCCATCATAAGATCATCCTGCAAAGTGAAAAACACCTACACAGAAGCCTACATCTGGATGATTCTAGTTAGATGGAATTCTAGAAAAGTCAAAACTAGTGCCTGAGGCCTAGGATGGAGGAAAGGTACATATATAACTCCAGAGAGATATGGAAGAACATTTTGGGATGATGCAAATGTTCTATTTTGTGTATAGCGGGAGAGGGGGTGATAGTTACACTGCTGTATACACTTGCCAAAATCCATCAGACTATATACACTTAAAAATGATGAATTCATTTTGTATAAATTCTGTCTCAAAACTATTTTTGAAAGTTAACATGGGGCGGGGCCTCCCTGGTGGCTCAAGGGGTAAAGTCTCAGCACTATGAAGCTATCTGAAGCCACTGCAGCACGAGGTGACCCGCATGGCACAACAGACCTCTCCTGACTCACCCGCTGCTCCCCTCAGCAGTGTATTTCAGTGGATCGGCCTGTTCTGCTCCCCACTCTGACTCTGGTGAATCCTCTCCTACCCTTTGCACCTCTGGCCTGCATCCCAGCTTTTGTCTGTATAAAATAAATAAGTCTTAAAAAAGAAAAGTTAACATGAAGAGAACCTCAAGTCATTTTTTGTGCTGAAGTTGAATTATTACCAAACCATTTTCAGTATTGTTATCACATGTTGGGTGTTGTTATCATTTGCTGGCTGTCTATAAACAACTACCAGGCTGAATGTTTCAAAACACTTCATCTGACATTACTTTGGGTTAATTTGAAGTGTGTGATTGATTAAGCCATTAAGCCACAGGGTCAGGGTATAATTTATCCTTAACTTTGAATTTTCCTTGTCACATCAGTATGTTCTTGGGTGTGTTTTCATACTTGCTCCCAGCCTTTCGGGAGCCATGGCCTCATACCTGGAGAAGCAAAGATTCAGTACCTGGAGAAGCAGAGACTGTATACTTGAGATTTGCCTCCAAGAGCTCTCAGTGCACTAGGCATTTTAGTCCGCTCGTTGTTGGTCCCTCCACTTGTTGCAGGTGGCGGTCAGGTTTAAAGGGATGAAGCTCAGAAGAGGCTCTCTTGTTTATTAGTGCTCTTGGCTCTTTTATTCCCTGTTCAGCAGTGCAGATTCCCAATGATATTGAATATTTTTATGTTTTAGTGGAAAATAATTTTTAAAACAGGAAGCGGTTGATGTCATTTCCCAGCTAAGTAAGTTAGTTGAAAAAGTGCAACCAAATTTAATTTCCAAGTGTCATGAAAATTTATATTTTACTATCCCTTTTTGGAAAAAGAGTAATAATGCTGGAAAACTGAGTGCCTTTTTTCAGCAAATTTAACTTCGATTTAGAAAATCTGAAATAAAAAATAGGGCTCTATCCATCTGTCCATTTTCCTTCATTGTGTGGGGCTGTAATTTAGAGTCTTATATTTGCTGCTAAATATTATTCTGTGATTTAACAGTGATTACTGTGTTTATTTTTTAATGTCAACCTATTGTTTACTTGATTTAACTCTTTCTGCCTTCTTTTCTATTTTTTAGTCGGTGCTTCGTTGTCCTCTTTTTCTCCTCCATCTTCTGTGTAAAGAGCCTGTACCTGGTGGTGAGTGAGCCACCTCCCCGTGACAAGGCGGTGTCCCTGCTGATTGGCAGTCTGGGCCTGAGACTGGGCGAAAAGGCAGCTCCCATTGTTTCCTGCAAATGTCAGCCTCTGGGGCGGTGGAAATTGATGACTGAATAATGCAGTGCACACACGCTGAGAACTTACCATTCCAGACAGAACAGTCTGTTTTTCTTTCGATGCAGTGTGCTGAGAATGTCTGCACAGCTTTCTTAGTCCCATGCCTTCAACATTTTTATTTCCTCTAATATTTCAACCTTTTACAAATCAGCACTATCTTTAATCTTATTCTTATTACAAGCTAGGGCCTAGACAATGAACTTGAAGCTGATTTGCTGTGTGACCTTGGGCTTGAATTCCCTTATCTTAAAATTGGGAGGCTAGTACTGCCCACATCTGAGGGGATGTGGTTTAGAAAAGCTAATTAGTGATTATAAAGCAATTTGTAAACATGCTTAGCAAGGCAGAATCTGTTCCAAGTTCTTTCCTTCTCTTAATCCCCCACCCAGCAACTTTAATCTTCATGAGTTCATTTGTTAGTCCATTCATTCATTGATTCCTTACTGCCTTCGTTCATTCATTCATCCTTCATTCAACGATTTAATTTTTTTGCAGAGCACTTTCCATGCTGCAGGGACTGCTTTAGGTGCTGGGGATTCAGCAGTGAATGAAATTGACAGTGCCTTTCTGGAGCTTACATTTTAGTAGGAAAAATAATAAAATAGTAAGACCTGACATATTTTTAAAAGGCCACTCTGACTGCATTGATGAAAATACACTTTAGACTCCTTTTACGGATAGCATCATTTTCTTTTATACTTAAAGGATTTATCTGTGGTTCTGAACATTACCTACACATAGGTAATGTTCTTTCTCCTCAATACAGAGGAACACTTTAGTATTGCTAGAGGGTAGAAGAAACAGTTCTTCCCTTTATTAATTTTCTTCAGTAACTATGGAACCTGTTGTATGCCTTGTACTGGGTAGTCAGTGAACAGCAGCTCAGAGGATGCAGTCCCTTCCTGTGATGGAGACTTGCCAGCTAAGAATTCCAGTGCAGTAAAGCACTGGCTGTAAGAAAAGTATATTCGAGGTGTAGTGGTTTGAATCAGTATCTGAAGAGTTGGGCAAGCCTTAATCAGAGAAATATCAATAGATAGCCTTGAACTGGAACATGAGGATATGGACAAGTTAGAACATACACACATGTCAGGAGGCATTTCCTAGCAGGGCACAGAAGTGTGACTGAGCAAAGCTTGCTGATAAGAAGACTTCAGTAGAAGAATTTTAGTCAAGTATGAAAAAGGAGGCACAGAGTTGTGGAAGTGACACTAGACTCAGAAGGGTAGACCTTGCGTTAGACTTCTGCTGTCTCTAAGGGGACTACACACCAGGTGACCCAGTGACTTTCCCAGTCACATAGCTGGCTGGGGGCAGGATGGAGATTACGAGCTCTCTTGACTCCCCACACAGTGCTCTTCCTCCTGCAACAAAGTACCTGTAAACTTTTATCCCTGGAACACAGTAAATCCTAGACCAGGGTTGACCACTGCAATGAATTCAGTTGCATCTAATATGGTTGTGCAGGTTGTCGGCTACTTAAGAATGCCTGGGAGGGGGTAGCAGTGCTGAACTTTATCCTGCTCTTTGCTCTCCCTGCCTGTACCCAGTGCTGTTACATTCCTGCCTTCCTAAAAGGGGCACTTCTTTTGAATTCCCACAGTGGGCTAGTAGGTCCCTAAGTAGCCTGCTGATGCCTATTGCAGCGCTAAGGGGCTAATATAAGGAAGAACTTCACTTCAACACTTGGCCTCTTACTCTGTGCTGGAGCTAGGAATGGGGGACGAAAGGAAAGATACCCACAGTAGAAAGGTCTTGAGTGTTCGGGAAGTACATGTGGCGTCACTTCCACTGTCCTTAGAACTGATTTCTGACCTTGGGAGATGGGTGCTCTTTGGGGCTCCCTCTGAGGTGAAGGGCCCTTAGGGGAACATGACACTGCTCATCTGGCTCTGAAAGCCCACAAAATTTCTGGCAGGTAGACTCTACTGCCCTGTGGTGGCCTAACACTTGTCACTGACACTTCAGAAGTGCTTCTCAGAGTGTGGGCCCTAGGCCACTTCAGTGCGGTTCTTGCATATGTGTGTTGGAGACAGGCACATATGGAAATAGATTTCTGGACCTCACTCTACACCTGTTACATCAGGATCTCGGGATGAGGCCCAGGATTTCACCACACTCCCCAGATAGATTTTATGACCAGTCACTGAAATCTCTTTGTGTGATTTTTCATGTCTTGTTGACAGAAAGAGAGAAAACATGTTTAACGTCATTAAGAAGCTAACCATAATATTTAAAAATTAATGTTCTCTCATTTCATAATCTATCTTGGAAATCATTCCATTATCAGTAGGAGTAGACCTGCCTCATTCTTTCTAATGATTACCTAGTATTTCAGTCTACAGACACTATAATTTAGCTAATATTTTTCTGACTGTGGAGTTTTTTTCTAACTGTAAAACAGTAATAGGTTGTAAATCAATTTGTATGTCTTGACCAATATTGATTTTTAAGTGTTTTTAACAGAAATTACAAAAGATTTTGTAGACCCTTTTTCAAGTTTTCCACATGTAAGTATGCTCGTTGATTTACTAAAAATTATTTCTCATTGTAGGCTATGGTCAATAATCAGAAGGCCATAGTTAAGAGTACTGTATTTATAAGTATCTGTCACACACCCAATATCAGAACTTTGTGTTATTTTTCAGAGTGAATTCTTAACTGCTGTACTTGATATGAACATTTACACAAAAGGCCAGGACTCTTTTTTTATTATTAGTTTGCACTATGCCTGATAATAATGAAGCCTTCTGGTTCCCAAGGCATGCTTTATTGACAAAGTCTAGTTTGATCTTGGAACTGTAGATAATATAACAACATAGAAGTGGGATTGAGAGTCTTGTTGGAATTAACTCGACATTACTCTAAATGCAGCCTTTTTACTGAGGAAGCTGGCCTGGTTTGAGTAGTGTTGGCCTCTTACCAACATCTTACAGGAACTTTTTGGCATCCCATCGCTGTGTACCTAAAGAACATAGTGCAAGTTCTTGACTCCACTGCGAGAGCTCAGAAAACTGAACCTTTGAAAAATCCTTGTCTTAAACCTTCTTTTCTGGTTGTCAGGCTTGCTTTGTTGGAGCTGCTTGTTCATTTTGTTTGTTAACTTATACTTTCTAGAAGTCACATGTCTCTGAATTGTATATAGAGGGACTTTGTGTTTCACATATGACTTGGGATTTCACTGGGACAGGATACAGGATGTGGCTGCATCATCTGAGTCTGTGAATTTTTCTTCAACCCCAAATTAAAAGTTGGGATAGTTGGGGGCCTCCCCAGTGGCGCAGCGGTTGAGCGCTGGGTTGCGAAGCTGCCTGCGGCCTCTGCGGCTCCGGTTCGATCCCCGGCTGCTCCCCGGCCACCGGAGGAGGGTCCCACATGGCACGCAGACCTCTCCTGCCGCCCGCTGCTCCCCTCAGCAGTGTACTTCGGTCCTTCTGCCTGCTCTGCTCCCCGCTCTGGCTCTGGTGAATTCTCTCACCCTCCCACGCTTCTGACTGTACCCAGTGCATGTATAAACAAAACAAACAAACAAATAAACAAATAAAAAAAATGCCTCTATTAAAAAAAAAAAGTTGGGATAGTTGGGATAACATAACGTAATTGAGAGCTTCCTAAAGCTACACACTGTGAAAGGGTTTCACATGTACCACCACATATTCATGGTGTAAATTTCTTATTGTGCTAAAACATTTAATATTTTCTACAACCATTCAAAAAGCTGTAACAGTTCAGATTATAGTTGCACATCACCTATGTGACTCCCTTTGTAAGCTTCTTGAAATCAGTGATTTCAAGAGATTGCATTGGGAATATTTATAGAAGTTCATTGTTTAGTATCTTTCCTGGCACTTTAGTTTTCTTATCATAATGTAATATAAAGTTGCTTTTGTTCACCATTCTTCACATAGGTGTCACCAGATCCACCTCTACATTAATTCAAGTGTGTGGTATAAATATTATTTACTGTGTATGCTGTGATGTGAACACAGTCAGAAACACCATCAGAATCCATTGAGGGCTGGACATTGAATCACCTGTAAACACTGTCACAGCTTGCAGGTTCTCACCTGACCCCCAGGTCTGCTGAATCCTAATCTCATTGGGGTTTGGGTGGAGAGGTGGGCAGGGATATGTTTGCAGTGCTGACTGTTTTTGTCTCTGTCCATGCTCCTCTCTTTTCCACAACTCAGTCACTTTGCTCTCTGCCTGATTTCTAGGCAATTAGGATTTGTAGTGACCTCTTTCAACTTTTACAGGAGCTCAACCTTTTCTAGCTTTCCTCCCAACTTCCCTTTTCTAAAAGAAGGGTGGCCTCTGCTCCACCCCAGCTTACACCCCAGCTATATATTTCGGCCACCACTTGGCCAAGTTTGTCCTTAGAACTGTCGCTCCTGCTCCACTCTGAGTTCCTGGAGGGTTGGATGTTGTCTTCATCCTGGTCCAGGGCCTCTTCACATAGGGGGACCTGAGCAAATATATGGCTGAATGAACTGCTGAGTGCAGGGCAACTGGGAAAACAGTGACTAAGTATTCCCTGGTCCTCTCGCTGATGCAGAGGGGAAGGAATGAGCCTTTGCAAAGAGTTTACTTTGGTCTTTTCTTTGAAAGATTTGGCTACTTCAGGACAGGCCCGGGCCTTTCAGATCCTCAGATGCTGACAGCAGCATTTTAAACAAGTGTTTCGTGGCAGAATTCGAACCAAGGTCGGTGTCACTAGAGTCAGTGACAGTGAAACAAGACTAGTAGGATAAGAGGCTCTCAGAGCTGGTAACTCAGCCCTTCCAGTCTAGGTCTGCTGTGCCCTAATTAATGAACAAGTCAACAAATTAGTTAGTGAACTAGTCAATTAACTAATTAACAAGTCAGTTCGCGTTTGTGTGGTTTAGTTTTTGAACAGCTCTCTTCTGTGTTATCTCATTTGAATCTCCCACCAGCTCTGGGAGGCAGTTCATGTGGGTGCCCCTGTTTTGTAGATAAGGGAGCTAAAGGCAAATTCACACAGCTCAGAAGTTGTAAGAATGGAAGTGAGTCTGTGGGCTCTTAACTCAGAGTCCCTTTCCTGTTCCATGCCCACGCTTCCTTTGGAGCCTGTTGGTGGCAAATATACCCTCCCCACCACAAGGAGACTCAGGGCCCTTTGGAGAAAGCCGAATATGTGCATATCCTTCAGAGACCACGTTTGGATCAGAAACCTATTAGGAGTTACAAATCAGATTTCCTTGTTCTCTTTGAAAAGTGTGTTTAGTCAAATTTGAAACGCTTGTCATGCCTGTCAAAAGAATCTAGCGACAGGTGAAGGTAAAGCATTCAGTGATGAGAAAGAGTTTTTTATTAGGGAGGGAAGGAATAGCGACTTAATTACAGTTGAAATAGTCATAGCAATGCTGAAGCGTCTCCATAATTTAATCTAACTTAATACTAACTGCCTCCTCCCTGGTGGCAATACATAAATTAATTAATAGCAGGTTGGATTCGAAGCTATGCTTTTATATTTAGGCCATTGTTAACCTGTTCTCTGTGCCTTTTTTAGTTGGCTGGGGCTGTTCATAGACTTGGGGAAATGAGAATAACTTCTGGCTTCTATTTCCATTGTGATTTTTCCAGTGTCAGGATTTCGAAAATGCATGCTATTTTATCTGCATTTTACCTCCTTTTTAAAATAAACACTTAAGCCCTGTGAGAGTTTATGCCGACTTGCTTTAAGCACATAGTAGCTATGATTCAGGAGTATGGGCCTCCCCTCTCTAGCATTCCTCCTCAGCGATCATCAGCAGAGGATAGTAGCTGTGACTGTGGCTTTTTAGTTGCCTTGAAGTGAGTTCTGACTCCCCTACTAACTTAAAGCACAACCTGGGGCAAGGTATGTAATTCAGTGATTCAGTCACCCTGTCAATAAAATGGGTAGTAATTCTATCTACCCGGTAGGGTTGTTGTGACAATTGAATGAAATTCTTCAAAGAGTGTCCTAATACATGTAAATTTCTTAGAAGGGCGTGCTGTCCGATACCAATAGCCATCCATAAATGTTGGTTAACACCTTGGGCCCTCAGTCGCTCTTCATTCCTAGGTACCCACATCGCATTCTCTTGCTTGTCGCCAACTCACTCCCATCTGCCAGATGGTCTCAAAGGACCCACGGTGCCCATCCTGAGTTCCTGGCCTCACTGTAGATGCCATTCATGTGGTGACTACTGAGCAGCAGCATCGGCAGAGAGGGAGCAGCACCACCTCTACACGCTGGGGCTACAAGGATAAGTTACCATAATGCCTCTAAGAGCTCACCATTTAGGGGGAGAAAAAGACTTGCAAGAAATACTGCTGATACCTGTGATAAATCCCGCTTTTTTTTTTTTAATGGAGGTAACATTAGTCCCACGATTACATTTTCTCACCACTCCTGCCACCAGATGTCCATTCCTCATCCTCCACCAACCGGTCAGGTTCTTCTAGCCATCCCCACCCAAAGGTTTGGTTTTGTTTTCTTTCTATTCTACAAATGAGTGAAAACATACAGTATTTGTCTCTTTCTCCTTCTGACATATTTCACTTAGCATAATCCCCTCAAGGTCCATGTCGTTGCAAATGACAAGAGTTCATCTTTTCATGGTATGTGCAGGACACATTTTTATTTGTTCCTCTGTCACTGGGTGCTCTCACTGTTTGCATGTCTTTGCTGTTGTGGTTACTTCTGCGGTGAACATGTCTTTTCACGTTAATGTTTTCATCTATGGTAGATGTTCTTGTGGAGCCATGAGTAGTAGTGAGGAAGGTTGTTTTCTGCCACAGCAGATATCTTGTCCCAAGTAGATTTCACCCTCCTTGGTTTTGAATGCCAGACTTATGAGTAACAGGTGGAGAAGATGCTTTGTCTCAGCAATTGACTGTCATCCTCTCCACCCCCCTTACTTTTTTTATGGCTGGTTTTCTATCACACCACTTGCCAGATTAAATCCCTCCTTGCCCTGACCCATGAGGCCACTTGATGGAGCAGCTTTGTGCCATCCACGGCCCTCCTCTGTATCCCAGCTGCCCCACCTGTTAGAGGGCATCAGGACTCCTCACTCATTGTGTTGTTGTGCAATGAGTGTTTTTGCACAGGCCCTGGGCATAGACTAAGACTGCAGCATTTGCTGTGGTTATTTTCTGGCCTCTGGCCTCCTCTCCTATAGACTGCCCGTGTGGGTAGCCACCTCACCCTCTAGGTTGCCCACTCATCTCTGCCACTGCCTCATATCTTAGCTCAAGATCCAGCTCCCCTGAGACGTCATCTGTCAATTCCTCTGTCCTCCTCATTCGACGTACCCCTGGGCTTAAAGAATTGGTACTTATATCAGTATCTGGTCTTAACACGTGGTATTGTAATTGCTATCCCTGCTGGTCTCTCTCCCTAACTAGACTTCAACTTCACTTTATTACCTCTGAAATTCTGGCCTGGAAAGAAGTGATATGAAGTTTAGTGAGTCAGGTACTCACCAGACATTGGTGGACTTGAGTTCTTGGGTCATATCACACATTCAGCTCTCTGCTTGTGGCAGCCCAGGCAAGACCCACCACGAGTGATTCTAAATTCATTCCAGTGATTCTGGATTCCAACACTCTACTTCTAGACTTATCTTTGCTAGAGGGCCATGTCCTTGTATGTGTCCAGAAGATTTCTTTTTCTTTAGGAAGGTTGACTTCCCATTGAAAAGATCACAAGAGCAGGGAAAAGACAGATCAGACTTGGGCTTAGAGTTAGAAAAACTGAGTTTCAATCCCACTTCTATCATTTATTTTTAGCTGTATGACCTCGCACAAGTAACTGGAACTCTTGTCTTCCAGTTTCTTCTTATTTTTAAAGTAAGAGCTGGGGTACAGGCCAGAGATGCGGGGGGTAAGAGGATCCACCAGAGAAAGAGTGGGGAACAGAACAGGCAGATCGACCGAAATACACTGCTGAGGCGAGCAGTGGGCAAGACAGGAGAGGTCTGCCTCGCCATGTGGGTTTATCCCTGCCCAGCCAGGGATTGAACCCGTGCTGCAGAGGCTGCGGATTGCTTCATAGTGAGGTGCTTAACCCCTTGCGCCACCAGGGAGGCCCATGTTTAGGGCTTCAATAGCAGCAGTAGAGCTTGGCAATGCTATCCATACATTTCAGAGAAATGATTTCTTTTTCCTGAGGTGAAGCATGGAGAATGGAAAAAGGTATTTATACAGTCGCCAATCTTAGCAGCTTGCAGAAACTTCATTACATGGTGTGGCTTAAAATAAGACAACCAGTACAATAACACAAGATGTTAATACAGGAAGATGACTAGAGATGAATCTGCTGATAACCTCCTTCTACCTAGATACACAGATACAAACAGAATTTGTTGGTCCACCTACTTAACTAGCATTCCACCAACTTGTTTATAAGTGTTTTGTTCTTGTTGTTGCTATAAATGTCACTTCACCTCACCCTGAAATGAGTTTTTAAGAGGCATTTTACAGTTCATGGTCTTTGTTATTGATCAGACTTAAAAAGTAATTGCTTCTTTTGAAGCTTTCTTTTGCCCTTGAAAACATCTCCCTGTTCTTTTAGAACAGTACTCCGAAAGCCCTCCCCAGATGTCCATGTGTGGGGGGGTCGATCAGATAACATTTTGGCAGAAAGTCTTGACTAAAGTTATTTTGCTATAAATCCAAGCCAGTTCTTATTAAAATAGCCAAAGAACATGTGGTTATGAGCACGTGGCAGGGTGCTGTTTGCTCTTATAAGCAATTAGCTGACATAAGAACAATTGTAAAACTCGTAACTACAGCAACACCTCCATCTTAAGCAGTATATCCGGTGCCACATGGAGAAGGCTGTCTCCAATCTGCCTTTTAGTTAATGTAGTAACAACACAGCTCTGTTGTTAGGTATGTGGACTGTTGAGAGAAGAAAGGGCTCTTTAATTTGGGGGAGCACAAACTTTGAGTAGTACAAACTTTGGGACTAGAACTTTCTATGTTTAGACTTCTTTCTTTAATTTTTAACTTATACCTGTGGGTCTCTGTTTATGTGATGTAACATGTACATGTTTGTGCTTCAAATTGTCTATATCTCAATAGTGTTTGGTGATGTTATTCTATAGAGAGAAATTGCTACACCCCACCCTCCAGTTATCTGGCTATCACTAAGGGAAATTGGTGCAGTATAGCCAGCTTATAGCTTGCTTCATCTTGAGTAAGAGTGGAAGTATCATTCATGCACTGTTTGATGTTTTTTGAGTGCCCATTATACAAAAAGCACAAAGCCAGACATTTGGGAAGTAGTGAGAATCAGACATGGATCCCATCCCTCAAGGAACTTAAGATCCAGGAGGGATAATATGTATATAAATAACTAATACAAAATAGAAGATGATAAATAATTGTGTAAAAGGAGATTAGACAATACACTGTAGGAGTTACAGATGTATATATACTTATTTTTCAATCCTCCATTCTCTCTTTGGGAAGTCCCTTACCATGAAGGTTGTATTGTCACTATAAGACCCTGTTTTAAAACTATTTGGGTATTAAAAAAAAAAAAATCACTTTTATACCAGGCTTTTATTGGTGCTTCTCAATAACTAGGATTGTGTTGTATTTATTCAATAAAAGACAAATACAGGAAAATTTTAAAAAATAGTAGAAACCCGACTCTCCATATTAAAACCATAAATGTTTATAGTTTTTTATTGAATATGCCTTTAATGCTTTTCATAATGAAGAAGTCTAAATTTTTTTAAAAAGAAAGAGAGGTAGTATCTTATGTTTATTCAAGTTCTTTTTGGAACTGCTAATATTCATGGAGTGCTGATTATGTGCCAGGTCATTTTCATGCATAGACTAGAAGACAGTGAGCTGGAGATGATAACTCCTGTTTTTTTGAAACTTGAGTATTAGTGAGGAAGACAGATGATACTCAAGTAAAGGAAGAAATGATTTCTTCTAGGCCCAATAGCTAGGAAGGAAATGAAATTGACAATGGGACTAGGAAAGACAGGCCATTGTATAGAAGTTTTGTGGGTTAGCAGAAGGAACAATATTGGTGAGGGTCAGTAAAGGCCTGACTGAACAGGGGACATTAATCTGAGACCAGGGTGATGTGAAGGACTCCCCAGAAGAAGGCTGTTCTTGGCAGAGGGAGTAGCAAGAAGGACTCCCCAGAAGAAGGCTGTTCTTGGCAGAGGGAGTAGCAAATACAAAGGCCCTATGGTGGGGACAGATTGCCTTATAAAGGCACAGGTGGCTGGAACATTGTGAGTGAGGTTGGAAGGGCAGGGTTTTAGGAGACCTTAATAGTAGGCTGTTGCAGCAGCCAGTTTCCTAGACTAGTGCACAGAAGTTGGACCCCAACTCTAGTATTAATACTTGTCTGACTTTTGGGTCCTAAAAGCAGTTGCTACTAGGTAAAGAAAAGAGGGAAAAGCAAAAATGTGGTTTTTCTCTCCTGGGTCCTCCTGCCAAATTTAATAAGTAAACACAGTCTGCACATTGTCTGTGTCATCAACTCTCTTAACTGTATCCCTTATCTAGGAAGTAGGTGTTCTTATGATTTCTAATTTCTTTCTCCTTTGTGGTACCCCTCCCCTAATATATCCCTGTAAGGACTTCACTTTCTAAATATAACTTTTGCCTTTCTCCCTTTTTAACCATTCTCAACTATAGCTCTCATTTCTTCACAGCAGCCAGTGGTAACTAGTGATAGGAAAGCAAATCTGATTCATGTGGAGAATAATGGAAATGGCCTGGCATGCTTATAAAATTATTTGTCTTTGTCTTTTTAGAAAGGTGTTTGTTAAAGCAAATGAATCTCATTCCAATGAACAAGATGATACAATAAGACCAGTCAACCATTTGCGAGATTTGGAGGATGATCTTTTCGAAAAGGGAAGACCCAGCCTTGCTAACTTGGGAGTTTGCCTCGGTGGTTAAAGTGGTGTCTGCTTCTTATGGAGTCTTCTTTTACTCTATTCACAAATGCTCTCATGAGTTCCATGTATGTCCATCCATAGAGATTCTTTTGCTGCTGCAGCAGCGGCAGTAGGAAATCTCATATTTGAGAGTAGTGTGAAGGGTCAGAGCTGGGTTAGGGGTGAAGGTGGAAGAGAACAGTGCATATCTGGATTTAACAGTTGTTTCTCAATTGAATATAAATGGAGGGCTAACTATATTCAGGTATTTTATGTAGAAAAATTTCACCTGCAGTTGGAGTATTAAAAAAAATTGATTCTGGTTGACCTCTTTTCTATGTCTTTGCTTCATTTCCACTCTATGTTTATGCATGTGGATGCAGGGTAATTCTGAATAATGGTAATGATGAAGGGCCATCATTACACAGAAGATCATTCTGTGCTTCTAATTAAAATTATGGCTGGAAATTGCTTCCTTATGTGTAGCTCAAATTGCCCTAGCAATAATTTCACTTTATAACTTCTAGTTAATCCTCTGCTTACCACCCTTAAGAATCCTTCCTTGTCCTTGAAGTTGACTCCTTTGAAATCTTTATGGGCAGTCCTTGTTTCCCCTAAGCTATGAGTATCCTGATCCTTTGCTCCCACAAGCCTTCAAACTTGTAAGCAAAACAGTCTTTGCTCCTTTTTCTCCCATTGCACTTTTAATGAGTCTTGGTTCTGGAACATGGTTTGATTTCATGTTGTGGTCAATATTATAAATTAGCTGAGCCTTACTGATTCTCATTCCCCCTAATGAATTCATTGCTAACTATCTTTCAGGCCAAGACTGCCACATACTGTTTACCCTAATTAGTATTCTCTAATGGTAATCAAGTGACCAATAACTCACATGTTTTCAAAATGACCACTTATTACATTCCATTTCATCAGTGATATTAGGAAAATTACATATAATGATATTCTCCTTAGGATTCCAGCTAAGAAATGTTTTAGCCAAGAAGCATCTCATCATGGAGGCAGTATGATCAAAGAGTTTTTAGTTTAAATCAATACTTTCTGGGGTCAGTCTCTGTTCCATGTGTTCCAGGTAGAGTAGTACAGTAAATTGAAGGCTTGTGCATTGGTATTTTTTTATTCCAGTGAAATTCAAGAATTGCCTCTAACTGCTTATTGAGAGAACCGGGTTGTTGGTTTCCCACTGTAGAGGGGATTTTTGAGAAGGAATGCCCATCGCAAAGTAATGGCTCAGCTTTCCAGCTGAGGTTAGAAAAATCAGGCAGTGTTTGACTCTCTAAGAGAAGGGTAATAGGACTCTATGCAAATTGTAGGATACTACCCTGGGATAAACCCTGCAGATTTGTGGTTGTTCCTGAAAAATGCTTATTTTGGTCATTTGTTGAATGAATGAAAGGATGTTATGTACAGAGCTTTGTCAGTATATGCAAAGAGCAGGTTGTAGGAGCCAAATGTCCTTTTTATTTGCAGTTTATAGGAAAAAGAGAAGATAACTATGATTTTGAGAATATTTTTAAAAATTCCAATCATCTAGTGCTTATTATGGTATTATTTATGTAAGGAGAGAAGGTTGTGGTGAAATAAAAAAAAATATTTTGAATAGGGATTGGCAATCTTTTGTTGTTTCCCTAAGCTTGGCTACTGAGGGAAAAGTTCATTGTATAGCCATTTAGATAGATGTTTTTGTTGAAATAATGGAGAACAGTATCCTTGATTAGAGACAGGGCCTTCTGTCCTTGTGAATGTACAAAACACAGACAGTTCAGTAATACTGTTTTTAGGGTCCACAAACTTACTGAAACCAATGAACAGGTTTTAATATCAAGAATAAGTTGACTTACAAACTACTATGATTAGTTATGCCATCTTAAATTTTCATTTCTAGGGTAACTGAAAAACTTGCCAGAATCTCTAAGTCCATTGCAGGGCCATGTTCTTCACTCTCAGAGAACTGTTATCTGTGAAGAACTTCCCAGAAGAGTTATTTGAAGTCTCCTGTTCATTCTGAGGGATCCTTGAGTCTGATTCAGTTGCAAAGCAGTTCTCAGGCCAAATATTGAAAGTATAAATTAATCCCTGGTTTTTGTTTTTTTGCTGAGCACAAAAAACAGTCTCTTATCCAATCTCCTGCTGTGTCCAAAAGATTGAGGGGATTGGTGGAAGAACATTAGCTAAGAAATGGTGAGTGAATACTATTTCAGAGAGCTAGTTCTATCAGCTAGCTAGCTGGGGAACACTGGAGTGTTCTGGGGAGCATTTTGGGGTGCACATAGAGCTTCTCATGTGTCATCCCGCTTGGCCCATAGAAAATCCTTGGGAAATCAGTAACGTATGTTTTATTAACTTCCTCTTTTTCCCAATGAGGAAACTGAAAGTGAAGAATTAAGTGGCTCACTTAAATTCACGTGACTACTGAGTGTTGAAGCCACTGCAAGCTCTCAGATGCAGGTCTTGAGGGGAGTGTGAATGTGGCTACTCACATAAATTCACATTCTTTCTGCCCTATTTGTAAAACATGCAAGAATTTAACTTTCAAGTTATGAGTATATTCTGTGAAATGCATTTGTTTTGACCACTTCCTGGTTGATGAGCAATTAAGTTTATATAATCCAGGGCATGTTAAAAATTTTTTTTTGTCTCAGTTTTGTTTCAGTGGAGTCTTTTGATTCCCTTTGATTTTAATGAGAGAAACCTTGATCTAATAATATGAGCTCCATTGTAGTGAGCACCTGTATTAATATATTACTACACATGCACATATAAGCCTTCAAGTAGTATGTATGCATTCACTAAAATGAACTAATAGAAATTACTAATAAATTCTTTATGAATGTTAATCATTTTAATACATTAATGACATTTTTGGCATACTTGTACAAATGACACAAATATTTGTATTTATGTACTGGTGATATAAACAGAATTTTAATTCCTTGATTTTTTTTCGAACTCTAAGCAATAGAATTAATATTTAGACATTCTGTTACTTTATATGTAAATGAACCAACAAGAGGTAGAAAGATACTGATTGTTTTGTTAGATGTAAAAAAAATATATAAGACAATACTTATACTCTGACCCCACAATTTCTAGAGAGAGAGAGAGAGAGAGAGAGAGAGAGAGAGAGAGAGAGTACGTGTGTACGTGTACAAAGAGCCAGCAAGCTATCTGGAAGAAAATACTGTACCAAGTTGTCAGATGTTGAGATTATGGGTACTTTTACTATCTCCCTTTTTCTTTTATTATTTTTTTCACAATGAATATGTATAACTTTTATAATTAGAAAAAATTACTTCTTAAAATGTTATTTTAATGAAAGATAACAAACTTTTTCTTAACTACAGTTCTTCAACTTTAGCAGGCACATAGATAAAAAAAAAACTTGTAGTTCTTTTGCTATAGTATTTTATTTTCCTATATAAAGAAAATCCTCTCTCATTAACATTCATAAATACTCCTTGTAAACTGGGGAAGTGAAGATATTGGTAATTTACATACAAATTCTTGCATCAAAATTACCTGAACATGCCCATTCAAAAGTCTGAATGTTGAACCCCAACTCATACCAATTGAAATAAAATGTTTGCACCCAGAAATGGAGCCCAGAAATCTGCGTAAAGCGTTGTGTTTCCGATGCAGTTAAATTTGAGATTCACCCTTCTGATTATAGATTTTTTTTTGCCATCATGTATATTTACCTTGTACTGATCAAAGCATTGTCTAGATTCTTTTTTCATCTTCAAAATTTTTAACAAATGTGTCCACATAACATTCATTTTATTGTCAGGAACACAAAAAAATTAAATATTCTCTCTTAACTGTAATAATTGGAGGGAGTTATCTATTCATCTGAGGGTTTTGGAGTATTGCATTGAGTCTTATTGGAACCTCTAACCACTCTAGGGATTGCCTGTTGTTCAGGATCAGCCTGAGATGGGCAAGGAAGAGAGACTAGCATTAGTTAAGAGAACTCAGCAATTCTCAGTTTCTCTCTGAAGGCTATACCAAACTGGAGTTTCCTAAAGAATAACTTTCTTTTCATTTCTCTCTCAGCTGGAACAATTGGTTATCTTAAGAAATCAGTAAATCAGCATCTTGTGTTCTAAGTGGTGCATTCTTTGGAAAAAGTTACTGTGTCAGGAATTCACACAATTAGTTTGTTTATTTTGAATGCATGCCATTGTGCTGAAGGTACAGTACAACTATCCTTGGTTTCCTGTTGATTGAAATAATTTTCAGCCAAGTTCGTGCTAAGTATAAACTCAGAGACACACCGTCTTGGCCTCAGAAGATGGCACTCAAATTAGCATGCATAGCATCACCTGGAGAGCTTGTTAAAACACAGACTGCTGGGCCTACTGCCAGATTTCTAAATTGGTGAGTTTGAGGCCAGACCTATGAATGTGCATTTTTCGTAACTCCCCAGATGTTGCTGATGCTACTTCGAGAACCACTGACCTAGAAGAAATGTCTCGGTGACCAGTACTGCAGACACATGCACAACCTGTTTGCTTTTTACTTCATATTTGATATAACCTCCTTGAACTGTGATGAAAGGACTATCCTCTTTCTAATTGAGTGTTGGGACATGGTATTTTTTTCTTTCTTTTTGACATTTACCTCCACTTTGATGAAACGAAACTGTTTGGTACTTTTCTTTCTTTTCTTTCTTTTTAGACTCTCAGGCTAAATAAATAAAATGCTGGTGATGTTTCTCTTTAAGCATTAACATGAATTAAGACAAGCCTGGTGAAATGTCTATATCATTCTGTCTGGTATGGTAACTTCTTCACAAGCCAGGCCTTCGCCACCAATGCAGGTCCACTCTAGGCCACAGACATTAGGACACAGCCCTCTTTCTCAGATTCCTCTGGGCATCTATGTGCCCAAAACTCCTACCAGTCCCACCCTTTTTCCAGATTGGCTATACCTAAGGTTTCATATGTTTCTCTTAAGGTCATATGCATTTAATATAACTCTTAAAGCCTTTAGAGACTTAAGGCATGCCTCCTAAGGCCAGAACATGACACTTGGAAAAACGAATCTATCCATTTCCCCTTGGCCCAATACCTAGAAGCACAGGCTGAGATCCTTGGCCTGATACGGAGCTGTGTGTAGAATCTTGGTCAGTTATTTTCATCAACAAACTACAGAACTTCTTGGAATCTATGGATTGAGCTGTTGGCCACTCCCTGGTTTATTCCAGGACCTTAATTGGTGCCTGGAAGAAACATTTGTCAATTCTCTACCTTTGGAGGTTCGCAGGCAGGCAGCTTTGACCAGAAAACCCATGCTGAGTCAGCCTAGGTAAAAGAAATTGTGAGCCAGTAGGATGAGTTGCTTCAAGTCCTGTTGAACAGGTGGACTAAAAAATGAACTGGAGATTCACTTTGAGCCATCACACTGACCATAAAGTGCATTAGATCCGACTAATGATTATCTCACAGTTTCCTAAGGGAGAAGGCTGAGAGTCCACATGCGCACTTGGAATGTAACATGTCTGTACATGCCTGGGCACAGCCAACCCAGAACAAGCTATGACACTGCTCTCTTCCTCCCTGCCACTGGACTTACTTTTTAAACATCTCCTCCTAACACCCTTTGAAGAGCCAGGCTAAGTTCTTCTTTCGGCACTGTTTCCTGCAAGTGCTAGTCTCTAATGAAGTATTGTCTAGTTCAGATACACCTAGCACTCTCTGGTGAATTCTTTTTTCGAGGGCTATAAAAAGGACCCATTCTTTTGGATTGAGGCCTGCAATAATCTCACCTGCTCTAGGGGAGATTGGTTCAAGAATGAATTTTCCAATTGACTGGAAAGATTCTCAGGAGTCTGGAAGGAACTAGAGAGGACAGAATCTGTAGGTTGAGTGGACCGAGCGTCTCTTACATGGCAGCTTTTTCCTATACCTTTTAGTCCTGAAGTATACCCCTAAGGTGGATCTAGAGGCAGTAGTGTTCCCAAAATACCATAAGGCAGGAACATAGAGGTACAGCTTTTTTGGAAGGTAGTCTAAGAAGTTAGCTCAAAGCTGCATTTCTCATAGCAAAGCCCCCCAGCACACAGACTTTTCCCGTTCCTCATTATTCTTAGCCCCCCCTCCCCCGATTTAATGCTGTTCCTAGCTCTAGGATACAGACTTGCTTTCCCCACCTTTCCTGACTTGCTTCTTATCTTTTTTTTTTTTTTTAAAAGATTTATTTATTTATGCATACAAGAGCTGGGGTACAGGCCAGAGGCCCAGGGGGTGAGAGCATTCACCAGAGACAGAGTGGGGAACAGAACAGGCAGACTGACTGAAGTACACTGCTGAGGGGAGCAGTGGGCGAGTCAGGAGAGGTCTGCCTCGCCATGTGGGTTGCTCCCTGGCTGGCCGGGGATCCAACTTGTGCTGCAGTGGCTGCGGATAGCTTCGTAGGTTGCGTCCTAACCCATGCACCACCAGGGAGGCCCCTTCTTTCCTTTAGATCTGTGCCAAAAAAAAGACCCTATGAGAGGTCTATGTAATATGGCCTCCCAATCCCCACCTATCCCCCTTTCTTCCTTAAGCTACCTCCTCTCTACCTTTTTTTCATCAATACCTGAAATGTTGTTGTTTATATGTTTCTTGATTTATTGGTCTCTCCTCTGTACTAAGACTAGTGGAGAATTGGCAATTTTTCTTACTGATTCTGTGTCTTCAGCACCGAGATCATTTCTGACAATGTGTAAAGTGAATGTAAATGTTGCCAATGCTAATGTAAAAAATCTCTCTATTAACATCATTCTGGTGTTCAAAGCACCAGGAAGGTCCTTTGTAATTATGCAGTAAATATGTGTTGCATGAACCTGTGAGAGCAAAAATAAGCACATCTGTTTTGCTTGGGGTGATGTTATTAGAGTGGCTTTGGATTCCTATGGTAACTATGAGAGGTCTACATTTTTGTCCATAGAGGCATCTCTTCTTGGTACCTCTGTTGCCTGTGAAACACAGTTGCTCTCTAGCTTCTTGCAAATGCAGGATGATGCCAGAGTAAAGCTGAAGAAGAGTTCCTTATTGGGCAGTCTTTTTTTTTTTTATAAATTTTTTTTTTTTTTTTAAGATTTATTTATTTATACAAGCACTGGGTACAGTCAGAAGCGCGGGAGGGTGAGAGAATTCACCAGAGACAGAGCGGGGAGCAGAGCAGGCAGAAGGACCGAAGTACACTGCTGAGGGGAGCAGCGGGCGGAAGGAGAGGTCTGCGCGCCATGTGGGACCCTCCTCCGGTGGCTGGGGAGCAGCCGGGGATCGAACCGGTGCTGCAGAGGCCGCGGGCAGCTTCGCAACCCAGCGCTCAACCGCTGCGCCACCGGGGAGGTTATTGGGCAGTCTTGACGGGAATTTTTCTACTTGGCTCAGATGAAGTCATGTAGAGGTGCAGTTTCTTTGTAAAGCCACACTTGTCCCAACATTGGCCTTGGGTTGGCAAAGCCCCTTGCATCATCTGGTTGAACTCTAAGCTGAAAGCATTATCCATTCTTCATTTAGCATCAAAGAGAAATAATTGTAGTGGAATTCAGCACGGCCCAGTAATATTTTGTTAGTCACCTCCAATGCCTGCATAGGGGTGAGGACAATGGTAAGGTGAGCAAGGAAGGGCAGGTAAAGGAAGATAGCACACAAAACAGGCAACCTTGCAGTTCCTCCCCAGGGAAGGCTCTTACTCTGGTGCCTTGAACACCAGAATGATAACACAGAGTTTTTTCACATTAGCATTGTCAACATTTACATTCACTTTACACATTGCATTTGCATCTGAAAAGACTAACTATAATCAACATTTAAGGGATAACATTCATATTTGCATCTGATTGAGCAGACATGTTAAGTAATTTTAGCCTGCCTGTTGCTAGGGAACCAATTAATAATGCTCCACATTTCATTAAAAACTGGATTCTCGCTTTGCTTTCATTTAACTTCACAATTCAGCTGCTTGTGCTGTACTTTTTCTCCCTCAGTAAATTGTGACAGATAAATTATCGTTTTGCTAAATTTATTTCTGTGATTACAGTTGTTAGTCATATCTGTCAATACAACTTCAAAGCTTTTTTTTTTTTTAAATAGTGGGGGGTAGGGAATGACAACTGATTTTTAACTGTTAATCAGTTTTTCCTCTGTAGCTTAGGGAAACTTAAATCATATTTTTGTGAAGGCCTTACAAATTGTGGGTTAACAACAACCAAAAAAATTAAAGCAATCTACCCTGTTCCATAATTGCACCTTTTCAGTGTGGTGACTAATAATTAGAATATTAGTCACTATTCAGAAAGTGACAGACAGCTGATTAAGCATTCAGCTGCATTTTGTTTCTCTTTGCTTTTCCATGGTTTATGGGCTAGACCTGGTTCTGTCCTTTATGCAGTGCAATTAAAATTTTCAAGATTTTCTTTGACATAATAGATGTCTATTCTTAGGAAAAGAAAAATACATTTTTAGCTACTATAAATGTCTCTTTGAACCATTCACCCAGGCAGTTACATTTAAGTTGTAATGACATTTTATGTTTAGCATTTTGTAGTATTGATCTGGTCAAAATGCTCATTAAAAAGCAAAATTAGTTCCTATTCACATCTGTTCCACAAATTTTAATCACTCTGTTTGGGTGATGCATACAAATGTATCTGGTTCTTCACCTTAATGGCTAAAATGATGATCTTGCCCATTTTCTAATGCTAAATGAAGGATCTTTATTTCTAATGCTAACTGAAGCACATTAAAATCTCTTTTCTGTTTTCATGTTTTATACTCTACTTGGGTCTTTTGTATCTGAAGATATACTGCAAAGAACATGAAATTTGGAAACCCATATCCCTGGAGTCATATTCAGACTCAGCCCCCTCTGTATCCCTGTGCCTCAGTTTCCTCATTTGTCAAATAGGAAATGATGGCACAGAGAGAGAAATGTTACCTGGAACTGTAGAGAGGAGTAAGCAGTAGATACTTGGCAACTGTTCTTTAATTTTCCCTCAAGACTTGCTTGGGCACTGTGTTAGCTGCTAAGGCTACTGTAATAAAGCACCTGAAACTGGTTATCTTAAATTGTAGAAATTAATTTGCTCACTCTCCTGGAGGTTGAGTCTAAGACTAAGGTGCCAGCAGGTTGATTTCCTCTGAGGTCTCTTTACCTTGCCTTATAAATGACCATCTTCTCTGTAGGTCAGAGTCTCCTTAATCACCTCTTTAAAGATCCTGCTTCCAAATAAAGTCACATTTAGAGGTACTGAAAGTTAGGACATCAACATATGACCTCAACAGTTCGCCCCATAATGGGCGCTAAGAAGCTGCCCATCCCATCTTGCTGTCCCTGGCTCTCTTGGCTTGGGTCTTAAAGGTCAAAAACAGCGGAAACACCAACCAAAAAGGAGTCAGGAAGTGGGGTTGTTGGTTAGGACTTTTCTGATTAGGTCAGAGTTGATCGAAGACACCCGCTAATACTAACCCCCTATCCCTTTTACTTTTGATTATTATTTCAACTTTTTCAACCAAGGCCATTTTTTCCTGATCTAAGTACTACATGTAGGCCATCAACCTCAGGGCCTAAGGATCTTTATTTTCACCCTTCTTTGTTACAAGATGCAGACATACAGGGTATAGGTGACAGGGATGAGTGTCTCATTCCCTTTTTAAATGAATGACAGAAATGTTTGACTCTGAGATAGCTGGCAGGGACCAGACTTTGGGACTAACACACAAACAGGCAATTGCAATTCCTGATACAAATACTGTAGAGAAGGTCATTCATTCATTCAGTTAATATGAGTACCTACTGTGTGCCACTGCTAGTCACTGTGGTTACAATGATAAATAGAAATAGTCAGGGTCCCTGCTTTTATCAAACTTTAAGTCTAGCGAGGACATAGACTTTAATCAAATAATACCACAGTTCTAACAGAATGGTTTTTATAAGCTGAGAGGCTATGAGGATGAATAATGGGGGTGATCTGGGATCTGAAGGCTGGTGAAGTTTATTTCAATGAGCAGTAGAGTTGGGGGTGGTTATGAGTGGAATATGAGTAGGAACATTTCAGGAGAACACACTGCATGTGCAAAGTCCCCTGAGGCAGAAAGGAGTTTAAAGGCAGGAACCGAGAAAACCTAGTTGTATAGCTATAGGAATGAGTAAAGGTGAGAATGTGGTGGGAGAAGGAGTTGGAAAATCTTTTGGGAGGACTGGGGGAACTGGAAAAAAAACTTCCTAGGGAAATGTCATCTTTATTTTTTTTTTTTTTTTAAGGATTTATTTATTTATTTATTTATTTATACAAGCACTGGGTACAGTCAGAAGCGCGGGAGGGTGAGAGAATTCACCAGAGCCAGAGCAGGGAGCAGAGCAGGCAGAAGGACCGAAGTACACTGCTGAGAGGAGCAGCGGGCGGCAGGAGAGGTCTGCGTGCCATGTGGGACCCTTCTCCGGCGGCCGGGGGAGCAGCCAGGGATCGAACCGGCGATGCAGAGGCTGCTGGCAGCTTCGCAACCCAGCGCTTAACTGCTGCGCCACGGGGGAGGCCCGACATCTCTCTCTTGAAGTATAACTATAACTGATTTCTCCTGGTAGACAAGCAAGAGGGGCATTTTTAGATAGAATATAAGTAATTTTGTGTACTCAGTGTGGCTGAAATATCACTTATATGAAGAAACCCCCAACATTCCAATTACTGGAAATTCATACTTCAGTGGATTCAGGTTAACTTGGAGTTTACTAAATTTGCATTATTGAGATGTATCTGCTTATACCTGTGCAGAGCTCAATAAATGTAGCATGAATGAATGAATGAGGAATGAATGAACTACAAACAAGAAAACGAATGCTGCATCGTTAAGTGGATGGTGCTGGTGGGGGCTGACCTGACCTAAGAAGTGGTGACATAGTAGTGTCACACCTGTTCAGGTGCAGGGACTCATGGAAGGCAGGCTGTATACTGACATCTCAGGCCCAGTGGTTCCCCACCCTGCTCACAAGTCCAGCCTCACCCTAGTTGCCCCAACAGGTCCAGCTCAACCAGAAAGAGATACAGACCATGGTCTGGGTCAACAGTTACTATTCAGCTGACCTAGGTCACGGTGGCCCCGTTCTGGTAATCGGGGTTCAGATAATCACATAAGCTGAGCGAGTTCCAGATGTGGCAGGCAGTCCAGACAGGGTAGAAGCTATCCTTTCTGCAGGGGAGGAATGCGAGGAAATGCTGGCAAGTAGGTCAGGATCACATTAGAGAAGATTTTGGCAGCTGCATCTCTGATGGAAGAACTCGTGCATCCTTTGGTTTTGACTCAGGCCAGAATCTTTGTTTCTTTCTCCAAAGAAGCTAAAATCAGATAGAAGATTTACAATTTAGAATTTAGAGTTTAGATTTTTTTTTTTTTTTTTTTTTTGCTTTTAACAAATATGCTTAAACAGAAATAAACCAAGATTTTCTTCCCATGTGCCACCAAGCTATCATTTTTATTTACAGGTAGCTTAGGAGAGAACTGTTGATCGCTTCCAAGATTATGCATTCAGCTATATAGGAAGACCATAACATTGAAGGGTCATTGTACAGTGAGGGCACAGATTTACTTGTGACTAATGGAGCAGCTGCCTAAAACAGCTTCTGAAGGGCACTTACCTCCAGTCTCATTTGGTGAATGTGGACTTCATAATCTGGCCGGTTTTAAGTACTATCAGTTCTTCTGGGTTCCACTGAGAAACGTACAAACATGAGACTGTCTTATCTGCTTTGACCATATGTGTGTGACTACACTTCTGTTAAATTTGACTTTTTCACCTCAAGCAAATAAACTGGTCTGTCACTTTTAGGAGACTTGGAGAACATTATTGAGCGCCCACTGCCATTTCAGTAGACACAGGAGTGGGATGAAACATGACCGCACAGCCCCTGTGGAGTTTTGTATGAACCGTAGGGAGAAAATCACATGGAGAGAGGGAAATAGAATAAAGCTCATGTTAGAAATCCTGGCATTTATACCTCATGCTACATCTCATAGCTTCATAGATATCTTCCCAACTCTACCAGCCTGTTCCACATCATTGTCTCATCGGCTTATTCTTATTTTATATGTGTAGATACTTTTATTTATTTATTTATTTATTTATTTATTTATTTATTTATTTTTAAAGAAGATTTATTTATACAAGTACTGGGTACAGTCAGAAGCGCGGGAGGGCGAGAGAATTCCCAGAATTCACCAGGGGAGCAGAGATACTTTTAATTGTGTTTCCATTTACCTCTACCTGGGTGTTCCTACTGTTAGCACCCACCTCTTTCAGAGAACTCTCTGGCTTCCAGCAGGCACAGATCCCTGGCCCAGAGGGAGGGCAAAGCACTGATATGTAAGATGAGGGAAGGCTTGCGTTTAATGGGGGCTGTGAGGGAGGAAGCAATCTGGGAAATCCATTGGCTCAGTTTATTTTAGGTTCACATCACTGAGGTCTCACAAAAGAGGAAGGAAGGGGAACGGGAAAGAGGCAACTGTGCAGAGCCGGGCAGTCCACCAGTTGGGGTGACTTTTCCAGGGTCTACAGGCCTAAATGTGTAGTAGTTCTCAGCAAATCATCTGACAGCTTGGGAGCACGTGCATGGATTCCCTGGGGGAAAGAGCAGTTTCCACACCTTCCTCCACTTGCAGGGACAAAGAGAAGGATTATGGCCCGTCTGTTGTTCATATTTATTCATTTTTTTGTAGCACTTGATGCTATTACTTAACCTCTCTATGCCTCAAGTTCCTTAAGCTACAGAATGGGTTTGATGAACTGGTACCAACTTTTCTTTGGCTGGAATGTTCTGTGATTATAGAATCTAGGGAGTGCAAAGAAGGGAACAAGCATCTGGTCTCCAAAGACCTCTACTCTAATTAGGGAGTTTCCTTTAACTGATGAAAAGTAAAACAAAACAAACCACAAAAAGCCATAGGCACTTTTATAAGCTAAACAAGGTCAGGAGGCAGAAAGGGACCCATGGGTGCCCAGGAATTTCTCTGGGGTTGGGTAGGAGCTTGGATTGGAGCTTGGAGGATTTGGACTGCGTATTTCAGGACAGGCAGGGTTTGGAGGATGAGGAAAGGAGAAGGCATTCAGAGCCAGAAGATGAAGGAGGCCAGAGGTGGACCCACATCTGTCTTGTTCCATATGGAATCTGACACCAGCAAGGGCTTGTTGGACATCATTGACTATATAAATTCAGATATAGGTTTATTTATAATGTTTACAGTTATTTAGGTGACAAGTAGCATGAAAGCAGGCAAAAACCAGGTTAAGACAAAATTAAGCAGGGGTTTTCATCTGTTATCGATGTTTTCCAAACACCTAAAATAGTGCCTGACACATTTCAGTTTGTGTACCCAGTGAGTATTTGTTGAATGAATGAAATGATCGATGATGTGATTTCAGGCTGTCATGAGAGTAACAGGCAGCCAGCCACAGGGGAGGGTTTGGAGAAGGCACCTTTTAAGAAAGAATTGATGTAAATAGGGGAGTAAAGAAATACAGAAACCACCTGAGAGATTATGCAGTAAGCACAGCGTCTTGAGGAGGGTCTGAAGTAGATAAGTGGCCTGGGAAACAAAAGGAAGCACAAGATGGGTATATCACTAAAAAGGCTTGGTGAATGGCTGTTGCAGGAAGTGATGGGAGCCAGAAAATGCTTAAGATGAAAGCTGTGAAGAAATCCAGTAAGTTGACATAGGGGAAGCAAAGGTAGGGTTTTGCCGGTGGGGAGGGCCAGTGGACATCAGAGGTTAGTTTGAGATTCTGAGGTTTGATGTTGGGGGGGTGGGGAGGAAGAATTCCCTCCATAAGATACTTGCAAATATTGATATTTATCAGACTAGTCTCAGGACTGGAGATCAAGTTTGTAAGTTGTTCTCCTGAGTCTGTAGGTTGTCTGAAAAGGCGGCAGCTTTGGGGTCAGTGGATCCTGAGGGGCACATGAGGCTGTTAGCTTCCACCTCAGCTGTTTCTTTTAGAAATATCACAAAGGTGGGCCTCCCCGGTGGCGCAGCGGTTGAGTGCTGGGTTGCGAAGCTGCCCCGCAGCCTTTGCAACACCGGTTCAATCCCCGGCTGCTCCCCGGCCACTGGAGGAGGGTCCCGCATGGCACGCAGACCTCTCCTGCCACCTGCTGCTCCCCTCAGCAGTGTACTTCGGTCCTTCTGCCTGCTCTGCTCCCCACTCTGGCTCTGGTGAATTCTCTCACCCTCCTGTGCTTCTGACTGTACCCAATACTTGCATGCATGCATGCATAAATAAATCTTAAAAAAAAAAAAAGAAATATCACAAAGGTCTTAGAAGCTATGCTTTGTTATGTCTGGGGGAGCTTTTATTCCATGGGGTTCTCCTGTCCCACTTTCCAGCATATCCTTTATTATGTAGGATCATTTTGTTGTCTCTTATCTTTCTGTGGGTACTATCATCCCATGTGAAACTTTGTAATTTTTGTCTAATACATAAGGCATCCTCCATAGGAAACTGACCCCCTTGGTGTTTTTGGAGGATATACTGTTTTTGGAGCATATATACGTGTGTGTGTGTTGGGGGGGAGGTGTGTAAGGCACTGTTAGAAACTGTACTCTAATAACTAATTTTACAACTTTAAGTGACAGGGAAGTTTATACAATATGCATTGATTAATAAAACTTGAAGAATGGCAACATATAAATTAATATTGAATTAAAAAGGCATTTAATATAGAATACCTTTTTCACTTTTACTTAAAAAATTTTCAGTTTACTAGGCACTCTTGAATATAAATAATTGCAGTGTGAAATTCCTGTCAAAATATCATTTTTATGCTCATTTTGGCAGCACATATACTAAAATTAGAATGATAAAAATAAGATCATTATGAACCAATGCAAGGATACACACTTGCGAGGTATTTCATATTTTTATATTTATGAAAACTTAAATGTCATTTTTCATTTTTCTAGCTGAAATTAACCAGATGTTTTCTAAGTCAGCTTTCTGTTTTCTTCTTCCTTTCTTTTTTGTAAATATTTCAAATGTCATACTGGTAATCATATAAAATGATTCTTGAGTAAACCAGAAATCTGTCATTGATGAGAGTTTTGCCAGACTTACTTGTGTTGTTTGCCTTTTAATACATATTAAATGTGAAAAACAACATAGCAACCTCCAAATTATAAACTTCTAAAGGGTGTCTATATATCTCTTCAATCAAGCATCTGCTTAAAAGATAGCGGTGATGATGCGGAAGTAAAGGCTTTGTTAATCTGAATGCAGTTTCACAAAACTTGGCAGTTCCCATCAATAATTATTATTATTTTTTTATTTTTTTAATAGAGGCATGTTTTATTATTTATTTGTTTGTTTGTTTTGTTTATACATACACTGGGTACAGTCAGAAGCGTGGGAGGGTGAGAGAATTCACCAGAGCCAGAGCGGGGAGCAGAACAGGCAGAAGGACCGAAGTCCACTGCTGAGGGGAGCAGCGGGCGGCAGGAGAGGTCTGGGCGCCATGTGAGCCCCTCCTACCGTGGCCGGGGAGCAGCCGGGGATCGAACAGGGGCTGCAGAGGCTGCAGGCAGCTTCGCAACCCAGCACTCAACCGCTGCGCCACCGGGGAGGCCCTCCCATCAATAATTAAATAGCGTTACTTGTATTTGCCTCTGTCATGTCCAGACTATAGAATTAGTACCATAAATTTATAAAAGTCTGGGTTGCTGTCTGTACAGATAAAAAAAGATTTCAAAAGTGTATTTCCAACGGGATTATAATGAATGAAGTTTGTACTGTGGTATAATGGACAAGTGGATAGTTACTGGGAGAAAGATAAGGCTGGTTCTATACCTCAGTCATTCAAATAAACTCCATCTCAGTCAGTTATTATATATGGTGATCATGTTATATTTAAAAAATGGTGACAAAGAAATTAGGAAGAAAATCAGAAAGGCTGTTCATAAAATTTCTGGTCTAACTCAGCTGAAAAAAAGTGAATAATGAGATTTTTAACAAGGATTTCAAAATACTAGTATAGACACTTGCTTAAAATTATAAAAGTAATAGAAGAAACCCTGGGTAAATTCTTTTATAGCTCTAGTGTGAAGTCCTTATTAACTGTGACTCAAAATTCAGATATCATAAAAGAAAAAGATTGACAAATTTGACTAAATTCAGGTTAAAAATTTCACCTGGTAAAAAGTATAAACAAAGACAAATGACAATCAGGAAAATAAATATTTGCAGTGGATAAAGGGCTAATCTCTCTATATAAAGAGTTCCTACAAATGAATAAGAAAACAAGTGGCAGACCATCAGAAAAATAAGCAAAGGACATGAACATATTATTCACTGAATAAGAAATACAAATTATCTTTGAACCTAAGGGAAAAAATCTTCTGAATCAGGCTTAATAAGAAAAATGCAAACATAAACTATGCTGAAGTAACTCTCTTCATCAGATTTGCAAAGTTTCTATAGTGTGACAATTATATATTGTTGACCAGATGTGAAAAAATTGTCACTGTGCTTCTTGTGAGAGTACAGAATAGCACACCCCTTAGGAAGGCCAGTTTGGCTGTGTCTGTCAGATTACAAATGCAATTATCCTTTGACCCAGCAATCTGGCTCTGCTAATTTTTCCCGGCAGATACATCTGAATACATATGCAGTGACGTATATAGAAGGTTTTTTATTAGACCATTGTTTGTAATAGAAAAGATTGGAAACAATTCAAATATCCATTAGTAGGAGACTGGTGAAATAAACTGTGATCCACTGAGACAATTGAGTATTGTGTAGCTTTTAAAGAGGACATGGAAACTCTTTACACAGTGATAGATACCCGGGATATGTTAGGAGTGAAAAAAGTAAGTAAACTAGAATGTGGGGTATGCTACCTTTGGCACAGAGAGGGGACAGGATATGAATATACCTTCATCTGCTTGTATCTGCATGGAGAAACATTGAAAGGAAGCAAAAGAAACAATAAAAATGGTTATGTCTGGTAAGTAACTAAGATTGAGGAGGACAGAAAAAGGAGAGGAGTAACCCCAAATAGTATACCCTATTATTTTTATTTTTGAACCATGTGAATTATTAAAAAAAATTAGTTACATGCTTTTGAAGTTAAATTTCCAGGGAGTTTAGCGTATGTCCAAGGGCTGGAAATATCCATACTGACTTTTACCATCTCTTGTTTGAACTCTTGGCTGCTGTCTCTTCAGTGACCTTATATTTGATTTATCCAGAGCTTAGAACTGTGCTCTCCACAATGGTGACCCTTGGCCACATGTATGACTTTTGAGCAATTGAAATGTGACTCATCTAAATTGAGATATACTGTATGTGTACCGGATTTAGAGAGCTCAGCATAAGAAGAATGTAAACTATTTCAGTAATAATTTTTATAATATTGACTCCAAACTATATTGACTATAGTCTGCAGTTGGGGGATTAAAATATATTATTAATTTTACTTGCTTAAATGTGGCTACCAAGAAATTAAAAGTTACATATATGGCTTGCCTCTGTGGGTTGCATTTTCCTTCTATTTTGTACAGCACTGATGAAGACTTCTGTCACACTCGACACGTCTGCCCAAATTATTTTCTTAAAAAAAAAAAAAAAAAAGCTAAACATGCCATCTCCGTGCTTTAAAACCTCCTTTGACTCCTGGATGCCTGCAGAGATGCTGTTATAGTCTCAGATGCCAGTACCAGTACCCCTCCTCCCCCTCATATAAACACTGCTTTGCTTCCCTTCCTGGGCTACAGGCCTCTTCATAAGTGTGGACCCGTTGTGCTTTCTGCTGGTAATGTTAATGAGCCTCTACTTCCTTGCTTTGGAAGCTTCTGCAGTGTATGTGGCCCTTAATGAAGCTTCCTCCATTTCCCTGTCCCATTTCCTTACAGTATTTGCGTACTGGTGTGCTCACACTTACCACCAAATATTGCCTTTACTCTCTTCAAGGGTGTCATCTTTTTCACCAGACTGTAAGCTCCTCAAGGGATCCCATGAAGGGTTCATTTTTGTATCCCCAGAACCTGAAGTAGCCAGTAAGAAAACTCCAAAATAGTCCCCAGGCAAGTGAGGTTACATGTGTGTGTGTGTGTGTGTTTTAAATAATTAAATTTATTATTTTTCTTACATTGTTGTTCATTTTTATAGTTTTTGATTTCTTCCCTCAGGTTTAGTTCCCATAATGCTCCCACCACTACAATACCCATGAACCATCACCATAGTCCCCAGTGCTCTTCCCACCCCTGTTTTGACTCTTCTTCCCGCCCTTCCCCTGCTATATGCCTCAGATATGGTCAGCTTGTGTTTATTTTTAAGAGCACACCATTTGGTCTGGATATTGAGGAAAGCAGGCTTAAACCCCGTAGGTCTCCCAGTGATTAAGAGTAGGCTGCTTTGGAATAGTCTGGCTTTCAACAGGCCAGCCTCCCCATAGGCAGAGGATTACAAACTTCAGAGCCATAGGTAGCAGCACACGGGAGTTCTGGTCTTCAGGGTTGTGTTCAGACTGGAGGTTGAGAGTTGTTTGTGTTCAGTCAGGGAGCAGAAATCTCCAGGCTGGCCGGGTGCCCAAGTTTCCAGAAGGTAAAGGTGGCAGGTGGTTGCCAGAAGGTGAAGGCACCGGTGGCGGCTGGCCAGCCACAAGAAGGCTGTAATAATGGAGCTCACCACTGTTCTCTCAGGCTCTGGCCTCCATGGCTCTCTGTGGAAAGTCATTCCTGTTGGTTAAGGTTTCTGCTATCTTTCTCTTTTGCTTGAAAGGAAAAAGAAAGATAGTAAACAGAATAACCAAGATCTATGGAGCAAAGTTTTTTAGAAAGAAAATTTGGAATTTTGTAAGAAACTTTTTTTCTCAGCTAAGTAACTGAAAGGACTCTTGTTTACACCCAGATTTTAGAAGCTTCCTTAGTAGGATCCATTTATTTCGTATCTAATGAGTCCAGTATTTTTACCAGGAAGAGTTTCTGGTGTGGCTGTCATAGCAGTTGCATGAAGAGCTCTTTCTCTGGCACAACTTTGAGGACTCGTGGTGTAGCAAAGTGTAGAGTCTTCAAGGGCTGGAAAAGTGGCGTGGACCCAGATTGGCTCATACCTAGTGGTGTGAGCTTTGGCAAGTACTGTCACTTCTCTGAGCCTCATTTTTTTCCCCAATAAAATGAGCTTATAAATATTCTTGGGTATTGAGCATTACAGGAGCGGAATGACTGCCTGTGCCTAGCACGGTACCTGGCCTGTAGTACATTTTGGTAAGTGAGACTATTGCTCTAATATGAAAGTAGAGATTTCTTTTGCAGCTTCCTGGGGTTGAATCACCAAATGAACACCCCTAAGACAACTGAGGGGCTGTGATTGCTGACAGAAGCCCTTGGTAGTAACTACCTTCAGAGCTTCCCCATCATCTGAGGAAGGAGGGAACAAGGAAGAGGTGGGTAAGAAGTGAGGACTTGTGGGTTGGAGAACTGCATTTGCCGGTAGTTAGTCCCATGAGAATTCACTCTACCTCCTAGGTCCCGAGACTCCTTGTTTGTAAATGGAAGGTGATAATCTTTTCCATCCCCAAGACACACTAGTTCTGTCTCTGTAAGGTACAGAAGCGAACCCCTCAAGATCATGCTGTTTTGTTTGGAGAGCTGCAGTGCACTGGGCTGCTGTACCTGGTGGGAGGGGGGTGGAGGGTCTCCCTCTCCCAACAGCCCTTAACGCAGACCGAAGTCTTTCTGGGCTCCATTTCCCATTATCTGCTCTCACCTTCTTCCCGGGTCCACGCCGCTGCATTTCTCCCCAGAGATGCTTGCTTTTTTCTGTGGTAGAGATCAGTGCTTTCCCTCAGGAACTTAAGGTCTTTATGGTCAGTCTTCCCTGTGCCCACCACCTGAGCAGTCAGCTCACCTTGAGGCACCCATCCTTCATTCTTGTTTAGGGTAGATGAACACAGTGCTTTGTGTGCCTTTGGACCAGATAATTCGTGCTGGTGGTAATCAAGATTTGGGCATAATTCTCATTAAAGGATAGTTTTGTTGCTACTTCTAATCAATCTTGCCTTATATCCACTATTTCACTTCTTTTGCCATGGGATTAAAGTGGGAAAAATGCTTTTGACAAACTTTTGACCAAAGGTTTCCATGGATCAGTTTTTCAAAAAACTACAAACTTAAAGAGCACCTTTATTAATGTACTGATTTTCCTGCTTTATATTACATATTCAAAATAAAAATTGAAACAGTTCATCAGTGAAGTCAGTGTTACAGAATCAGCATCTGGTTTGAATAATGAGTTTTTTAGTCCAAGTTTTGCTTCATTGAATGAAACTAATAAAACTGTCCTCCATTGTTGTATCAGTGACTTCTCCTTTGCTAATTTTTGGTTCTTTTCCATTGTCAGTTTGTGGGCCACTTCTTTCAAACAGTTCTTTCCTAGTAGTACTTGTTTTAAGTACCTGTCAGTCACTTTTTCTTACCAACTAGGCGGAGGTGATGACACCCTATGATCAGAAAATCATAGGTTTGGGACATTTCATCAGTCAAGCTCATTTCACTACCTGTGGGCAACTTACCCCCTCACCAGCTACCCCCCTGCCAAAATTTCTCAAACAAATAAAACTCTTTCTTCTACTAGGTTTCCTGATCTGTGCATATTGTGCTAATAATATATAATATTTACAGAACACTTTCAGATTTATCTTTTGATTTAGCTTTCAGAAAACCACTGTATAATGTGTTGGATAGATTCCATTATCCCTCTTCTACTAGTGAGGAATCTCCTCAATGCAATATTGTAATTTCCTCAACTACAGATATCATGTGGCAGGAAGGAACGATATTGTATAAAGGCCTCATCTTACATTTTGTCATAAAACCTGTACTGCCTGAAGAGTAATCTTTTATACTGAATGAATGAATAAATGAATGAATAAAGAAGCAAATAAAAACAAAAAAACTAAGAAACAAAACAAAACCCTACAGGGAAATTGTCTTCAATAGTCAGAGAAAAAAACATGGAAGCAAATGACTATTTTCTCTGTTACTTTGCCTATAATCAGAGTTGGCATGGACATAGGCAGGCCTTGAGTAAATTTGTAAGAAGTATTTATTGAATTTCATTGAATCAGCATTACTTAGCTAAGTAGAAAAACAGCAGAATATCCTTTGTGAATTATGAATCCTTTGATACATGGATTGTTATCAAACGGAATAGGCTGAGACTGGCTCTCAATTCCCTACTTTTCCTCCACCAGATGTAGTTGTGCACTGCAGTAGGGCCTGTGGGAAGCTGTAGGCAGGACAGAGTGGTTGTCCATCTGGTCAGCTAGACCTCAAGCATTCCCCCCACTCTACTTCAAAAAACTGTATTACCATTTGTTTTCTGTCATATTCTCCATAAAAGTAAAGGAAAACCGAAACTTTTGGGTGCAGTTAAAAGACCTGCCATAGGCAAGGCTCATAGACGAGTCAGGTCAGGTAACTGAACTATCATCAGACATCTCTGTGGCCGGGCAGGTGGGGAAAAAGCGCATCCTCTTCCCTTCATGTTAACAGAACTCCACCATCTTCAACTGAAGATCTCAGATTCCTTGCTCCCATATTTTTTTAACTTTCTAATTATAATTCTTTGCAGAATTTTTTTTCCTTTTAATGATGCTTCTTTTAAAATTCTAAGTCTTCAGGAGCCAAATGCATGTTTTCTTTTTTACTGATTAACACATGTGGTGTGCCAGTATTCCTTAAAACTTTTCTAGCATTCTTTGTAATTTAACCGTTGCAACCTCATTCTAGGTTCTTTCTTGCTAATTTCTCATTGGAGCCTACTCACGCAGTGTGTTTAGGCCATCTCACAGGCCTGTCCCTCTTTGACCTTGCAGCTTTTCTCTTCACTTTTTTTTAAAAGATTTATTTATGCATACAAGAACTGGGGTACAGGCTAGAAGTTCAGGGGTTGAGAGGATTCACCAGAGACAGAGTGAGGAACAGAACAGGCAGACCGACTGAAATACACTGCTGAGGGGAGCAGCGGGCCAGACAGGAGAGGTCTGCTGTGCCATGTGGGTAGCTCCCTGGCCAGCCGGGGATCGAACTCATGCTGCAGTGGCTGCGGACAGCTTCACAGTGCTGTGCTTAACCCTTTGCACCACCAGGGAGGCCCTTCTCTCTTCACTTTTGGGCCCAGTTTCATCTTCAACAGATGAGGCAAGGAGAGCACCCTCCACCTTTCCTATTCACTTCTCGTGACTGATACCCTAGCAGGTTTGGGCAGAGACAAAGTGAAGAATGCAAGAAGTTGTGATTTAGCCACCAGTTGATAGTGTTTGAGTACCAAGTCAGGCACCCACTAGCTTTATTATCTAGGACAAAATAGTTGATGTGCACAAACCTTAGATTCCTTGCATAAAATGAGTTATTTATACCACAGTGTTGTGAATCAATTGAGATAGTGAGATTGAAAGTGCTTTATAACATGTTCAGTGCTATAATTAGTTCAAATGCTTCTTATGTAGAGGTGATTGATACACACACAGAGAGTGCTTAGATCATTGGCAGATGAGTTATGGAGGAAAGGTGGCATATCAGAGTTGCCCAAATAAGGACAGGGATGGGCCTTCCCACATCAGGGCACCTCATGGGATGATTAGATCACTGTGATACCAGTAAATGACTGTTACTGGAAGAGAGAACTGGCAGGACAGAAGACAGAACATGAGCTGGTTTGATTATCTAGAGAGATGAGCTTGGAAACCAGGGTGTGTGCACTCTCTTGCCACCGAAATGTAATAAAAGGAGCATCACGATGAGGCTTCTGCCTTGAAACTAAGATGCCGGTGACTTTGGGGGCTGAATGAATTTGACATCCCTGAAAGAGTAAATATGAAGAGAGGTTGGAAAGTGAATCCATCCAAGAAATTAATTGGGCCGGGGTGCAGTCATATCTCTAGAAAGAAGCACTGCTGAGAGCAGCAAGTATTTGTTGAATTAATAAATGAATGTAGTAAAGATATAGAGAACCAGTTGCAGAATTGAGCTATAGTCTCAAGTTAACTTGGCCTTCTGGAAAAATCTACCTTTAAATAAAAGAGTCATTGCATCTGTCTGTCAGGCTCATTTAGTGAACCTTGCAAGCCCGGAGTGGGGGTGCAGGGCCATTATTTAACCCCTGCAGAGACAGGCTTTTCTAGTTCAGGGAAACAAGCTGTGTTTGGGTAAGATGTTGTAAATAAGCATTTGGTCTTATGTCTCTGGTTTAATCCAGGCCTCTGTTAATTTAATAAATCATCACTATGCAATTGTTTTAGGATCTGGAAAGTGGAGCTTTGTTTGGTTCTTTGCCAGTAAACTAAATTAGATATATGTGTGTACAGTAATGGCAACTGTGACTGTGTATTCTTGCCTTTGACCCATTGTACAATGGCGATCTGTTCTGATAATGTAATCCATGAGGTCATCATGCCCTTTATTCCTCCTTTTGCGTATAGCACATATATGCCTTCAAATTTGTGGTGTTTTTATTTTTCAGGTAGATACCTAGGAGTGAAATTACTGGATCATATAGTAGATTTATTTCTAATATCTTGAGAAACCTCCATATTTGTTCCCATAGGGGCTGGACCAGTCTACAAGAATGAACAAGAGTTCCGTTTTCTCTATACCCCTGCCAACATTTGTTGTTCCTGGTCTTTTTGAAGGGCTGACTACATTTTACCTAATTTTGTTTCTTGTCTGCTCTGGTGGTTTCTTGATTCAACTGCTACCATGGAATTTTTAGCTTGAGAGGCCATTTGAGACACACTTTATGCATCTGGCTGATTTATGCTACATTCATGAAACCCATGTCCAGTCAGTGTTTCGTCACTCTAGAATGAACAGCACAAGATTGTAGATACCAAGGTCCTTTACTTGATGTCATATGGGACAAACACTCTTCTTGGCTGTCTTCTCTGCAGGTGACTTGGCTCAGCTACTTTATAGTTTAACCTTTGCATAGTATGTAGTGGCTTTAAAAATACACAGAAGTGTGTCAAGAGGCTGCTGGTAGAACTCTATGTGGTAAGAAATGCCGCACACATTTGGCTCCCTCATACCTGGAGGTGAGCTCTAAGGGGAGCTTTGTGGGCTGTTGGTATTTGAAGGACAGATGAAAAAGCACACCTGTAAGACTCTGAGATTTAGGTGACAGATTAATTTGATGTTTGCCGCTTGAGTCATTTGGAACTGCTTACAGTTTAGATGCTTCTGCTACAGCTATAAATTTGTACTCACTTCTGATCACTCTTCCTGAGATAAAGCAAGTGGGGTATAATTTAAGGAACTTTCCCAAACTGAAAATCTGTCATGAACTAAGGAAGTCCTATAACCCCTCAGATTTTTCCAGTGTTTGTCCTGCGCTAGACCAGGGGCCTGCATGGAAGAGGGAAGTGTAAACACGTGAGACTGCTTTCCCTCTTGGTGAAATTTGGTGTGTCTCTGTTCACAGAGTCCATATCTCATAATAAATAGCATGTATGGTGCACTGAGCTGAAAGGAGTATTTATATGGAGCCTGGCAGAGGTATGCTTGGTATGAAAGCCATAAGTGATTTGCCTCACTGGTTTGTTTAAACTTCTCAAGCATAATGTTGTATGAACATAGCTTTTATTCACTGAATCTCTTTTACAGTGAAGGGAAATGACCATGTGGTGAATGAAATAAATATACTGGGCTTGATCCTCAGTGCAAGAAATGTTTATGTTAAAAGATGATCCTCTCTTCTTCTCCTTGGCAGAAGGCTGAGATGAATAATGAGGAATTTAACACATGTCACATCTTGTGTCTCCCAAGAACCTGGTGTTGTCTTGTAACACTTGAGTTCTATTTATTGAAATGATGACATGCTGTAATGGGTGCATTGATGCACACCGAGCCAGGTGCAAGTCTCCGTGAGAGGCTGGTGGAAGGAGAGGTTGTTGGAACATTAACTCCAGATTTCCTGACTTGTGTGTGATGAAAATATCAAACCCACTGTGGAGTCAAAAGCAAGGGGTGGCGGGGGTGGGGGGTGTGGGTTGGTCCATTGCTTTTTGGAAAAAAACAAAGTCATGTCAACAATACTAGGTAATTTCTACATTTGTAATCCTTTCTCAAGCTTCACAATGGTAAATAAAGCATTGCATATATTTACTTAAATAAACTATAAGACACCATCCATGGAGAAAATTGTTCTTGATGCCTGCTGAAAACCTTGGATCGGATCCTACAGAACAGATTGGGTCCTAGTAGAACAGATCATGGCTTGCCTGTGTGTGCCCTTTAAAATATGTTCCCATTCCATGTGATCCTTCCTGGGAAAGCGATGTTACTCCTGGGAGAGAGTTCAGATAGGAAATAGTGTGGTTTCTTGTTGGTTTTGTATTTCGTGCAGAAAATAGAAGCCAAATGTGATGAAGATGAGATTCCATGCTCTCGTCTAATCTGTCACTCACATGAAGTGAAAAATGAAAATTTTCTGTAGAAACTAATAGGATTCTTTCTGGTTGACTTTCTTCTCCCTCCCACTACACAGTGTCAGTGTGATATGAGAGGAACAAGTCAAGCTTCGTGTGTTGCTGACAAACAAAATCTTAAAATTAAGCTGATTAAGTCTTAATATTGGTCAGTTTTCCAACTTTGATGTTAGGATCTCTAATAGGATATAATTTTATAATTTCTTCTCTCTAAATGGACGAGAAGGTATGATGAAGGAAATCCTCCTGTAAAACTGAAAGGTGAATGTGATGGGACTGCCTTCCTGTCACCTCTGCCTGTTCACTAAGTGGAGCAGACATTGTAGCTGAGCTCAGGTGTCCCAGGAGGCAGCTTTATCCACTCGAAGCCCCGTATGTGTTCAGCTCAATTAGATTAATTACCTTCCTCGCCAGCGTTCACTATGCTTTGCAGTTTAGCTGCAATAACTGTTAGTTTCACAAGTAAAAGGTACCATTATTGGCTTCCAAAGTGCTATGGTTTCTTAGGAACTCATACAGAGGAGTTTTAAACACTCATTCTAACCAGGGTGGAACATAGTTTAGCAAATTAGTCTTCAAGCTGAGTTTTCTACTGGCTGTGAGACATTTGCATTTAGAAGAGAGTTCTTGTTTGTCTTCTGACTCTGTCATTTCTGTTTGGTGCCTCCAAAATTGATTCTGGGTGTGTCATAATAAAACATGCTGTTTTCTGTATCTCTTGGAACTAATAGAGTGTTTTGTATACTCTTGGTTTCCAGATGGAGATCATTGAGTTGAACCCAAGTTTTTTTCTCATTGAGAGTTTACACAGAAATGCATCCAGGATGAGAAGAGGTGGTATCATCGGGGCCAAGCAGAGGTCAAGGACACAGTCCTCTCCCCTAAGCTGTGTGGAGGTTAAGCATATTTCTGAAACATTATAAAGGGACATCAGGCTCTCTTTTAAGTGATCAGTTTAACCATTTACTCTCACCTCTCCCTTGTCCCTTTTTTTCCCCAAGGGAAGACAAAAAACCCAATTTGTGAGTTAGATCATCATTTGTGGGGTTAGAGCTCGAAGGATCTGTGAACCTAATCTATTCTGGAATCCTGGGGTTGTGGGAATTCTCAGTTACCAACCTTTGTACTGGAATTGGTAAGATAAAAGGAGGTGGGGAATCATATGTCAAGCATGACTAATTCAGGCCACATATGGCGGGATTGCGACCCTTTTCAGTGTAATAACTGATAATAACACCATCCATATATTTATCTAAGTGTCCAATTATTTAGTAGTTAGTTTCATTTTCCTTATTCCATGTGTCCTTTATATGACTCAAAGAGGTAAGGGCAGGTACCATTAAATCCTATCTATTAATTCAGTAAATATTTATTCAATACCTACTACTTGCCAGGTCCTGTTCTAGGTACTAGGTACACAGTTGAGAACAAAGCAATAAAAAATTCCCTGCTACTGTGGAATTTATATATTAGCTATTGGGGGACAGACCATAAACAAGTGAAGTGAGTGAACCTCAAGTTAGGTTGGGTAGTGAAACAGCTATGCTGAAAAGTAAGGCAAGGAAAGAGGATAGAGAATATGTATTGCTGTGGGGCTGTTTGTTGCAAAACTAAATAAAGTGATTGGGGAATCACCAACATGGGAAGACTTATGAGTAATGACCTGATGGAGGTAAGAAGGTATTATCCGGGATAAGAGCATTTCAGGGAGAGGGAACAGCTCATCTAGTGGCCCTGAGGTGTGAACCCACCTGCTATGTTCGAGAAACTACAGGGAGGCCAGTGGGGCTTGTGCGGGTGAAGAAGGTGCAGATGAGAGGGTAGAACTGGGGATGAGGTGGTATGGATGCACATGTAGGCCAGTGCCTGGAGTTTGGCATTTAATCTATGAAAGAGAGCCATTCGTGGGTTTGACTGGAAGGCTGACGTGATGGATGATACTTGAGTAGTATCACTTTGGCTACAGCGTTCAGAAGATTCTGGAGGGGGCAAGGGTGGGAGCAGGGAGCCTTGTTGGTGGGCTATTACAGGATTGCAGGACAGAGACCCTGGTCCTGGATCAGGGTGCTAGCTATGGGGGTGATGTAAAGTGGTAGCATTCTGGGTTTACTGTAGACTCTCCGGGTCCACAGACATAGCCAGGCTATGGCTCAAGGTGAAGTTCACTCTCATTCTGCCAGGAGAGTCCTCTGGCCACACCTGAGCTTTGTGTTCGATGCACTGGAGGCAGTATTGTTAGTGCCGCAACTGTGTACTGTTTCAGCAGCTCTGTCTCAGACTTCTGCTTATTAGTGTGTATAAACATGTTGTCTTCCTTATTTTTTATCTAAATATCTTGTGTATTTTCATTGATTGTAGAATATTTACAAAAACAGACAAGCAAAAGGGAAATAAAGTCATTAGTAAGAATCACTTGGCGACCATGCTCACAAATTGGCATACATCCTTCTAGACATTTTCGAACCATAGATATAGATACATAAGATTATAATAATATCTATGACTATGGTCTTTTTTCAAAAAATGATGCAGTGCAAACTGTATTCTTTTACTATACACAGTATAACATATAAAGGTTATACGACCTTTTTTGTAACCTTTTTTCTCAACAATGGTTCATGAGTGTCTGTCACGTTTTATACTTGTTATATGTCCATTAACAAAAGTAGTGTCTGAATATAATATAGTTTCCCAAGATCATGGCAATAAAAGAAGTCATCTAGGAACTACCTGTGGGAATTTAACCCCGAAATGAGGGGAGTGAGATAAATGGCAAAAATTTATATTCATCGAGCCCTCTCATGTGCTGGGCACTCTTGCCAAGCATTTTACTCACAGTGTGTCATTTAATTCTCACAACAGTCCTGTAACATGAGTACTGTCACTATCTCCATTTTTGTAGTTGAGACCCCAGGAGGTAGAAGACTCTTCATGGTTATGATGTAGCAAGTTTTGGAGCTAGGGTGGATTTAGACCCCATCAGTCCAGCTGCAAGGCCCCAGCTTTCTCCACCAGCCATCTCAGATCTCTCACTGTATTTTCCTATTTGACCCCATAATTGCCTTCTTGGCAATTTGACCCCATAATTGCCTTCTTAGCTCTCCCATTAACTGCCTGCCTCCATTGCCTTCTTGGGGAACTTGGTGGGCAGGATAATGGCTGGGAACACATGCTGCTGCCAGGAGGTTGGCATCTGCTCCCCTCTCAGAGTGGCACCTCCACCCACCCCAGTTATTGAGACGTTTGATGAGGTCCCCTTTCCTTCATCTAGGCGTCATAAGACAACATGCAGAAAATTAGGGTTGGATCCCTTGAGTTTACTCTGTTAAAAGCACAAAGTTCTACATCTAAAAAGGTCCCAGGTTATATTGTTATCCTTTGATTTTTTAATTTTTTTTTTAATTTTCTAGAGGCATGTCTTATTTATTTATTTATTATTTGTTTGTTTGTTTGGTTTATACATGCACTGGGTACAGTCAGAAGCGCAGGAGGGTGAGCGAATTCACCAGAGCCAGAGCGGGGAGCAGAGCAGGCAGAAGGACCGAAGGACACTGCTGAGGGGAGCAGCGGGCGGCAGGAGAGGTCTGCGCACCATGTGGGACCCTCCTCCGGTGGCCGGGGAGCAGCCGGGGATTGAACTGGCTGCAGAGGCTGCAGGCAGCTTCGCAACCCAGCGCTCAACCGCTGCGCCACCGGGGAGGCCCAATATATTGTTATCCTTTGAGTTATTTTTTTTTTTAAAGAGCAGCATTTCAGCACAGCACTTAAATACATACTTGGTTTATTACAGTTTTAAATACATCAGGCACACACTTTGAGTGGGCTTAGACTTCAAATATATCAGTACCTATATAATTCTTTTTTCCAATTTTAGGCGTCTGAGTTTTGGTAGATTTTCCTATGGTGTAATACATACATAACATGTAATAAGTGTAAATGAGCAGTGCATCGTGTGTAGTGCCCAGCAGTGCGCTGTGACAGATGTGCTTACTACGCCATGTGCAGCAGTAGTAACATGTTCACAAGCTGGAGTGGCAGACGTATCAGATTCATTGTGTTTGAAATCACAGCCTTGGTGTTATTTGCAAAATGAATGTAGCACAGTGAGAATAAAAAGGGAGTTCTGGTATTAAAATGGCCCTGTTGTTACCAAGTGGGGAAGTGGCTGCTTAATTCATTAATTCACTAAACATGCATCAAAGCACTAACTGAAAATGCAAAATTTCAGAAATACAGTGTGACATTATTCTCTTTTTAGGTGCTCTGATTACGTAATCTATAACTCACTGCTACTTCTAGCTCAGTGTTAGAAAATTACGATTTTTGTCTTTATCCAAAAAGTGAGTAAGTGCCGCATAAGAGTTTGGTTCTCATATTTCACTTTTTAACCCAACACACTATCTTCTGCGTTCGCATCCCCAAACTGCTTGTTGGTGATCCTATCATCACTTTTCCACAGATTCAACCCAGCAGCTTCTTCTCTGCTGAGTAGACCTTTCCCTTTGCTTTTCGGGATTTTGGTGGGAAATTTTAAAAGCCATGCATGTCGGTGATGATCTCATGATTCGGTTTTCTTTTCCATTTTCATGCTCCTTAGAGTTTGTGTCTGGAGTGGTCAGAGAAGAAAGGTGCTTCTGTTGGGTTAAGTGAAACTGAGCTTCTTCTGGGGAAATGAATCCTGCCGTATAGAACCCTAACAGGCTGTCTCTAAAATACAGGACAGTAAAGCAGACTTGGCAGCTTGACCATCTTTAGCATCATCCCATGTCGTCTGAGACTAACTTCCCTGCCAGTCCTCTTCATATGCTGGAAACCTCCTTGTGCAATAAAAATTATTCCTTGCTCTACCTGAGCAGTCAGTAGTTTCAGAAATGAAACATTTTTCATGTGGAATTGGAAGTGGTTTACTTTAGAGAAGTTTTCGGTGAGCCCAGAGCCGCTAACTAAAATCCAGAGTTCCATAAAGATTGTGGCCCATGAAAATGCTCTGTGTTGTTTTACATATCCTTCTTTATGGTTTATTTTGAACTTAATTTATGAACAGAAGTAGTCCCAAAGCCGGGGGATTTTCTCTGTTCATCCCTTTTAAACTTTCCTCCTTCTCCCTTTAATAAATTGGGAGTTTGGAACGCACTGTCCTTTCCTCTTCCTTCCAACATTGCATTTCAGACTAATTAACAGAATAAAGCAAACATTTTTCAAAAATTTGACGTTAAGTACTGGGATATATATCATTGGAACTATTAAAAAGAACAGGATGTTTGGTGTGCCTCTCCTCTCCTCGAGAGCACAGAGCCTTCTCTTGGCTGTTCTCTTGGCCAAGGATAGCTCTCCGCTCCGAAAGCCTGGAGACCAAAAGGCCAAATCTCTTTGTGGGAAAGTGAAGACCCCTTTTTTTGTACATCAGGTCTGTTTTTGTCACTGGGTAGCTTTTGAATTAAAAGAAAAAACTGTTCCATCTTGTACACTCCCTATCCCCTATCTTGGTGAAGTTCCAAAGCTCAGAGGATTTAACCTTTCTAAACTGGAATTTATTAGCTGTAAAAAATGCTTTTTAGTCTTGCTGGCAGCTGTGAATAGACAGTGAAAATTTCATAGTATTTTAGTCTGAACACAAGCTTTTTTTAAAAGTCATAAACCTCTAGTATTGAAATTTGGGGATGGGGATGAGTTGGCTGACTGTTAGGTAAGAGACAAGATATTGGACATTCAGTCAAAGTACACTGTATTCTTCTAAAAGAAGGGGGAACATTTCCGTTCTATTAATGCAAGTAAATCCCGTATCATTCTAAGTCATGCCAAGACATCAGTATTAATAGCAAGCAACAGTCAGGAGTAAATGGGTTTGGCAGCCCTCAGTTTAGTCCTAACTTTGGCCTGTTACTTATTAGGAAAAGTTAGAGTACCTCATGGCTGCCTACTATGGGGGGGGGGGGTGTCGAGCAGGGGAGGGGAGTTGAGGGGAGGATGGGGGGTGATGGTGACTGAGCACACTCAGGCATGGTTAGTGGACTTTCCTTCATAGTCCTTCTGGACGCACTTGGAGAATTGGTGCCCCCCTCAACCTTTTCTGGTGATGAGATGAAGTTTAAGTGCTGTGTGTGGTATTTCGGTGATTGGATGCAAATGTATTTGGGAGGTAGAATGGATACAACTTGATCTTGATTTTAGGGTTGGGAATGAACCAAGGTGATGGCTGGCTTCTGGCCTGGGCAGCCACGTGGATGGTGGTGGCCTTGACTGAAACGGGATGATTGATGGGAAGCGGACTTCAGCTGGAGAGGTGAGATGTCATTGTGTACCTGCTCGATTGGTGACCATCCAGTGGCATCCTAGGAGGGATCTAGATTCTGCATCATCACATCAGGTGGTGAATGAAAAAACCTGACAAAAGAAGAATCCACACTTTCAGAAGAACAGAGGGCCTAAGAGGGAGTAAAACCAACATCTGAAAACCAGGATGAAGAGGACCTCAGAGGAGCCTGACGAAGAGCAGCAGAGTGGGAAGGCAGAGCAGGAGAGCGAGTGTACACAAGCCATGGGAAGTGTGGCTCAGGAAGGGTTGCCAGGCCTCCTGTGCGCCGTGCTTCACCGGGAGGTTTGGAGAGCTTGAGTGGGCATTGAATTTAGTGGAAATGAAGTCACTCTGTGACTTCAACCAGAGCCATATTGGCAGAGCAGGGATTGTGAAGTGGGTAGCGCAGTGGGTGTGGGGCGAGTGGAGCTGAGAAGTGGAAGGCAGCTGCATAGAGCCAGCTTCCCAGAATCAGGGCTTGGAAGGCGATGGCTAAAGTAGGCAGGCTTCAGTGTCGATGGGGAGAGCATGATCCCGGAGGAGGCAGAGGGCTGGGAAGAGGACGGGAGAGGTAGATGCTGGAAGATGGCAGGGGTTGGGGCACAGAGCTGAGGAACTGGCCACCTTTCTAATGCCTTATTCCTTACAGTTGGTGGGAGGTGAAGTCATCTGCTGACGATGAGGAGAGAGGCAGTGAGGTCAGGTTCTTGAGATGGGAGAGATTGCTGCTACTGATTACCTAGAATTGGAGGACAGCCAGCCAGGAAAATTTGGAGGGGGTGTGGGTATTAAGTATCAGGAGGAGGAAGGCAGCCTGATGGAACTGGTGTGTCCTAGGTAAAGGTGATTGATTTCTCAGCCCTTGGAAATCCCAAGGTTCTCACTAGCCAATAAGATACTGTTGAGCTTTACTTTCTACAGTTTGTTTACTAAAAGCATAACAAACAGAACAATCCAGACTTATTGAAAGTGCTTTTAAAACCACTGGCCCACCCTTGGGCAGTCTTCAGCACTCCAACGAGAAAGCTTGCCAGCCACACCCTGTTCATAAATTCTGAATGGTTGAGTGTCACAAACTAAATGTTCTAGGTGGGGTACCTGATACCCACCTGGAGAAGTATGTATGGGGATAGGTGTGTCTGCACGTTTGCCCCTGAATTTTGTCCCATTAGGGCCTCTGTTTGTTTACACAGGTCCCATCCCTTGTGGAGCCGCTATCATGTCGTGGCTTCAAAAAAAAAAAACAAAACTCCCGTCCCCAGTATAAGCCCTAACTCCAGTTTAGAGCTAGTCCTTCCTCTTTAGTTCTCATCTCCTGTTTCCTCCTTTGTGTGTGGGTCATGACTCACTGGCTTGCCTTGACTTTGGTCCTCACTCAAAGCACTAGCCCATTCCTGGTGGCATCCAGGGGCCCACTGGCTCCCATCCCCTGCAGGATAGAGTGCTCAGATCAGCCTCTGCAAGCTCTCTGCTCTGACACCTGGCTCTCTGCAGCCTCAGGGAGACGCTGCTGAGGGCTGGCGGTGGAGCCAGTGCCAGGTATGCCCCTTCCAGCCTCTGGGGACTGAATCCTTTCACAACTGTTTGCTCATAAAAGCGGTGTTGCACTCAAATGACAGTGAAAAATAGCTGTTCATGGCCTATGAATTCTGGGTAAAGGCAATAACAAGAAAAATTAATCTGTCTTTGTATTTGGCAAATGAAAATATAGCCCAAGTAAATATGTATTCTGTTTCATTTAAAAAGAAAAAAAAAATACTGGTTGTGACCTGCTAACTGGATTAACCCAGTGATTGAAAAACACTGCCTTACCCTTACTCTTCATAACCTAATTGTTAAATGACACAATAGAAAATGTGTGTTTACTGATACAAGGATATTTAAAATAGGAGAAACAGCATTCACTGTTTCCTCTCATGTGTAAAATCTACGTTTCTCAACACTTATGCATTCAACTGTGGCAGACATTTATTAATGTTTACTCTTCTGACCCATTTAGCACAATTTTTGTTTGGTTGTTTTTTCAGGAATAACTGTGTAATTGTGAAAGGATCAAATCCCTTCACAATTAATAGTGTGAGCAAATCTGGGTGCAAATCCCTGCTTGATTCTATGGCCTTGAACTTGAATTAAACTTATTTCAAATGAAATGTGCCTGGATTAGATTTTTGTTTCATATATTTTTTATGATTCTTTATAAACTAGCTTAGAGACTTAAATTCAAAATGTCTTTAAACAAGTGTTTTCTCAATATCTTAAATGTCCAGTGTGTTATTTCCCAGTGGTTTTATTTTAGTCAAAAATTCAGATTTCACATTCAACTTTCAGAAGTAAGCACAAGAAACTACTATTGTTCTTTTGACGATGTGCTTTTTCTTTCATATTGAACTGCCTAGTCGATTATGAAAATTTCATGTTCACATGGCACTTGTCGCATTTCACTGGTAAGTTGCTAATGAAAACCAAGAAGGCTGGGGTTTAGCTCCAACTCCACTCACTCAGTGTTTTACACCATGGCACAGGTGGGACAAGTCCAGGGGCCTGCCTTCATGTTAACCTTTTTGTTTCCCCAGCACTGGACATCAGCTCTGGACATCAGACAGCAGTGTTCTGTCTAGAAAATGCAGCCAGCCTCTCCCCACCTGCTCAGCCTGTTTGCCTTTGTTTCCCATCAGGCTAACCTATTGTTTAAAAGCCACAGAGATGTATTTCCTTCAAAAATCTGATTGTTGAGGTCTCACTGGTAGTGCAAAGGGTTAAGTCTCAGCACTACAAAGCTATCTGCCACCTCTGCAGCACGAGTTCGGTCCCCAGCCGGCCAAGGAGAAACTCACATGGCTCAGCAAACCTCTCTAGCCTCGCCTGCTGCTCCCCTCAGCAGTGTATTTCAGTCATTCCACCTATTCTGCTCCCCACTCTGTCTCTGGTGAATCCTCTCACTCCCCACACCTCTGGCCTGCACCCAACTCTTGTATGCATAAATAAATAAATCTTTTAAAAAGATTTAAAAACACTTTAAAAAATACCGAAAATCCAATTGCTAATTTTTTTCCACCGAAGTGCCTCGCCTGTATTCACTTAGTATGCCTGCATGTGTGTGGCTGTCAGGATTTTGCACATGTGTGTAGATGTGGGCTCCCCCCACTAGACTGAAAGGTGGTACTTACACTTAGTAAGTGCTTGGTAATGGCTGAGTAAGTCGTGATTGAGCCAGTGCTGCTTGGTTGGATGCCGACTTCATAATGAAGCACGTCTCTTACTATAAGTGGGAAACAACTTAACGTATGTGAGTGGACCAATGGTGCCATCTTTGTTTACCAAAAATGTGGCCTTACTCTTGTAATTGTCACTGTATGTGTTCATGTTTATTCTTTTGTGATTTGCCCAATACTTCACTTCTACTTCCTTCTAGACACACAGTAGGCTCATGCTTATCAGCCCCTTGACTGAGGTTGGGTTATTTGATTTGTTCAAGCAAGTTGCTGTGTCCATGTGATAGATTCCAAGTGTCCATCTGATTGAGTCCAAGTTCTGAGTAGGAAGTGATGTGTGTCACCTCTGGACCAGCGCCTATTATTGCTGATGTGAGGTTCTCTGAGTACCCCTTTTCCCTTCTGCATTGTGATTGACAATTCTCAATAGACAAGTAGTGTAAGAAAGAAATCTTTGTGCTTTGGGGGGTTGTTCACTCAGCATAGCATCGCTTATCTTGGCTATCTGTTCTCTGCTTGGAGATTGTAATGTGTGTTATGTTATAGTGGTTAAGAACCCAAATTTGGAACCAGATCCCTAGGTTCAAATCCTCAGTCTGTCACTTACTATTTGTGTGAATTTGGGTCAAGTGTTAACTTCTGTGTGCCTCAGTCACCTGTTGTGTAAAATTGGAATTTTATTAATAGCGCGTGCATTTTGAGAACTTAATGCTACTCTGTGTAAAAAGACTCTGGTTAGGGGTTTGATGAGTACAGTGAATACATGCACCAAATTACTATGGAGAGCTTTGCGTGAAGAAAGGAGTAAGCCCTTAAAGATGCCTGAAAAGCAGGTCAGTGACTGAGGCGGACGGTGACGTGGTGCTGACTTTGCACCTGTGTCTGGAACTCAAATGTTTTGAAACAGCGGGCTGCTGGTGGCCCAGAGCCTGGCACCCGCCGTGCCTGTGCAGAAGCCTGCAGTGCACTCAACTTAGTTCATGGAATTGCTCTGTGGCCACTGGGAGGCGTAGAAGCTAAGCTTCACTTCCTCCTCTGTCCTACTCCTCTGCAGGAGACCTCCAGACCTGAGGAAAGCCTGCAGCTGCCTCCTTTGTTCCCAGACCCCCACCCCCACCCCCACTGCTCAGCTACCTGCGGTCCTGCCTCCTTGCAGAGGCATTCCTGTTTGAACCTGGACATCTGTGATTTCCTCATGCCCATCCCTTTAGGAACATGAAGCCATAGAACTGTCCCATTTTTACCTTGGGATAAAGAGTGGGTGCACTCACTGAAATTAGCCCACCTGTGCTGTTTGTTCCATTGTGTCAGTGTGTGTTACTTCATCTATTTTAGGAAACAAGGTCTGAGGTGAGGATTTGGCTTAACTCATTTATACAGGGCTTAGTAAAATGCTCTGTGGAGTTAGAGACACCTAATAAATACTTTAGACTTTTGAATGATGCTGTAATCATTTTAATGGAGGTTGATGTGTGTGTGTGTTTAAACAAATGACATGTTTTTTAGTAACATTCTGGCAAATTAGCAGTTTCTAAATTTAAAAAAAAGTCTAAACTCGGAAAATTAATTTTGTAAACTGTGGTAACATGGAGTTATTTATTACTGAGCTTGATTTTAGCAGAGTCTGCAATGCACTGGTGGAGCCAAGGTTTGTGTTTGTTTTTTTTTTTTTTACTATATTTGTTTGTTTTCTGAAAAGTTGGTTGGCATGGCAGAGATTAGGTGGGAAAGGGGGCAATTTAAAGGCGCTATTGTGAATTTAATGTGTGTTTTAAAGAGTTAGTTTTTAAAAACCCTCTATATTAGGGTAGCAGATGTGAGTTGGCATCACCTCTTCCCACACATGTGCCCTTTTCATTAGGAATGTGTGCCTGATGTGGTGCAGATGGTATTTAAGTCACTTACTAATATTTTCCACAACCTGTTTTTAGTAATTAGGCTTGAATTTACTGGTTCAAAATACTGGGCTGCCTTTTGGCAACTTTGTAAACTACAGAAGTTGTAGTGTGGTCAGTGTACCAGCAGAGGGCAGTATAAGCCAGTGTTTCATTCATAGTCAGCCTCCCACTGCTGTTGGGTTTCCACACTGGGAAACTAGAATGTTTCAGTTCATTTGAGAGATGTAAATTAGAATTAAAAAAAGAGAGAGAGAATAACAATATTTTATAAAATATTCACTGATTGTCTTCTAGTAAAAAAATAAATTTCTCCAAAACAGATTTGAACTGCAGTTTTATGAATTTTTCTCCTGATTCCTCCATTACAATATGCATGACTGTGTGAAATGTGGAGTTCTTCTAGAAATCATTTCATTCATGCGCTTAGAAGATCCAACATTTAATTTGATGAGAGAGGTTTTTCCTCAGCTCCTTTAGTGGATTGTTTTTCATTCTTTTGTCTGTGAGGGATTTCACTTATTTCAATGACATGGAAGTCGAGCAGAGGTTTTTTCTACATACATGGTCCAGTCACATATCCGTGGCCTTTGGAGAGTAACACCAAGCATGGCCTCTTGTTATATTCTGTTCTGCTTCAGAACCAACTCTAGGGCCTCCCCGGTGGCGCAGCAGTTGAGCGCTGGGCTGTGAAGCTGCCCACAGCCTCTGCAGCGCCGGTTCGATCCCCAGCCATGGGGCGAGGGTCCCACATGGTGCGCAGACCTCTCCTGCTGCCCACTGCTCCCCTCAGCAGTGTACTTCGTCAGTCTGCCTGCTTTGCTTTACCCTCTGGCTCTGGTGAATTCTCTCACCCTCTTGCGCTTCTGACTGTACCCAGTGCTGTATAAATAAATAAATATTTAATAAATAAATAAATAAAAGGAAATAATTAAAAAAAAAAAAAAAGAACCAACACTACTGGCTTTGCACATATTTTTTTTCCTCACTACAAAAACCTCTTGGCAAACCTTATACTATGGCTCTCTCATTCCTTATTCCTGTTCTCTCCAGTTCTAAAAGCTGATACAGTCCCTGCCTTGTTCCTTTTCTATAGCAACCTTCGTGTAAGTTCTGTTCACCCTTCTGTTTAGTGCCTTACACCTCACACCATCCTCCCTCTGTTATAGATGTAATATGTGTGTCCCCCATAACTCACATGATGACATCCCAATGTGACTGTATTTGAAGATGGGGGCTGTGAGAAGGTGACAAATGTTGAATGAGGATGTCAACCCATAAAGGGTTGATACCGTTATAAGAAGAGAGAGCGATGCTGGAATTTCCTCTCTGCTGCGTAAGGACAGGATGAGAAAGAGCACCCTCACCAGGACCCAGATTGTCTGGCACCTTCATCTGGGACTTCTCCAGAACTTTAAAAAAATAAATCTCTGTTGTTGAGACTGCCCAGTAGATGTTATTTTGTTGTGGCAGCCTGAGCTGACTGCAACAATCTCTTGATATCTTATGAGGACCCCAAGTTAAGAGAAGGGAGCCTTCATCGCATGTTGGGAGGACATGCCTGAAAGACAGGTAGCCGAGGGGCAGCACAGAGGCAGGGGATGGCGTCAGTGGGGGGCTGGCCTTGCAAGTCCAGGCGAATGAGCGAGTGTGTGAAATGGCTGCTGTGCATGTGATGGACAGTGAATAGATGGGATGGGCCTTTAAGACTAGTCAGAGTGGTTTGCCTTTGATGCTGTGAAGAACTCAAATTGGGAGATGCCAAACTCTTAGGGACACATGGAATTTAGGGCTTAGCCAAACCACAGAATAAAGACCATCTGTCTCTCTGGGGTGTCATTTTTTTTCTGGGCAAGATTTCTACCTTGGTGGGACTGCAGATTATTTTTGCAATTTACTCTCTCCTGCTAACGTGCTTTGATGGGGAAGTTGAGGCCTGTGGAGCACAGGAGGCATCATTAGCAGAATGGGGATGGAGGTGGTGTCCCAGTGAGAGGAGAGGCTGGAGCTGGCTTGCCCATGATATTTTCTTCTAGATTTTTCCAAGTGCTCTGTGCCTGCTGGTTCATGCTTCCCTCGTGGCATTTCTGTAAGATAGGCGGCTGCTTTTCAGCAGATAGTAATCTAGAAACAGCTCACTAACATATATAGAGTCGCAAACACGTTAGCTTATGTTTCCTGGACATGGCCCAGTCCAAGCCTCCAAGCATTTCAGGCTGCGTGGGCTTGACTTTGCACATGCCAACACCAGAGCCAGGCAGCCCGAAGAGATGGTGCTGGGCCTGGAAAGACTGTCCTTTTTCAAGTTTGGTTCTTTGGTTTCTGCCCTGCCAGCTTGTCAGCTTGAGGCTGACAGATGAAGGCTTTATTCCGGGTGAACATTAGGGATCTGTGTTAATGGTGAAAGGAAACGATGGACTTTGGATAGGCAGAGTGCTATTTGTGTTTATATATGGTCTTTCTTGATTTTTAAAAAAGTCTGTTGCCACACAGCAAGTAGAACTTTTACGCCGATGTCAAAGGTATAAAGCATGATGATATGATCACATTTTTTATTCATTCATTTATTTATTCATTCAAGCACTGGGTACAATCAGAAGCACGGGAGGATAAGAGAATTCACCAGAGCCAGAGCAGGCAACAGAACAGGCAGACTGACGAAATACGCAGCTGAGGGGAGCAGCGAGCGCGGCAGGAGAGGTCTGCGCGCCATGTGGGACCCTCACCAGCGGCCAGGGATCGAACCAGCGCTGCAGGCTGTGGGCAGCCTCGCAGCCCAGCATTCAACCGCTGTGCCACCAGGGGAGGCCCCACATTTCATATTCTTACATTTTGGATATTTACATGTCTCCCATTTCTGAGCTGTGGGGACATTTATCTCTGTGTGAAATGATGTTATTTTTGTGTTTATATGAATAGATTATCTTCTATATCCTGCTTTTGTTACACAAGAATACAGGTTCCATGAGAGCCTGGACCTCGGATTGTCTTGCGGGTGTCTCCATGTTCATGATAAGCTTGTATAGCACTGGACAACATTTGCAAATGACCAATTGGATAGTGAAGGAGAAGGACTAAGTGCTGCTGAGCACGGAACTTGCTCCTCCCCCTCCTGCTTTGGCTCCCAGTCCCCTTATGTTGTCAGTGACCCATTTCTAAAGGCATCCATGTCACTGGCTATTTCAGGCCTTGCCACAGGGTGTCGGGGCTACAGCCCCTGGAAAGCAGGGACCCTGACAGTGCTTGTCAGGAGGGGCTCAGTGGTGAAAAGTGAGATGTCACCACGGAGCTCCTTGATTCCCCCTAAGTGGGTCACGTCCTGCTAACTTAGACGGTTATCAGCAAAACAGCTCAGTGAGCCCACGGCCTGGACTTCAGTCACATGAAATGGTCATATAACCAGGACAAATTTTTAGCAAATTGAAAAAACAAAGATATTTAAGTGATCACAGATCAAGAATCGAGTGTTTCAAAGAATTGAATTTGAAGCTATGCAAGCGGTCTTTTTTTATTTGCCACCATAAATTCACTGATTCTGAATAGTGGTGGGAGATAGGGGTGGTAAATCAAAATGAAGTGTTGAAACATTAAAATTAAAGGATTTAAAAAAAAATTGCCCTTTATTGTTCTTCAAATACACATAGCTAGCACTAGAATTCCTCATAAAAAAATCCTTTAAGGAACATGTGATAATAAAGGGATTATAGTTACATGAAGTAAAGAGGTGATTATTTACCTATGAACAGAAATTTCTAGATAGAAATTTCTAAAGGCAGTTCTGTGACCTATCTTTTTTTTTTTTTTTTTTGGTGGGACCCTCGCTGGCGCTGCAGAGGCTGCGGGCAGCCTCGCAGTCCAGCACTCAACCGCTGCGCCACCAGGGGAGGCCCTCTGTGACCTATCTTAAGCAGTCAGTCCTCTTCCCCCCTTTGTAAGTGTTTCTTCACTTTCTGCACACAGCTTTAACAGCAAGTTCAGTCAAACTTTGTATTTTAACTAAGTGGGAGTCAAAATAAGGAAGTGTAATTTCTTAAAGTAAGATATCTATTTCCTTTTCTCTCTACTTTGTCATTGGTTGATAAGACTCTGCTTTCTTTCCCCTAAAGTGGGATATTAGAATTTAGGTTATTGCTGCCAGATTTGAAAAGGTAATTTGAAGATAAAGTTGATAGCTGAAATACTAACTTCTGTTCATTGGGTGCCTTTTATATATGTGCAAATACCGTGTTTACTTAGATGCATGGGATCACATATAGCACTCCAAATATGCCCTAAGTGAGAGAACAAAGAAAAATATCAGGTCTCTACAGTCTTGCCCTGTTTTCTCTAGAAATGTGAGTGTCACTGTGTACGTACAGCCATGCTGGCAAACAGTTATTTTTTCTTGTAATGACACCCTTCATCTACATGAAATGTTATCGCTGAATTGATGTTACAAGGTTTTGATGTATTGACATGCTAAGATAAAAGCTATGTGTCTTTCAAGTTCCATCAAATGGGATTCAAGGACCCTAATGGTTTAAAATGAGGCTATTTTCCTGGCTGGGCCACACACATGCTCACTGTTCTGACAGAGATGCAGGGATTGGAGTATATTTCTGAGTTTTAAAACTCAAAAGTAATAAACAAATTTTACATTAAACAGACTTCCCTTTGATCTTTTATATATGTATTTAAATTTACATTGAGATACTCATTCAGGATTTTTTTTAGGTTACTTGATTAAGTTGATTTTAAGAGCATACAAGACATTAAAACCTTATTCCTTTTCTCTAAAAGTGGATTTATTGGAAGTAAAACCTAAATAAAAAAAGCTAAACTATTTTAAGAATGTTCTCAGTGGTGAAAATTGTTATGGTAGCACATCGGGAGTAGGGGAAAATGCCTCATAAATAAATACCTAGTTTAACAACTGTGGTTCTTAATAATTGTGAAAAATGGCATGACTGTTAGAAGGAAACATAAAATATTCATGAAAATATGGACTTCTGCTTAAGACATAATGAAAAAATAAAGTATAACTCTCAAAAGTATATAAAATAATAATGATGTTATTTCACCTGATAGGATTAGAAAAATAATACATCTAATTAATTTTCAAATAAAATTTCAAAATCCATGAAGTAGAAAAAAAGAATGACCTTAATAGGAAAAGAGAAAGACAAACAGGATGAGGAGGCCTGGATAAAAGTCAGATCAGTTGGCTTCAATCTGGGCTCCAGTTTCTAGCCTTGTAAACTTGGGTAAGTTAAGTAGCTCCATCTCATTCTTTCCCTCTGTGATACAGAAGTAATAATCATACCTGTTTCAAGGGTGTTGTAATACTCAGATGAGGTCATTCAAATATAGAATGAGTTACTGTTACTGTTTGTCCAGATAGAATAGAAAGTGTTAAATGTTTGAATGCATTGTAACTCTAAAATGACCTCCCTTTGGCACCGAATCAGCTTAGAATTTATATTAAAAACCAACTATAGATTATTATGTCGTGCTTTAGTAATGTCATGAAAAATACGGTAAAGAATGGACAAGTTAAGCATTTGAAGAAGATATCGGGGTATACTCTTTAAAATTGCATTGACTAGGGCCTCCCCAGTGGCGCAGCGGTTTAGCGCTGGATTGCGAAGCTGCCCACAGCCTCGCAGTGCCGGTTCTATCCCTGGCTGCCTGGCGAGGGTCCCACATGGCTCGCAGACCTCTCCACCCACTGCTCCCCTCAGCAGTGTACTTCATCAGTCTGCCTGTTCTGCTTTCTGTTCTGGCTCTGGTGAATTCTCTCACTCTCCCACCCTTCTGACTGTACCCAGTGCTTGTATAAATAAATAAATCTTTTTTAAAAAAAAAATTTGCATTGACTAAATATCTTGTCTTCAGTAAGCAGGGAAGTTTGTCTTTCAGGAGGATGCAAATGGCAGTTCCTGATTGTCAGGTTCATAAGGCTGCAGGCACTGAAGTTCTGACTTAATTCTGGCTGAGCCAGGGAGGATCTGTCATTATACTGACTGACAGCTGAGACTCTGTGGTTCAGAGAGGATGAGTAACTTGTCCCATGTCAACAGGTGACCTTGGGTGGAAGACCTCACCAGCTGACTCTGGAACCCTGACCCCTGACTAACATTGACATAATGAAGGATTTGGGGGTGCCATGGTTAGGTTTTAGGGGACCCAGATTTAACATGGGCTTTTGGGTCTGAATGGTGCAATTGTTTTTTCACTGGAGCTTGATTTTGACAAGCAGTGGATATTATGCATATAAGGAAAAGACTAGCTGCTTAAATTTCCCTCAGTATCCAGCACTGTTACTGTTTTAACTTCTGGTTTTCATCTCCATGGTCCCTCTATAGCTCATTGGAACGTTCCATCCAGATGGGAACTATGTCACTGATAGCATTTTTATTCAGTGGTGGTTGACAGTATGATGAATGTAGACAGTGCTAGTAATTTGATCATTTCCTAGCTCAGAGATGATAAATTAAAATGCATCGGAGGAAGGGATCAACATGAGAAAATCAAGACCCGTATAAGAATGAATTTAGAGAAATTCACATGAACACCCATCCCTGTTTAAAAAAAAAAAAAAAGGCATGAAGCAACAGAAGCGGAGGGCGATTTAGTGAAATAACTATGGTGGCAGGTGAAAATAATAGAGTTCCAGCAGAGGAGGATCAGAGGACCACCCCCCAGGAACAGAGACAGCCCCTTTCCTTTGGGGGCTGGTAGGGTAAGACCTAGAAGTTGAAGGAAGAGGACACAGTCCTTCAGCGAATCTGGCTAGACTGCCTCTGACTTTGATCTTTAAGCAGGAAGCACTGCTATTAAAGTTAGGACGTCCTGAGGTTTTCTTGTGTAATTAGAGAACAGAGAGACACGGTCCACAATTTTGGGGGGAGGGTCTCCAGGTCCAATTACCTGCAACCTAGTAGCACCTTAATGGCAAGAAGTGAACCACCAATAGCATTTATTAATGAGTCACTGCATTTCCTTATAAGACATTGAAGCCTGCTGAGAAGCAAAATATCTCAGAATCAACCACCACTACCACAAAAAGGCTTAGCAATATGAAACAGAGATTTGAAGAAAAACAAAGAGGTTGAGCTACATAAAGTGAGGAAACTTTTAGAACCCCATGCCAGTCAGACCGTGCCTGGCCGCCCCCCTCACAGGACACTCTCACATGTGGACCTGGGCCCCGTATGTCTCTGAAGCTCCAATAAAGGCATGTTTTCAGCCCCCCTGGCCTCCAGGGCTCTTCTGATCTGTGTGAGGGCACTTGGATATAGCTCAGAAGTTGTTGGGGAGACATCCACTAGGAAATGGCTTGTCTGCGTCATTGGTTGGCCCTGTCAAAACCCCTCTCTTTACCTCCTGCATTCCCACTATGGAAAAACCAGGGAGAAGAAAGCTAGTATATTAGGATGTTGACCAGGACTTTCCCCTTTTTAAAACCAGTATTTTAAAAGTTTTCCCTCAGGGGCCTCCCCTGGTGGCGCAGCTGTTGAGTGCTGGGCTGTGAAGCTGCCCGCAGCCTCTGCAGCGCCGGTTCGTTCCCTGGCCGCCGGCAAGGATCTCACATGGTGTGACAACCTCTCCTGCTGCGCCCGCTGCTCCCCTCAGCAGTGTATTTCGTCAGTCTGCCTGTTCTGTTCTCCGCTCTGGCTCTGGTGAATCCTCTCACCCTCCCATGCTTCTGACTGTACCCAGTGGTTGTATAAATAAATAAATTAATTAATCTTAAAAAAAAAAAAGAAAAGAAAACACTGGATAAAATATAAAAAAAGTTTTCCCTCAGGAGAATAGTCATTGATCAAGGAAAAGAAAAGGAAGGACCCATGACAATGATGTGAAGGTTAGTTTTCACAGTCCTTGTTTCACACAGAAGAATGCCTCTTCCCTGCCTTCATTCTGGTTGGTAAAGTAAAAAGAAAAGAAAAAAGTAAAATAATTACCTTTGGAACTTGACATCCTAAGTAAACAAGTCCTCAGTGATTTTTTTCTCAGAAAATGGAAACCTACAATTCCCTAAATGGTTTATTTCTGAACCATATTATTTTCTGAAGTGGTATTATGTACTGCTCTTTTTTTTTTTTTTTTTTAATGTAGGTTTTCCTGGGTGGTGGGAGAGGTAGAATATTCCAGAACTGTCAAGAAAGAAAATTAGGTATCACTTGAAAATGATGTTTACTCGCATTGATCATAGCCATTTTGTCCTCTGAAAGGAAATAGAATATGAGCACTTCTGAAGCAGCTGGACCAACCCACCCCTCCAGGTGGTTCTGTGAGACCCTGTCACCTTGTCAATAATAGGATTTATAAAGATGCTGTTGGCCCTTGGACTATTAGCTAGTACGCGGTTATGTGTGTCTATCTGATCTTCAATATACAGACAATTCCTATTGCTTGTTGAAAAAACGCCAAAACACAAAAACCTGTTAGTCAGTTGGCATCAGAAAACTGATTGTAACAGTCAACTATTTTTTAAAAATAAGTATAAGTTACAGAGTAAAAAGAAGAAAAACATAAAGGGCTAAATAAAGGGATCCATGTTTTCTAATGTCATTCAGGTAGGACATTTCTCAAGAGTTCGTTACCTACAAGGTGATGTGGGTACTTGTGTGGCTATGTTGCTAAGTCTTTTTAATATTCTACTTGTGAGGATATTTGTCATCATCAGAGGTAACCTTTTCTCTTGCTTCAGATGTGTTAAGTCTTTATACTATTAATTCTTTTATTTAGTGTTTGTAGAAGGAAATTGATTTTCTTGTAATGGGGAAATCATCACTCCTATTATGACATAAAACTTAATTTGATGTCTCCTTCACTGACCCAAGCTAATCACAACAAAAATACGTTAACAAAGTGAGTAAAATTCTTTTCATGCATCAGTTTTACTACTCAGGGCTGCCTGAGAAGTCTTAAATGAAGGGAGAGAGACAGAGAGGGAGAGAGAGAGATCACTCTGACAGGCTGTGAAATATTGATGTTCAAGGTGAAACTTGAACTCCTCAGATCGTTGACTTCTAAAGAGCAAAGAAATAGTAGAAGGGGTTATCCGTAATGGTCAGAACACAACAACTAAAAACATGGACGTGGCTTCCTCTTTAATTTGGGCAGATTGGAATGCACTCCTCCAAAATCAAACGGAAATAGTAAAATTTAAAAACTTTTATGAGTACCCAGTTCAGCTGCACCTGGCTTCCCTAATTGCCTTCAATTGAGTCATTACTGGGGAGGCAAGATGTTTAGCCACCAACAGCCCTTATTAATGTATAATAGGAATTTACTTGTAAAACAGAATTATTGGGATGGCATGATGTCATAAAGACAGAGTGCTGACATTTTAGATTGCTTTATATAGGAATGTTGAATTATACTTTAGGAGTGGAATATTCCTTTGGTAATTAATCACAATTTGGTGCGACCTTGCTGAGGGGTAGGTGTATGTCTGCAGAGATGTCACGACTGCCACAGCCTCCATTAGAGCCTGCGTTTGTGCAAATGCATGTCATTCTCATGAATTATCTGTGGGAAAGGAAAACCCTCTCTAGTAGTTTGCAGATGTGCAAGAACTAATTATAATAGGTGTAAATAAATAAAAGGTTTCAGCAAGCCTGCTTCCCTGATTTATGTAAATAGGTCGGAGCCTTACAATTATTAAAATGCCTGCAAGTTTTCTTCTTGGTGTCAATGATGCAAGAAATGGGATACATTAATTTTGCTGGACCTCAAACTTAGAATCTGTCACTATGGCTCTGTGATTAATGGGTACAGACTTTTACCTGCCTCATAAATATAATGGGCCTTGTTACTGGACTCTGTTTGCAGAGCAATAGTTAACATGATGTCAACACTTCCATTGTAAACCCCATTTTTGGAGGGGTTTATAACTGGGTCATAAAAAATTACTTGGGATGACACTTTGAATATGAGGTCTTACTCCTAGGGGACAAAGATATTTAATGGAATAGATTTACGTATTCCATTTATCTGTTTGTAGGTCTGTGAAGACCTAAGAGACAAATAAAAAATTCAAGTTTCATATATTTTATACAGAAAAATTTTAAACAATAAAAAGGATTTCTTATCAGTCATCTTGTTCTATTTTTTTTCTAAGGAAATACTCTCTAGTTAGGTGCTGGATAATTCCTTTTTTTTTTTTTTTTTAAAGATTTATTTATTTATACAAGCACTGGGCACATTCAGAAGCGCGGTAGGGTGAGAGAATTCACCAGAGCCAGAGCAGAGAACAGAGCAGGCAGAATGACGAAGTACACTGCTGAGGGAAGCAGCGGGCGTGACAGGAGAGGTCTGCGCTCCATGTGGGACCCTCACCCAGCGGCCAGGGATCGAACGGACGCTGCAGAGGCTACGGGCAGCTTCGCAACCCAGCACTCAACTGCTGTGCCACTGGGGAGGCCCTGGATCATTCATTTTAACCTAGAAAGGGGCATTTTAAACCTGGCTAAGCAGGTACGTATCAGAAGACATTTAAAAGTCATTCAGTATTAATACCTTTGGGACTTTGTGCCTGGTAGCCACATAAAATCATGTTTCAGTTTAAAATCAGTAAGATTTCCCGGACAAAGCTTGAAATAAGCAACCTTGGGAAGACAACAACCTACCTTTCTGGATTAGAACACATATTTCTCTTGTTCTGATGTGAGAGGAAGCTGCCAAGAGCCACCCAAGACCAGCTCTCCTCCCTCCCAAGGCCTGGTGAGTTTGCACAGAGGTTTTGCCCAACATCCCTGGGAGGGGCCCCTCGGGAGTTCAGGCTCTCTGTCCTCACGTCAGGGAAGGACTGGAGGACCCTTAAGGTCTCAGTGGGTAGTGCTTCTCTTTAAGAGAGAGCAAAGGTCAGGAAGTCAGGATTAACTCTGCTGGAATCTGAGGGGAGTGGATGGGAGGCTATGGTCAGAAACCAGACTTTTGAAGTGGGTGTTCAGCTGCCACGATTTACTTGACTTGTTGGATGGTTTAAGAGTTTTAATTTAAAAAGTCATCTTACAGTACTTTGTAATTGGTTCCAAAGCCACTAGTTGGCCTGACCCAAAAGGGTTTTTTTGTTAGTTTGTTTTTGTCTTGTGTGTGTGTTTAGGGCGGTGGTGGGGGGGAGAGGAGTGGGGTACAGTGTGTAAGGGAGGTTTGTTTGTGTCATAAAATCAGTAAAGCAGGACTGTTAAATCCACAGTGATGGGTGAGGTTTAGGTTTTCTTCCTCCCATCCTCCTACCTTTCTCTTCCTTTCGCCATCCCTCTCTCCCTACTTCCCTTCTTTTGAAAAATAGGAATCCCCTTGAAGGGCATAAAACCATTAAATAATAAACCATTAAAAGGAAAAAAATCTTGGAGTTCCCAGTGGCAAGGGGGCTTTTCCAGATTGTTCAGCAGGCTGTAGTTTGGTAGGGACAAGACTGGTATATAGTTCAGAAGTCTTTGTACTGCCTGACATGTCTATCAGAATATCCTCTAAATTGTTTTCTGCTGTATGCAGTCATCCCAGGAAGGAATAAATGATTTTCATTATATTGTTGCATTTGTGACCATAACATGTAAAATGTAGGCATAATACCTGTAATACTCAAGTTGATTGGCACTAGACTTACCAGTTTGCTTGAGCAATAATGCAGAACCCCGTGTGAATGGGCTGGGCCAGTGGGCAAGCTTAATTTCTTTGAGTAATTGCTCACGTAAAGAAATTCAGCAACGTCCCTGATGGCAGCAGTGGTGCTGATAGATACAGCCATAAACAAGTTTGTAGCACTGCATTTGAAAAAATAAAAAATTAACACCATGCACTCGAAGCTTTACATGCCATATATATATGAATCCTCACAACAGTCCTGTGAATTAAGGGCTTATCAAGCTCTTGCAGCTCTGAATATTGAGCCTTAGAAAGTTTCCTACCTTCTGGGCCTCCCTGGTGGCACAGGTGGTTGAGCGCCGCACTGTGAAGCTGTCTGCAGCCTCTGCGGCACAGGTTCGATCCCAGCCGGCCGGCGAGACTCCCACATGGTGCAGCAGACCTCTCCTGTCTTGCCTTCTGCTCCCCTCAGCAGTGTATTTCGTCAGTCTGCCTGTTCTGTTCCCCGCTTTGTCTCCAGTGAATCCTCTCACCCTTCCATGTATCTGGCCTGTACCCTGGTTCTTGTATAAAAATAAATAAATCTTCAAAAAAAAGTTTCCTACCTTCTAAGATCATGTAGCTTGTGAACTGTGAAGCTGGGATGGAAACCAGGTCTATCTTATTCTAAAACCCACGGTATCTCCACCTTGTATTTAACAACTCAGAGGTCAAGAACTCATGAGTAAAATATAATATTACTCATAAAATATAAAATAAAATATTATTCATAAGTATTTACCGACCGCCTGTCATGTGACAAGTCTTGTGCTAGGGCCACCATATGAACAACACAGCCCTAAAGAATTAAAATAATTGAGGGGAGGCACTGAGTAAACAGGAAATTGCAAACTAGGCCTCAGGGCTACACTGAGGGATTAGAAGAGACCCAGAGGGGGCGCTATAGCAGCGGGAAGGGCTCAGTACAGAATCTCTATGATCTGAGCAGACAGGGTAAAGGAGGTGTCCTGGAGGCCTCGGTGGATTTTCAGGCTTTATTTGATGTTTTACCAGGTACACGACAGGCAGGAGTGCCAGGGGACAGGAGGCTGGCAGGCCTCCTAGCCCCCGGGGAACCTTCACTCTTCCTGGGCTCTCTGGCATTGTCGTGCTCTCTTGCTTGTTCTCCTTCTCTGGTCATTCTGCTTCTCTGGCATCCCCATGACGCCGCCCTTGTAGGCCCTCTCAGCCCAGATGAACCCACCTATGTATGCCCACACCCTACTCCAGGTGCCCGCCATCAGGCATGCAGACAGGACCCCAGGGATCCATCATCTGTCCTAATGGCAGGAGGGCAGAAAAGCCTGACAATTATTTACCCTACAGGCACCCAGAAGGGGTGCTTAATCTAGATTTAAGGAGTTCAGACTAAACTTTCCAGAGGCTAAAAAGCTGAAGGAGCAGAGGCTTGAGGCAGGTGGAAAGGACTGTTACAGGGAGGTGGGGAAGGGAATGCAAGTCAATCTGGAGTATTGGCAAGGAGGTAAGAAGTGGTGTTTGAGTCAGGGAGAAGCTGGAGCCCGCAGCAATGGTCAAGACTGGAAGGGCATTTGAACCGAATTTGAGGAGTTTTGACTTCTAAGGTGCTATGGGATGGCCTAGAAGGGTTTTTCAACTGGAAATGAGATGGTTAGATTAGTGTTTTAGAAGCTGGTCTTGGTAGCTGTTTGGAGCCTGGGGTAGAAGCTGGGGCACCAGGGCTAAGCCCTGGTCGTGGTTGCTGTGACTCACATCCGGAATGAATGCCCATGATCCTTGGCGATTTAGGGGATGCTGAGCAAGGGACAGGGGTGCCTTTCATTCAGGAAGAGAGGATGAGAATACAGTGACCAGGTACAGGGGATGCCTCTTATTCTGAACATACTAGAGCTGGGAGCCCCCAAATAGCCACCATTGACAGTTGTTGAAGCTGGTGGAAGAGACTTGAGAACATTTGCCACACTGTATTAACTGAGAATGCAGAAGAGGAAAGAGCTGAGGAGTGAGTAGAACATCTAAGATCCTTGAGAACAAGAACACCTCAAGGTCAGATAGAGAAGGAGGCTCCTGCACAGGAGCAAAATAAATGGCCTCAGGTGAGAGTACAGTGGTGCTAAGTTCTGAATTTGTGCAATCCCCAAAATTCGTGTTGAAATCCTAACCCCCAAAGTGACAGTATTAAGAGATGGGGCCTTTGGGAGGCCGTTAGTTCAGGAGGGCGGGGCCCTCATGGATGGAATTAGTGTTCCTAAGTGTTTCGCAACCATCCCAGGCCCGATGGAGTCAGCGTCCACTCAGGCAGCTCAGAAGAGAACCTTAGAGCCCTGGGCATCATCCCCATAGGTTTTTGAATAGTACGCAGGGGAGACAAGCCAGCAGGGGACAGCAACTTGGGCCCCCGTGAATCTCTAAAAGCTCCTTCCTCTTGTGGTCTCCTCTCGCAGTCGTTGCTTGTCTTCTTATAGCTGTCTGAGTAACGCCGCCCCTATAGCCGCAGCCAGGCCCAGGTGTGCCCACTTACGCATGCCCACACCACAGCTCAGGTACCGCCTGCAGGCACGCGTGCCCTGCACCCATACTCCCAAGCGCCTTCTGCTTTTAAGGCTGCAGGTGATAGCCATAGAGGAGGCCAGGGGCGTAAAAGCCTGAGTATCTTCATTTACCCTGCACTAAATGTTCTTCTAAGAGAGGCCAGAGAACGCTGCTTTGCCCCTTCCTCCTGGTGAGGACACAGCTACAGGGTGTCAGGAAGCGACTCCCACCAGACACCCCATCTGCCAGGCCTTGGTCGTCTCATCTCCAGCTTGTGAGCAGTATGCTTCTGTTGTCCGCATGCCCTTCAATTTATGGTATTTGGTTGTGGCATCCTGTCGGGTAACTGAATTGGTTAGGCTTTTATGCTGCGAATGCAGAAGGCGCTTGGGAGCGTGGGCTCGAGCACTTGTGCCTGACAGCGGCACCTGGGGTGTGGTGTGGGCATGCGTAAGTGGGCGCACCTGGACCTAGAGGTCAGGGATATAAGGGCTGCATCACTCAGCGCAGCTGCGAGAGTTGGAGAGCACAAGACATGCCAGAGGAAGCCCGGAGGAAGGAGCTTATAGAGATTCGCGGGGGCCCAAGATGCTGTCCCCTGCTGGCTTGTCTCCCCTGCATACTGTTCAGAAACCTGTGGGGATGATGCCCAGGGCTGCAAGGTTCTCTTCTAAGCTGCCCGAACGGACAGTGACCCTACCCGGCCTGGGATGGTTGCAAAACATACCCCAACTGGACCAAGACAAGTGGAAGCCAAGAGGAATGCCACTCAGGGCCGCAGAGGTGAGTGACCTCGTGCTGTGTCTTGGAGGGGGTGAGCTTCGGCTCCCCAAAGTTTCTATCAAATCTCACTGCAGTTTGTTAGAAATGTGAGCGATACCCTTACCGTCCTTGACGTTTTAAGTCTCCGTAGATGTTCTCATAATTATCAAACATACTCTATTTTAAAATGGCTTTAGGGACTTTTAAATAATAAGTATTTACTATCTCAAAAGGTAGCCTATTTCGGTTGAAAATAATTTTAGAAATTCGCTAGCCAAGCCCCTTGATACTTAGTTATTGACTTATTCAATAAACATTTATTAACTATCATCAGCCAGCAATGTAGGTTAGTATGGGAGCTTTATGGGGTTTTAAGAAAGTATGAGAATGTAGTTTTGTTCTAAGAATCTCCTAGTATGGGACTACATAGAAAAATTCAGTCCGTGTTAATTTTTTCTCCTATTTGGGAAGATGGAAAGAAAATATAAATGCATTTTGAATCAGTCTCCATAAGGTCTGAGTGCACACCCGCCTCACGCACACGTCATCTTTTGTTAAGTTCCCGCATAGCACTGTCGCCCCTGGTCTCGCTCCACATCCTTCTGCAGGGCCTCAGGCTCCTGGCCGAGGCTTAGTGGTAGAGCAGAGGCCTACACGAGCTTCCAGGCCCCACCAGCTCCCCAGGAGCACAGATTCTGCATTCTCCAGCCCCAGGTCCCTTCTAAATCCCTAAAGTCCTGACTCGGCCAGTGTGGACAAATAGAACAAACGCAAGCACCCGTGGCAGTTACTCGCCTTATTACTGGTTAGGAGCAAACCTTACAAGCTGCTCCTGATTTTTTCTGTACGTCCATCCCGCCCAGACTCCAGCCGGACCCTCCACTAGGCTGGAGCCAGACAAGGGGCTTGCGGTCTTGCAGTTATTCCTACTTACCTGCATGTGTCTCTCATCAGCTCAGTATCATAATGGGGAGTCTGTTCCTGTCTCACTGAGGGGTGGTGATGCTCACCTTAGTCTGTCTCAAAAACTTGGTCACATTCTAACTGTTCGCTGCTGCACAGAAGTCAAAAGAGTGGAAAGCATCTTTTAGCTCTGACAGCTGCTTTTCCCTGTGCTGTTCCCATCAGGGTTTTCTTGATTTCCACCAAATTACCAGCTTGCTCTATTTCTTCCAGGGAGCCTTGACATCTTCTCATTAACAGATTACCTCTCTGATCCTTGGTGCTCGCCGAACCAACCAGTATGGTGTGTGGTTGATGCTGCAGTCAGTAAATGCCATTTCCAGACATGGGTGTTGTGATGAAATTGTAAGAAGCCAAGTAGTTAAAACCAAGCCTGCTGCAGGGTGAGCATAGCTAAATATTTTTTAATTAAGCATTTTAGAGAGTCAAGCTCTGGATGCTTTTTCAATCTGTCAGCAAGTATTTATTTATTGATTTAGTTTGTGGTTTGACTCGTCTCTGGTATTTTAACATTTTCTAACCCAAAGATAAATTCTCAAGTCATTTCTTCAGATACTTGTTACTTCCATGATTCTCATAATTAGTTCTTTTAAATGATAATGTTGATAATTAATTTTGGTTCCCATGGCTTTCAGTATTGATTATTGCATGACACCAGTGTCACAGAGAAATGGAAATAAAGATGTACTCTGAGTTGTGACTTATAAAATGATAAAAATGGAAGCAGGAAGCTGCTGGGTGTGAGTCTGTGTGCCATGAGGACTTAGTGGTCATGGTTCAAGGTAGGCAGGTCTTCCAAAGTATCTGGACCTTCAGTTTCTAAACTATAAAGAAAGAAGTGGAGTGACGGTGTCTGCCAGTTCTGAAAGTCCAGTGTCCTAGTCTGGAGTGCAGGAGATCTGTGCAGGACTTTTTGTTAGCATCGCTTATAAACAATTCCACTGGCTTGAATAATTATGTTCAAAGTAGGGGGAAGGGCAAGGGTTCCCAATGCTCAACTGATCTCCTAGATGTCATTTTGTCCAATATTGGGCTTTGTAAAAATATATCCTTGGCTAGTGGTGCCCCCCAAAATGAGTAGTTTAGTGTCTGAATTCACTGTTGACAAATTTGGGATTCTTTCTTAAACTTCCTTTGTGTTCTGTATCAGTGAAACTTAGGCTCTGCTTTGGCATTAAGTAGCTCCTTTGCACTGCATGTTCTTGTCATGTGCCGCTCTCTCTACTAGCCTGACAAGCAAGAGTTTCTTACATAAAAATAACTTTCGTAATACAATCCTTGATTCATAAAATTTTCTTGAGTAGCAGTGCAGCTTGATCACCACAAGAGGGCAGCACAGGAGATTGAATGAAGGACATGACTTAAATATTGACGTTTGCGACACTAGTTTCCAGTTTACTAAAAATTTTCATTTGCATATGTGAAAGTCTCAGCAGTTTTCTGTAATAGGTAAAGCAGATATAATTATTCCCATTTTATATATGAAGAAACTAAGGCTGGAGAGGCTTAAAGATGACTTGCACACAGTTTGACCCCAAAGAGATGTGATCCAGTGCTTGAATCCAGCCAGGTCTCCTTACCCGAGTCTTGGTCTCTGCCCATAAGTGGTCCATTCTCATCATCCCAGGGACCTCTTAAAGTAGAGCTGGCCGACTGCACCAAAGCTAGGAAATCAGCTATTCTTGGCAGCTCTCAGTTTTTTCACCTGGCACAGCATTTTGTGAAAGCCTTTGAGACCTGGTGTGTCCTTATGTCAGGAAAAGATGGGCGGGGGTGTCTGCCTCCTCAGGACTGCCATCAACAGCACCACTGCAGTCTCAGTGGATCTTAAACAGAAAGGAGGCGGGAGGGTAGTCAGAGGTGGAAGTGAAGGAGACTCCTGGACCATGTAGAGAAGCCAAGTAACTACTTTGGTTTCCATGGTGACCTGGGAACTACCTGAGAACTCCAGACTCCACCCCTTTGAGTAGAATGACAGCAGAATGCAGTAAAGGTCCAGTGAAACTAATTTGGTACTTAGTGAAGCACCCCATCATCGAAAACCCAGATGAAGAATTTTCTAAGCTCCCGAATTCCAAGGCTGAATGCTGGGGGGGCCTATAGGCAGCCATACAAGCGGTCACTTCACTGGGCCACTTACTTAAGGAATTTAGACTAACGGGATTTTGCCATCTTTTTTTCTTTTTAACCTACTTAGGGTGATTCTATTCTATCAGGTAATTAATTTGAAATGCTTTTTATTCATTTGTAATGGGGGAAAGGAGGGGAAAAGGCTCAAATAGGAGTCTGTGGTTATTCCAGTTGCCCAATGATTCATGAATTCAGCTCTAAAGCCCGAGTAGGTACAATCAATATGTGAAAAATAGATGCTGCTTAATTGCCTTTTTAAATCAGTAAAATAATTAAAGCCTTTACAGTCTAGCCAATTAATGTTCACACATCTGTATGGTCGGCTTAATAAGAAAAATGCTTGAGAAAGATAAAATTACAATACCAAAAGCCACTAATAGCTAAAAAAAATTCCAAGTGTGGTTGATTAATTATCCTTCTCTTTTTCTCTTAAGAGACCAAACATTTAGTAAGTCCTGCTAGTTTCAGTTTAGTCAGCGTTCCCATTGTAAAGCGCTGGTGTTATAATTTTTCATTCATCATTTTCTTGGATTCCAATGTGAGTGTCATTGTTGTGTTTAGTAAAAGAATACAAATATTTACTTTTGACGTTTCTTTAAACAGATTCTTCGTGGAGGGTAGAGCTCACTAATGCTCCGCAGCTGGTTTTCAGGACTTTAAAATTGGTTCTCGTCTGCATACTAAGTCCTCTGCAAATACTCAGCTGCAGAGAGCAAAATCCCCCTTGACAAGACGTCTCTAGATACAGATTTATGCGATAGGATGTGATGTTTACTTTGGACCTGCTGTGATCTACCTGGAAATGTTTTCCTGTTCTACCTTTATTTAAAAGTTCTAAATACATATTTGCACAAGGTTTTCTCATGGAAACATCTGTGTAAGGAAGGAGTCATTTATTTTATTTCCAAAAGGGAATTTTTTTAAATGGAAAAAGACAGCAATTGTGTTTGCTAACCAGAGAAAAGGTATGACTATGCATTTAGAGCAGACTGAATTCTGGCTGAATTTTCTTCCTTCTCTTGTTGGTACAAATAACATTGTTATCCTAAGTAGAATTCAGAATTCACATCTTACACCAGTGATCTTAAATATTTTATCAGTTTTCGTAGGGAAACCTGTCACATGGGAGGAATTGGGTGTCAGCTTTTTTCTCCTTTGTTTATCCTGCCCTGAACCTTTGGCCTTACCCCAAGTGTATGGGTGGTATATGACTTAAAATTGATATATTAATGTTGAATTTTTATTGTCACGGTTTCTGTTCGTGCTCCTTTCAAGCCTTTCATTTATTTGTTTCTGAACCTTGGATGTCTCATAAAAATGTCACCATTGTGGTTGAACATTAAGCACCTTCCCATTTTGCCCTGGGCCATTGAAATAAATGTGGACCAGGTGCTCTGCTCAGAAGTGCTCTGATAATGAGGCGGGAGCGGAAGCTGTCAGCCTTCAGCAGCTTTAAGAATGCAATTAGAGCAGTTTTAATACTGCGGAGGGACCCCATCCAATCAAAGCCGCTTGAGTCCAACCAAGTCTAGAATCCTAAACATGTACTTCTGAGCATGCGAGCTTTGTCTCTACACTGAGAATGGGAGAGGGCATGCCTGTATGAGGCGTCGTGGGGGTAAGATGCTCCAAATGCCAGTGCGAGCTTTTGCTCTCGGTCCTCCTGTTTTTATCATGACCTTACTGAAGATCCAAATAGCAAGTGTCAAAGTAAGTTCCAAATCAATCAAGTATTTTGCAAGACTACATAGTTCAATTTTTTTCTGCAGCAAAATAAGTGGATTTGCCTAAATATCTATTAATGTTGGGGCTGCTGAAATGACACTCAACCCCAGCCCTTGAACAGCCTGGGTTTGAACTGCACGAGTCCACTTGTACACAATTTCTTTGTAAACAGGTGATGTTATTTATGGTATCTATAAATAATATAAAACTGCTCTATAGCTATACCTCATTGTAATATAAACATTTTCTCTTACAATTTTTTATAACGTTCTTGTTTACAGTAAAATTACAATCTACATACATACATGTAAAACATGTGTTAATCAGCTGCTTATGTTTATCAATAAGGCTTCCCTTCAGAGCATTCTTTCATAACCTCAACCCTCACATTATTTAAGGGCCGACTATACATTAAACCATTAAAAGAAATTTTGTCTAGTATATACTGTTGAGTAAAGCAGGTTATTTTTACAAAACAGTATGTACAGCACGACCCTGTTTTTGAGGGGAAAACCCACCAACTATGATACACATAGATAGGTGAAAAGATTTGCAAACCAAATTGTTAATGGCAAAGTAAGGGAAAGTTAAAATAGGCTAAGTTTTTTGACTATGTATTTTTTTTTTACCATATTTACCCAATATTTCTTACATTCTTGCCATAGGCTCACTGTCAATCATGTGACTTACAGTAAGTGAAAAAACGTGTGTGGGGCAGGAGGAGGGCGAGGGTGGGGGTGGGGAGGCCTGTGCCTCTGTTACTGATGCAGATCGTGGAATAGTCAAGAAGGACGCCATTTACCCTGTGAGAGCCTTACACTTGGCATTTCAGATCATCCTTCCAGCAGCCTGACCCCACAGATGCCGCTTTATACCTGTGCACAGGTCCCAGGCTCAGTGACATGCCAGGTTACCAGTTTGAATTGAGGTGTCAGGGCTTGAACCCAGGTCAGTTTGACTCTGCAGTCTTTCTCTCTGTTCTGCTTAGTTTCTGAGAACTCTTCAACAGCAGATTTTACTTCTAGGCACATGTTATCTTTTCATCCTTGATTTCTTTCCAGAAAATGAGGACATAATTTAGGAGTAGTCATTGTTGTAATATTTGATGTTTCTTATGAATACTCGGACTGGTCATTTTAGTTTTTCCCTTTTTTGTTTTTATTTTAATTTATATATATTTTACATCATTTTCATTTTTAAACAATGTTTGCTCCCCTCCCACCATGTGTAGTCCCCATAGAAATTCCTCCCCAATGCACCTGTGCACCATCACCACAGTCTCCTGTGCTCCTCCCTCCCTCTGATCCCGCTCCCTCCTCCTCCCCTGCAGGATGTCTCTGGTTTGTAATTGTCTGTTTTTGCTTTGTTGTGTTTTGTATTGTTAATTTTTTACACTGATGTCTTATTTGGTTCCCCTATATTCCTGTTATAAGTGAAACCATCCGGTATTTTTCTTTTTTCCTTCTGACTTATTTCACTGAGCATAATTCCTTCTAGCTCCATCCATGTTGCTGCGAATGGCATGAGTTTATCTTTTTTGATTGCTGACTAGTATTCCATTGTGTATATATGCCACATCTTCTTGATCCAGTCATCTATTTTTGGGCATTTGGTTGTTTTGGACCAGTCATTTCAAAGTCTCCTTCCAGGCCTGTGGGATTCCACAAGGGACTCTCCAGGGGGAGTAGGGGTAGGGGCCTTTGTTCTAAAACCAGTCCATCCCTAATATTGTCAATTAAATTTCAATTGAGAGAGCACTTCACACAGTGGGAATGAGTAATCATTTGCAAAACTTAAAGATCAGAATGACAGTCTATTTTTTTTACAAAGTCTTATTTGCTTAGCAGTAGCTTACTCAGTTTGTTTCTTCTAATATATTTATTATTTAATAAGTCATGAATCTTTTTTCCATAAAAATGTATAGCATGTTCTATAGACTAGAAATGGCACTCTGTGTGTTCGTGTGTTTCTATTTATTTTTAAAAAAAATTACTATTTTTTTAATTTTATATAAAAAAATACATCATTTTTCATTTTTGCACAATGTTTGCATTTTTATCTTGGTTATAGTCCCCATATAATTCTCACCCTCCCTTGTTTTGATCCTAATCCCTCTTCTCCCCCCCTGTAATGTGTCTCTTGGTTTATAGTTGCTTGTTGATTTTGATTTTTACTTTAGTCTTAAAAACCCTGCAAATATCTTTTGTTTCTTCTTTAGCTTGAATTTCTGATTTGGTTTGGGATACTGCTTTTCTGTTGACTACTAAGGTGCTCTACCTAATATTAAGATCCCATTTCAGGTCTCAGTTTATTTCACAACTTAAACTTGGGAATTACTCCTTTGAAAGAATAATTATTCAGAGACAGAGGAGAATGATGGTGACCAGGGCCTGGAGAGAAGGGGACTGGATAGTGACCCTTATTCAGTGACCTGAACTAACACTTAATGGCTGTTTTTCTGACATCGTGGCACTGACTTGTTATCTGGGGCAAAGTAAAGCATTTCAGGCAAATAATTGAGACATCCTCTCCCGGAAGCCTGAAAAAGGAATGCTGTGTAAGCAGCCATGAGGCATTGGGGAAATTGTGCAGTGACTCCCATGTAATACTCGTACTTAGCTGTATTTGTATAAAACATAAGAAAATGATAGACTATATTGCAGGGCAAAAGCCTCGTCTCTGATTTTTTTTTTTTTTAACTGAAGAAAATGATTCTTTCTTTGAGCATCTACACCAACTTAAATGATTGTGCTCATTTGGCATTTTGAGTTCCTTTTTCTTATACCGTTTCTTTCCAGTTATAAATATTTTATTATGCTTTGTTTCTTAACCCCTTTGACAGTGTAATCACAAAACTGTCATTGAACCTCCTCTCCCTTTATTGCAAAGAAGAATTCATAAATCCAGGAGCTTTCACATGTGGCAGGTTAGTTACTTTGAAACTGACTACCACAGAGTGGCTATCCCTCTTGGGTTGTCAGCCAGTGCTCCCCAGATGGAGAGACTGAAAGTCAGGGCTAGGGCTGTTACACTCACTGTCATGAGGTGGGAGGGCTTGGTGTTCCTCAAAGGGAGCATGCCTTGGTGGTTTTATTTAAAATTTTTAAAGATTAATTTATGCATAGAAGAACTAGGGTGTAGGCCAGAGGTGCGGGGGGTGAGAGGATTCACCAGAGACAGAGTAGGGAGCAGAAGAGGCAGATAGACTGAAATACACTGCTGAGGGGAGCAGCTGGCAAGACAGGAGAGATCTGCTGAGATATGTTTGGTCAGCTCCCTGGCTGGGGATTGAACTTGTACTACAGTAGCTGCTGATAGCTTCATAGTGCTGATGCTTAACCCCTTGTGCCATGAGGCCCCACACCTTGGTAGCTTTAAAGTGTACCTCCAGGAGGGGAGAAGGCTGTAGGCCAAACCATTCATTGACTCAGACCAACAAACCACTTTGAATTAAAATGAAAATAGAGCAAAACGCAAAGATTCAGGTCCAAGAGTCAGGTGGGGAGTATGTAGTCACAACTGATTTGTGAACTTGGGGGATACCTGCACATGGCCAGGCTGTCCAATGTCCCCACAATCCAGGGCAGATCTGAGGACTTACCCTCTCTCAGGTGAAACTGCAGATCGAAGAGGCCTGCAAACCAATCTGGGCTGGCCAGTGCCAGGGCTGGGGCGGAGATGGGGCGGGGGGGGGGGGGGGGGGGGCGGGGCGGGGAGCTTCTGGAGAAGGGAGCTGGCCCGGTGCTGGCATGACCAGCTCTGTGTACCTGACCTTCCTAGGTGTCAGTTGCTTCATTAATCTGTTGGAGGACTGAGCAGACCCTCTCCAAACCTAATGAGTGAAATGTAGGAAACAATATTGTGTTTTGTGTGAAATAAAGATTTCTGGTCACGTTTTCCTCCTGCCGACACAGGAGTACCTAGGAGTGTAGGAGTGCCTACAGAGAGTACAAGGGTAACCACAACCTCAGTCCCCAAGCTTGGGAAGGAGGGAGAACAAGGTGACAGGAGCTGTCTTTGTATTTTTCCAAAATATTTCTTCCTTGTCATTCACACAGTATAACCACAATTTTAGTTTTAAAAAACTTGAGCCCCCCAAAAATATTTGCCTGTGTATATAAATTAGTTTTTAAAAAAATTAAAAGTATGCATGTCCACAATAAAAAGTACAAAGAAAGGCAAACTTATCTGCTCCCCTCACCCCATGTCAGCTTTTTGAAATAGTCATTGTTAAGCATTTATATCTTCTAAAATGTTTTGAGTAGGAATGGAAGGGAGCTGAATTACAGTTTATTTATATTTTCTTTTTGTTCTGTATTTTCTAATTTCAACAATTCTAGGTTTTAAGTTTCTACAAGAACACGTCTGGGATATTTATCTCAAAGGTGCAGGCATACCAATTGACATGAAAAGCCAGGCTTTAAGGGTTGTTTTATACTATTTAAGCATGGAGTTGCATATAGTCATATCGATAAGTAAATATGGTAACAATTATTTTAAATGCACTGTATTCTTCAGCTTGAACAGATTAAATTCCATTGTGGGCTCATGCTATGTCTTTAATTGCATAATTATTTATTGCATGCTACTCTGCATACAGTTCAGTCGGTCTGGAGGAGGTTGACATTGACTATAGCAGTTTGTTTCAAGTCAGTTTTACATGGTGGGTTGACAACATTATCACACTTTTTCACTGAAGTGAAAGAACTGGGATAGTGCTGCAGGGCGGTGAGAGCAGACTCAGGTTGAGGTGTGAACTGCATTTGAAGTGTTCACCACATTTGTAGCAGGACCAGCTTAAGCAAGCAAAGACCTTCAAGGGACACATTAGAATGGAAAATGCTGCTCTTTCTTGGACTTCAGACTGTTATGCTTCCAGCACCACAGATTTCTTTAATATCTTCTGACGGGGGGTATTCAATTCCCCTCCTTTTTATTGTTAATTTTGTTCCATATTTTGAGCAAATACCGAGAACGTGTTATGAATGCCAGGTCTCCGCCACACGAGGCTTGGACTAGCCCCTCTCTCCTTCTGAACCTGGCAGTCACAATGCAAATCGAAAGCAGCTTCCTCTCCAAATTTGTGCTTTTTCTACCACAGATGTGCCCTTCATGTTCCCTGTTTTTGTGAACCAAGCATGTTTTTGTCATCACTTCCAACCCCTTTAGTCAGCTGTGAGCGCTGTCACTGGGTGGAAGGTCCAGCCGGGGGTCTGGATGTGGGTGGCCAATGGCGAGTGAGACGTCCTGCAGAAATCTTGGCAGGTTAGGAATTAGGTTAAAAATACTTTCATGGAAAGTATTAACACTTGTGTTTTAGTATATTTAATGAAGAGCCAGAACGTTTCCAAATGGTAATGTGAGAAAGGAAAGAAGTGAAAGTTTAATTGCAAAAGTTTGTTTGGAAGGAGGATTGAAGATTTTTTTTTGGAGGGGGGAGACCATTGAGGCAGGATTTTCAGAGAAATTTTAATTAATCAATTAAATTGTAGGCTCTCCAGCGCTGTACCAGTTCAACGTATCGCCATCTTTGCTCTGGTGGGTAAAAACTGAAAAGAAATATGCTGGGAATTTCAGAGGGACTATAACCGAGATGAAAATGCATACATTGTACAAAAATGAAATATCATGTAAAAATATATACAAAATAAGAATTAATAAAAGACAACCGAGAGCTATGGGATAGCATCAAGAAAGGAGTCTATGGTGTGTCATGTATGTCATTTGATGTGCAGAAGAGCGGTTCTTACTTATTTCAGAGGTGCGATTATGAGTTGGGGAGATAAGTTCATTGTTGGTATAGGTTTACGTTGTAAGATAATAGGGTTCAGAATAAATGCCTGACCTTGAAAAAAGAAAGATGTTGTGATCTGAACTCAAGACATTAGAGGCTCTTCCTGCAACTTGTAACACTCCTCTCTTTTGGAACCAAGCTCTTCCTGTGCACTCAACTCTCTGTACCTCCCTCGGACCCCAGTATGGCGTCGCATGCCTGCTGCTGACACTTAGCATGTTCTGTTACATGCGGCGCTGCTGACACTTCATACAGTGGGGAAAGCAAGCTGCTTCCATGTTAAGCAACTGCTTCCACATGCGGGATATACTGTTTATGTTGCTTTTACCTGGCGACCAGTTTACTTAAGATGCCTGCTGGTCATGGCCCTCTTCCCATAAAGGTATTTGTAGCTTTAATTCCAGTCACTCAAATTTATTGTGTCTGCTGTGTGTGGTATGTAAGTGCTGTGGGGATACAGAGATGAATAAAAACACAAGTCTGTGCCCTCAAGGAGCTCACATTTTAATAGGGGATTTTGGTTGACCTTCATGCTTTAGGACAGAGTTAGAAATAAGCCTTACATGTGTGACGTTTGGGTTTTGTTGCTGAATGTTGTGGAACATCTGTGCCTTCTGCCATTTTTACTGTGCTCCAGGAGTCTTTGCCGTTCAAACACCAGAGCCGCCTCTGACCAGGTAGAAAAAAGTGAGGTTGAGGGGTGGGGAATATACTTGTGTAAAAAGGCTAGCTGATTGGGGAACTTTCTCCAGACACACTGCCCCTGACACCCTGCTTGGGGGCTGGACACTGGGCAGAATCACCCCGGGGACTGGAGGGTGGAAAATTTTGCAAAAACATCTGTTCTATTTGGATGGTCCAGATATTTTCAAAAACATTTGCTTAGCCAGAGCTCATATTTCATTAAAACCTTTGCAAATATCTAGTTTTTCTTCCTCTTTTCCATGTGGACATGGAAGCAAAGGAAAGGAAAAATGTGGCCACATGTATGTTTTCAACTTATTTCCAAGTGCTTTTGGCTTTTTCAGGCATGAAAACCAATCTGATCACTTTCCTGAGGTATGCGGTGCCTCTGGACTGCTGTCTTTTGAATAGACACATGAAGTCTTAAAGAAAAATCCCCCTAGACGGAGAGATTACAGTAATGATATCAAGCTGTAGTTTTAATTGCTTGAAAATAAATGAGGAAAGGATTCACAGCTGTTTGAGGGTGAGGCTCAATCAAGGACAGAGCAACAGAAAACCTCCCTTCACCGGGATCACTGCCAGGACTCTGCTCTCCACATCTGAGGGAGGGACTCTTTGAAAGTGCACTTTGCAGGAGCAGGGAGGAAAAGGCAGTCAGCGAAGTCGGTGCAGGGGGCATCTGTAGGTGAGAAACCTGGGTTCTGGCTTTATTCCAGGCCCGCAGGCCTCAGAAGCTCACAGGCCAGACAGAGTGGGCTGGTGGGGACTTTTTAGGGGATGAGTGTGAGTTTGTTAGAAGTCAGGGCATGAGGTTTTGAGCAAACTCCAACTCTCAGCCCTGTGAGTTCTATGAACCAAACACCAAACAACTCCTAGCACCTCTGGGAGGAAAAAATGCCCAAATGTAATGCTAAAAGCCTCGGCACATGGTTCTCCTGAAACCAGCTGGGTTGAAAATAAGTTCATTTCCCCTGTTTGTGTAGTTATGTACAAAAGACGAAAATAATGAATGGGAAAAGACCCTGGGGATTGAAATTAGAAATTAATTGTAAGAATATGTAGCTTGGGTTCTGATTGGTTTGAGTTTAGATGTGATCCAGACGCCCTGGGCTTGGTCTCCTTTGGCAGCAGCAGTAAAGGCTGTTGGGTCCCCCGCTCAGTGGGCAGAACTGGGACATTGAACAGTCCTCATCAGCCCCCAAGTCTTATAGGAGACACCAAAGCCAGTTTTGTTTCCTCCATGAATCTAGTTTGGAGAGAAGCTCTTTGGATAGTTTGACGGTGATGCAGACCCAGGGACCAGGCCGCTGCTGCTGTCCTCGCCTGGTGTGAGGCTCAGCTTGCTCAATGAGCCAGCTGTGTTGTCCTTGTTTCTTTCCATGTGAGCAGGCAGGGGGCTGGAAGACCAGGAGAGCTAGACCTGGAAACTGTGGGATTTACCATTTCTTTGTCACCTGCACACAGGAAAAAACCATAGGTTACAGATACCTAATTTATGTGCAGTGCTCAGATCTCCAGATTAGAAATAGTGAAACCAAGAAGCATTAAGTCTTCTCCTGAAAATAGGAATTTCAGCCACTAACTGATATTGGTCAGTCCCAGGGGCATTGACCCACCCACTTCCCCTTGTAGAGGAGGCAAGTTTGATGATGTCCAAGTTTGTCCTGCTCTGAGAATCTGTGCCCCAAGGGCAGAGTCACTGAGCAGAGGTCCTCCCTCCCAGAGCCCGGGGTCCACCTAAGAAGTGGAGTCGTCCCTGGGGATCGTCCCAGTAGATGCTCTCGGCACATTCTGTTCGATACTCGATCTTGTGTGGTTTCCATGATATCAGGCAGCATTTTGAAACCATACGCAGGGATGACTCAGTTAATGGCCTGAGCCATCTGTCTTTGCTCTCAGAGCCAACTTTTCTGTAATTCTAGGGGGAAAATACGGGCAATTGTTAATACCCCAAAATACTTTGTACGGTTTTATCCAAAGTTGTCAACAGATTGTTTATCAGTGACTCATGTTTTCTTTTTTGTCCTCTCTCTTTTTTTTTTTTAAATTTCATTTCCTAGGCCATTTGTTTCTCTATTCTATGCTACATACATGGAGAAGGGTCTTGAAGCCACAAGTTGTTTTTTTTTTTATAATAAATTTTATTTTTATATTCCCCATACAATTGCAACCCCCTTATTTTGACCTCAATCCCTCCCCTCCCGCCCTCTACCCCCCATAGAGTGTCTCTGGTTCATAGTTTTTTGTTGATTTTGATTTTCACTTTCTTATAGTTATTCATTTTCCTGGTCCCTTATTTAAGTTTTCTAGATTCCTGCTATGAGTGAGACCATCTGGTATTTTCCTTTTTCTTTCTGGCTTATTTTGCTGAGCATGATCCCTTCCAGCGCCATCCATGTTGCTGCAAATTGCATGTGTTTATCTTTTTTGAATGCTGAGTAATATTCCATGGTATATATGTACCACATCTTCTTGATCCAGTCATCTATTTTTGGGCATTTGGGAAACCACAAGTTTTAACCTCTATTTTCTGTACTTACTCTGCTCATGAGATTTTCATGTGGCACTAGTTAAAATTTCTATTTATTGGTAATCAGATCTCATTAATTGCAACAGACAGGCATTGGGATCATTGGCAAGGACTATGGGGGAAATGTGCCTTTATGTAATGTAGGCAAGATTTTATTAATTAGATGACTAGTGTCATCTTATGAGATCTTAACATGAGTTTAAAGGAAACTTTGGGCCTCCCCTGATGGCGCAGCGCTTGAGCGCTGGGTTGCAAGGCTGCCCGCAGCCTCTGTAGCGCCAGTTCGATCCCCGGCCACCGGTGAGGGTCCCACCAAAAAAAAATAAATAAAGGAAACAAACTTTTAGGTGTTTACTGATCAGTTGCATGCCAATTAGAGATCTTTAAATTTTAATGATGAGCATCTCATATTCACCATATAGTCCAGTTTCTGATACATATGAAAGTAACACGCATAGTCTATCTTTAAAAAACTCAGAAGCAGATTGAGGCAGGGAACAGGGGACTAGACTGAGAGACTTAACCACTGACCAACAGGTGGCTTGAGTCTTGAGTCTCTGGCCCATCTGTAGAGTTTGGAGAATAGATAGAATACCTGCCCAAGATTCTTTCCAGCCTTGTTCTGACACTGAGGTTTCACTAAGGTTTTCACTATTCTAACTAATTCTAATTCTGTTTTTTAAAGCCAAAGTTCATCTTCCTCTTTTTATTTTTTTCGTTTTTTTTAGGAAACACGAGTTTGTCCAACCCATTCTCCATCACCTGTCCTGAGTTTCCTGGGTATGGGTATAATAATCATGAGCACCCCTGATGAGATGCTGGCTCCAGCCTCAGTGTTGACATCCCTTTTGTTGGAATGTGGGAAGCCTGAGATAACCACAGGGAAAGGGCAGGAGCAGCAAGGGATTCCTTTGGGGATCTGGGTACAGTGGCATCTGCCAGCTGAGGAAGCAAAAAGTCTACAAGTTTTACAACCAGTAACGGCAGCTCTCAGCCCTGCTGACACCTGGGTCATCATCTCCTCGAAGCTTCCCTGAAAACACTGAAGCAGCAGGGAAATATTTTCAGTGAGGATTCTGTTGTTCCCAGTTCAATTTTGTTCAAACAAAATTGAAAATCCAGCTTTTTCTACATCTGCTTTTAGCTTAGTCAGTAACAAAGCTGCATTTATCTGTTTGCTGAAGTGGACACAGACTCCAGCATTTTCTCCTTTGGTTTTTCTCCACGTGGTTTCATAGCTGAGGATAGACAGGGAGCAGCTTTTCAGAGACCCTCATGTTCAAGGGAGAGGCAGGTGCACAGGAGTTAACTGGCCACAGCATCAGTCTAGAATGCAGTCTGGCCTTGTGCCAAGATTCTGTAGGCACTTGCTTGCTCTCCTGGCTTTGGATGAGTGGAGGCCATCCTTGGATGGATTTTGGGGGAAATCTTTCTTTCAAAAAACTATTCATCTCTTGCGTCATAAAAGAGAATCATAACCCAACTTTCTCCCCATTGAGAGTCCTAAAATGGAACAAAATCTGTAAGCAGCCATCCCCTGGAGAGAGTTGTTTGTTGTTTGTGGCATTAGGTGTTAACAACTGAAGAGCATACTGGAGGCCCGTGTGCAGAGAGATCTGGCTGTGCAGCATCCAGGATTGATGGTGCCTGTCACTTTTGTTGCTCGATAGCTCCTCCACCCACCCCAGCCATTTGTGTTCCTTTAGAAAGTATTCAGCCATTTTTGAAATAACTGATGAAATTTTGTAGCCTGAGAGATTTGCTTCTGTAAGTGTTTGTGTTAGAATACAGTGCATCTAAGGTGTTAATTAACTTTATGTGCGAGGCAAAGGTGCACTCTTCTTAGGAGTAATTTTGTCAGCATTTCTAAGCCTTTGGTTCTTGACAGAATGAAAACAAAAACAGAACTACAGTTCTTACAGCAGTTCTTAAGTAGTTCTTGTAGTACTCCCGTGAACATTTAACTGTGCTCTGGCAACTTTGCAATCCATCTGTGTTCTTGTCACAGTAAAAGTTTGCCTGATGGAGCTCAACTTCCCTCTTTCCTTCCTGTCTTTTATGTCAGATCTAAAATGTACATTGTTTAGAAAAGGATGAAAAAAATAACCCGACTGTGTAGTATCACAAAAAATAAAACATGCTGTAGCTTTATCTACCTTTTTTCCCATTAAAAAAAAAAAGGATAAATATAGGACCTATATCACTTAGAATTTTCTAGGAAATGTATGAAATGGTTTGGTGACTTTCTTCGTCCTTAGCCAGGAGGTTAAACTTAAGTGATTTTACCAACCTAGCTAACAAGATGTTAAGAATAAAAACAACTTTGGTAACTTTTCACAATAGTTACAAAATTTCTAAGTCATCTCTGCTGACCTAAGAACACATGTTGGGACAGGATAGTGACATTTATGGTCTGCTCATTGGCAGAAAAAGTTCTGTGAAAAATTGTGCAATAAACAAAGTGTGTTTCTTCCATTCCCTCATTTCACCTTCCATAGTGCTCTCTTGAGGCGCTTTCCCCGCTTCCAGCTCCTATTCTTCTACCCCAGCTTTCCCTTTGCTTATAATGCCAAGAACCCCACACTTTGTCTATCTAGCTCTCTTCTGGCCACTCCTATTCTAGAGCTTTTTCCCAAAGGATTCCATGTCAGCGCTCAGGGATAAAGGCACCTGACTGACTCTTCGAACATTTCTACCAATCAATGCATCTGTGCATTATTACTGTCTTGGCTGTAATAATTACTTGGCAGCTCTGGGGTAACGGTGATACAGGAGCCCCAGTCATTTCCCTAAAAAAAATTTAATTTAGATGCACTCCTTCGATGAGTTTGGACTGAGATTCTGTAAATGCCCTTCCAACTGCCAGATTCTTGGATAGAAAGCATAATTGTACAGTGTGTCACTGAGGCAGAGCTTCGGGTATCCTGTTAGGCTGGTCGAGAAATTATAAAGGCACAGTGATCTCTTAGTACTGCTAAAATTGCATCCTTATTTATTCCACCTGCTTGTAAAGCCAGTAACAGCAATTTTTAGATACAAAAATTTATTTGGTTTTTGATTTCGTAATCTGGCAGAGGAGACTAAATTAGCTGATAAGATCTCTTCCTGTTTTATCCTGAATTCATGATATTTTGTTTGGCAAACTTGAAGTATTGGGAAGCTCTGTTTAACTACTTGAATGTTGTTGAGGGTTTGTTTTCTCAACTGTCATTAAGTTAGTTTGAAGATTTACAGAATTTCTTTTGCAACCGCTTTTTGGAATGTATTGCTTTAGTCTTTCATTTTAAAAATTAGTTCTTTGCTTGAGTGGGTGATGGGTGGACTGTGTGTCTCTTTTCATTCTTTTCTACTTAATCAATTTTTAAAAATGTTGCTTTCTGGGAAAGAAATTGAAAAAGCATTTGCTTATAATATTTTTACATAGTTTCCTTCTTTTAAATTTTATGTTGGTTTCCTGCTGGCTGGTTAAAGTAGAAAATGCTGAGAGTTGAAGCATTTCTATTTTTGTGGGAAACTAACTTACTTAAAATGAAAATATGGAAATAAGTGAATGTATGACCTGAGTCTTCTGGTCATTGAGGGGTTCTAGTTCATCTCTTTTGGTATTTCTTGATGCATACAAATTTTGCCTTGCCTCAGTCATTTCTATTTTTTAAAAAATTATAATTTACAAGATTTTTTAAAAATCTTTAATCTTGGCAGTTACTTATCCTCATTAGACAGGGGTGACCTTTTAGAATTATTTTTGGGAAGAAAGAACGTTTCTTGCAGTCCTGTTGGAGCTCTCTGTGCAGACATTAGATGCAGCTCATTACATGTGAAATTCCATTGTGATAACTTTCAGATGGTGGCATTTCATGAGGCCCTCCTCACATGTCAGAGACGCATATAGATTGGAAACTATTTGCTTAGGGAATCTCAAATGTTACTGAAAATACAGTTGTAAAATGTCAAGTTATTTGCATGCTGGTGAATTGAATGTCCTAAAAAAATTTCTAATCCCAGATATTTCCTTGTTGTCATTATCAAGGAATATGGAGAAATATTACAAATGAAGCACACTGTAATTTCCCCCCTATTTTGTTAAGTAATTGCTGTGATCTAGTATTATTTTCTAAACTCACTTCAGTTTCTTCATTGAAGAACCTGATTTAAGTGGATGTTATGAAACTTAAATTTTTATTCTTGAAGATATTTGATCCCTCTCACCCCTCCCCCAAATCTATGGGTTAAACCTTAGGTTTTTAGTAATGTTGATTAGTAATTACAAGGGTAATTCTTTGGGGGGAGCTTTTTCACTTTGACCACCATATCTCCCTTTCTTCCTTCTTTTTCACCTGTATTCTGGTCCTGTTCCAGTTAGGAGAATAGGGTATGCCTCATTCATTTTTTTATGTATAGAACCTAGTCTAGGATCTTTCCAATCTAGGTCCTCAAGGAACATTGAATAAGTGGACTACAAGCCATATTTTTAAATGCATCTTTACTATCTTCATGCCAAGTTGTTACCCTCAAATACCTTTCAAAATAAAATGCTTGGTAAAATCTTATTTATTATTTTGAAATTAATGACAAAAGACTACCCCCACTTCATGGAAGGAAGAACAGGATGTGAAAATTTACTACACTTTAAATCTTTGGGTAAATGGCGTGCTGAGCTTGGAATTCATTCATATGATAAAAGAGAATAACGTCATTTAAGGATTTCCAGAACATGTGAAGTGCATAGTAGTTGGCCAACATTCTGTTGCAATGTGCATTAAAAGTCATTTCTTCAATTGATAGGAGTGTTATATGAAGAATACAAGGCTTTACAAATTCAGAAATGCAGTTAACCACTATTAGAAGTCTGGATCAAGCCAGGAGACAGAAAGCACTCAGCAATTCAAATAGGAGACGTTTAAAACAACGAATTATTGTTCTGAGATAGGAAAGTTACTACAAGTGGTATAAAGAGAACTTTAAAACTGAAAAATAGTTCCAAGGGAGGACAGACTTTAAGGGGGTTCCATAGGGGGTTTCCTTTCCCAACTGGGTTTCAGACCTGAAGTATGGATGAGACCAGGAAGTTTGCCGGATTGCCTGGGCCACTGTTGGCACACAGTTGCTGGACTAGTTGCAAACAGTGCTCTGGACACTGGCAAGCTGAACCTGGTAGGTGAACATGCAAAGGGAGTGAAGCATCAGAGTAGAAAGGTGATGGGATGTGGTCCCTGGGCCCAGGACAGTACTGTCCTGTCAGTGAGGGACTGTGTGCTCAGGACTCCTGGCTGCAGCAGAGCGTTGCCAGATGTCCTCAGGCATAGCCAAGGGCCCACAGAGATGCAAAAAGCAGAGTACACTGGAACCACTGCAGTGTCCTTGCAGCGCCCTCTACTGACAAAGCCTAACAGTGAGCGCACTGTAAAGATCCTTTAAGAGTCTGACTCATACCACAGAGCAGCTGTTAAAGGGTGAATTTGGAGTTAAGCAACAATAAATTGATAACTGGCACAACCACAAATTTCAGCTTTGCCGAAGATATTCTGGGTTTTGTTGTTTAAAAATTATAAACAAGTCAAAAGGAGTTGATTTCCCTTGCAGGGCTCACACTCATAGCAAAAGAATTATCAACACTGACAGTGTAACTTAATGTGATTGATTTTGACACTTAAAATGAGCACATAGTAAATCAAGAAGTACCCAACTCATCATACAAAAGCCATCGGGTTATATGCACAGTACATGTCTTCTTACTTTATTTGTGACGTGTCAGCCTTTCACCTCTGTAAACACCCTAGGCCTGAAAATTTGTATGCCTCTTATTTATGTATCTTTAGCTCATAAGGCCTAGTGAAAGTAAGGGATGTTCATATTTAATAAAACCCAGTCTGCTCTCCCATCGACATGTCCCATGGTCGCTTGCCTTTTTACTTGATGACAGCAGCCAGCTTCCCTCCATTAGATACTATTCAGATTACTCTTTGAGTTTTTAAAATGTATGCCTTTTAATTTCCCCATGCTCCCTTTTGGCCTTAAATTACAAGAGTAGATAAATAAGAGTGTTCAGTGCAAAGTGGTTGCCATTCATTACTGTGTATGTATTTTTATGCTTTGTGTACTTTCTTAAATAGAAACTTCATAAAAATAAATGCATTGATGGAAATGATCATGTAAAATATTACAGAAATTGATTTTTAAAACGTGATAATACAAGGAAGCAATATTATGGAGCAGACTGTCAGTATCTGAATTATAAGCTCTCATCATGGTGTCACCATGTAATGGTAATGATGATAACTTTTTTTTGAGTGATTGTTATGGCCAGATATATTGCAAATGTTGTACACATAGTAGTCCATTTAATACATACAACCCACATATAAGGCAAGTACTTTTATTACTCCTATTTTACAGATAAGAATGCTAAGGCAGAATTTTTTTAAAAGCATCCCAAGGCTACTAAATAGTATGAATTGTGCAGGAATTTGAATCCTGGCAGTTTGTCTTCAAAGACCCCATTCTGAACCCCTTTGTAACCATGCTGTCTGTAGGATTGAAGGAATTGATTCTTTTTCAGTTCACTACCAATCTGAAGACAGAAAAAAATTGCTCAGATACTAAATACCAAATGAAAATTGCAGGTAAGCTGAACACTGCAGGCTGACTTTCATCTTAAACTTGCTATTCAGTTTTTAGTTACATTCTCTTGGGGATAGCAAATTAGTGGGGGAAACTGTTTCCTCCAATGGAATTTTCCTTTTTTTTAAAGATTTACTTATACATACAAGAGCTGGGGTACAGGCCAGAGATGTGGGGGGTGAGAGGATTCACCAGAGACAGAGTGGGGAGCAGAACAGGCATACTGACTGAAACACACTGCTGAAGAGAGAAGGGGTGAGACAGGAGAGGTCTGCTGTGCCATGTGGGTCACCTCCCTGGCCAGGGATCGAGCTCGTGCTGCAGTAGTTGCAGATAGCTTCGTAGGTTGCATCTTAATCCCTTGCACCACTTGGGAGACCCCAATTTCCTGTCTTGAACCTTAGAACTAAGTGGAGGAGCGAAAAGACAAATTCAGAAAATATATGACTTCAAGGCAACTCCTGAATTTCAAGCTAGAATTCGTACTTGCTGGATGGCAAAAATATTAAACTAAGAATTAAAGTAGTACCAAGTTGATAGTCCTTCCCAGCACTTCGCAAAAATAAATGCAAATTCTTCCTTGAGGAACTCACTTAAATTTGACCATAAAGAACCATTGTAGAGAATTTCCAAAAATCTTTTAGCTCCCATTCAAAAATCTCGAAACAAGAAATCAAGTCATGATTATCAGCAGAATTAACTTGCAAAGCTTTAGATACTGAATTTATTAGACATAATATATAAAATAAATGCTTGCTATGTTACAAAATGGGGAAAGATATTGAAAATGTGTCTAGGGAGCAAAACTATGAAAATGATGGAAAATTTGAGATAGAAGTGAATATAATTTATAAAAAGTACAGTAATTGAAATGGACAGCTCATAGTCAATTTAATTCCAGATTAGACAAAATTGAAGAGGAGTCAATAAGCTGGTATATATGACTGGATAAAGTATTCAGGATGTAGAAGCATGGGACAAAAATGAAAAATATAGAAAGAAGAAAGGCTAACAGACAAGGAGAATCATGAATTTTCTAAAAATTATGAAATATGTTAATTTACAGATTGAGGACATCCAGCAAACCCCTAACAAGATTAATTTTTTAAGCAAACCATATCTAGAAGTGACACAGAACTGCAGAGCCAGTGGACTCTACTGTAGTCAGAGAGGAACAACAGATAGCTTTCAAAGGTTAGTTTTCAATTAGTTGTCAACAATCAGTTGTCAACAGTTGACAGAAGCAGAAAATAGTGGACATGTATGTGTTCCCAAATGTCATTGTAAATTTCTTATTGAGTTGTGGAGGTAAGGAGCTTGGGAACAGGTTTCAGAAGCAGGGGGACAGAGACGTGAGCTAGGAATTGTTAGGATAAGAAAGACGGAAACTTTTGCTTTGTATTGCTCAGTCACTCTGGCTGTTGCCTAATGGTAATCTGAGCTTTGTCTAAGGATATAGTTGGAGAATTTTCCTGATTTCTTAAGCTATGTTTGCTTTTAGTTTAGTCCAGTAGTTTAGCACTTGTAATATGGTGGATGAGATTCTTATGGAATAAAATGTTTGGAATGATTTTTTTTTTTTCTGTGAAATTGCCTGCTCACATTCAGATAATACATTCAGTCCAGCCTAAACAGTTCCTTTTTTCCCCCAAAAAATATAGTATAAGAAGTGGAGCTGCCTTCAACATATCATTGCCCTTTGAGTCTTGCAGTTAATTTTTATGTTAAAGACTTGCAGTCCCAGTAGTCCCATCTAACATGGGGCTGCTCTCCACTGTCATGTACATGTGGTATGAACTGCCTCTTTTTACTAATTAACTTGCCTCCTTTTACTAATTAGTGCTCATTTATGCTTTATCGCATGCTGGAGGTGGTTTTTTTTGTTTTTTGTTTTTTTTTTTCTTAAGAGAGACTCTTTAAATCATACTCCTGCTTCCCCTTTATCATCTACCCTTCAGTGACTCTCTGAATATTTATGGAGCCCCTGCTTCATGAAACTGAGCTGGGTGCTTCAGAGGATACAGTGATAGGTGAACGCCAGTCTGCTCATCAGGAATCAGGGAACCAAGAGAAGTGACTTAACTGTGCCATCAGGCAGATGGTGGTCACCCCAGTCGTGGCACATTGTTTACTGAGAATTTAAAGGAAGAGGGTATTGAATCCCAGCTATCCTTAACCCTCTCTCAGGCCTTGGATAAGTTAATTACGTCTCTGAGCTTGGCTATGAGGTTTATGTTATTCATATTGCAAGGGTGTTTCAGAAATGAAATGAGATGTCTAAAGCTTATTGTGTGGCAAATTGGCTTTCATTAATGAAAGTTTTACGTCAATTAGCAAAGAACTGTTGTACATCTACTATGAGTCAAGTACTGGTCCAAGCCCTTGAGATACATCAGTGAATAAAACCTTGAACCTTAACTTGGTGGACCTAACATTCTACGTAACAGGTAATGTAAAAACATTAATGAACTCATCCGGAAAAAAATTTTTAGTTGCAGATACTATTGTATTATCCATTTGGAGGAATCTGAAGAGAGATGGGTCGGATTTTGTGGAGGAACCTGGAGTGGGTAAAGATAGCTGAGGAAGAGTAATGGTGCGCCAATGTGCGGGCCAGCAGTCTGCATAGGGTGGACTTGGTGGCCACCGCAGGGGAGAGGAGTGAGTTGGGCCAGTGCACACACACAGCTGACCCTGGGTGACATTGTGTGATCCTGGGCTAACCCTGGGGTGTGGGAGCCTGTGTGCCAGTTTGGGGAGTTTATAGACAATGATACACTGTGCAGAACCATCAGGAATTTTTAATCTGGAATGTAACTTGACCAGTTCTGGACTTTAAAGGAGTTTTATTGTTAGTGATGCTTACAGGGAATTGGTAGGGAGAGAGACTGGAAGTGGGAGAGGTCAGGTCACTGATCACTGAGAGAGTTTAGTGAAGAAAAAACCCAAAGGGTGAAGTCGATATAGGAACTTGTAAAACTTTGAAAAACTTGTACTTTTTCAAAGTGTTCCTGACATAAAATAAGCAAATCCTAAGTGTACTTAACTAATTTTTACGCATCTGTACTACATCTGTACTCATGTGAACATCAACTGGACTGAGATATTGAACAGTGCCTTCACCTATACTGGGGAGTCTTATCTCAAAGTGCAGTGTGGGTGCCATTCGCTGTCATCTGTTCAGGAAAGATGGTGGACAAGTCCACGGGTAAATCCTACAGGTGCCAGCCATCTTTTCAGCTCCCTGGTCCATCTCCCTCCCCTTCTTTCCTGAGCAGCCAGTTGCTACATTAACCAGACAGCAGGAAGAAAGGCAGACGGTATCTACCAGAGTCTGCACCTCTTCCTGCGTTAACTTTTTAAGCGGGAGACATTTACCCTAATGGCCCCAAGCATGAGAGAATCACATTTTATACCAAACTCTGGTTTCCTAAAGGGAAACAGTAGAAATATTTACAAGTAGCTTTAGTGTGACCAGAACAGACCCAAACAAAACACAAATAGAGATCCTGTCAGCTAGTACATGAGGGGAGAGGGTCACTAGGTCTCGGGGTGATCAGGAAAAAGGGGCCAAAGGATAGTGCCATTTGCCATACTCTTTCTCACCAGCAATTGTACAGGCTTCTCTTTATACACAGGAAGGGACCTATTTTTGTTCTAATGCTGATAACTGGATTGCCATACACTAGTTAAATAACTGTATCAGCTGTTATGAGACCACTGGGATGGGTCAAATTTAAAAGATTGTGTAAGTTGTATTTCTTCAACTTCTGTAACTACTGTGTGACCAGTTGTATGCTGAAGGAAATAGGAAAGACATTCTAGATGAAAGGTACAGATTGTGCATGGGAGTGTTTTATATGTTTAAGTATCTGTAGAAATACGCTGTGGATTTTGAGGCCTTTCTTCTGTCATTGGTTTGTGACATGTTAACTCTTCAAAATGGATTTGGGAGGTGTGTGTTTGGGAAGTGTGTAAAGCTGGATGGAAACAGAAATACATTGACTCTTACTATGATTGAAGATGTTGGATTTTAATCCTGGGTTTCCTTTTTCCTTTTATTTTTTCTTTAGCAGATGATAGAAAGGATTAGTGCAGAGCTGCTGTGGTTGAGGATTGGGTGGGAAAGGTGAGGAAGGAATAGTCCCACAAAGTCCTCAGCATCTTCCCAGCTGTGAATCCATTCAGCCTATGTCTGATAAACCCATGCCAGTTCTTTCCACTCGGTTCCACTTTATGTGTAAAGCTCAATTGTTGATATTATGAAAGTTAAAAAAGCTATTTTAGTCCAAACTCTTCTTTCTTGACATTTTTAATTGGGAATCATAATGTATTTTAGAGATTGGGGATACATTTTACCCTTAATAGGAGATACTCTAAGTTTTCTGTTGCTATCTAATAAAATAGACTAAATTTCTTCAGTTATTTCTTGAATGTACCCCTGAAAAAAATTATTTCCTCCTAAATGTAATTGTCATAAACTTACTTAACTCAATTCATTTAACTTAGACGTCTAGAGTTGAAAGTATGAAGAATGTCAGATGCTGTGAGTTGATTCTCTCAGCAGTGTGTTTGGGGTCAGACAGATAAATTTAATAGTTTTTCCTCCAACTTTAAGAATAATTCAAATGGATCGAAGGACTCATGTACGATCTAAAACTCCTTTAAACAAATAACATAAGGGAAAAGCTTTAGGACATTGGATTTGGCAATAATTTCTTGGATATGACATGAAAAGCAAAAACACAAATGGGACTCCATCAAACTTAAACTTTTCTGCAAAGATTTAAAGACATAGTCAAAGAAAAGAACCAACAGTAAAAAGGCAACTTACAAAATGGAAGAAAATATTGCAGGTCATATATTTGATAACATGTAGAGGACTTAAATAACTCAAAAACAACAGCAAACAACTCTACTAAAAATAGGAAAGGGACTTGAATAGACAGTTCTCCAAAGAAGTTATACAAATGATTCAAAAAACATATAAAAAAATGCTCAGTATCACTTCATAAGAGAAATGCGAATCAAACCAATGAGATATCACCTACCACCCATTTGGATGGTCACTATCAAAAGAACATAACAAGTGCAGATGAGGATGGTAAGAAATTGAAGGCTTTTTGCAGGTTTGATGTTCACATCCTGACTGATCATTGCAAGTAATCCAAAGATAAATGCTACTCTGCATTTACTGGAGAAATGAAGATTTTTCGATTGTTAGGTTTTTAATTTGTTAAAGTAGCTACAATTCCCGTTGTGCAATGCCGTCATCTCTTTCAGACAAGCCTGCAGAAGCCTGTACGTGAAGGCTGCAGATTATCAACCTGCATGTAAGACTCAGTTCTGTGCACTGATGTAATGTGATGGGATCAGTAGGGCTTGCTTCCTTCCAATTTTATTATATTAGGTTTTATAAAAATCTATATTTTATATTTTATAGTAGATTTTTATGCCTCTATTTCAATTATCAAATTATCAAGAAATTGCCCAGAAACTCAAATAAAATGAAAATGAAGCCGAGACGAGAGGTATGCAGTTTTGTTGGTGCTATTCAACTTAGGAAAGGAGCGCCCAATATTTAATACGAGCAGTTTACAACCACTCGTGGCTAAATGGTTTATAGGATTCTTTGTAACGAAAGGTGGTCTAATTACCAAAGAGAAGAGAATAATATTACCAGGTTATTTATAATGTGTGATTTACTTAAGTTATGATCCTGGAAATTATACAAAAAACAACAGAAAGCAGAAACATCAGGGCAAACATTTTGCTTTCATTAATGATCTTGAATCTAAGAGGTGCGCACAAGGTTAATTTTTTTCCCCTTTAAACATTGCATAAGGCCTGCCTCAGGGTAAACCTACAGGTTCAAATATTCAGTGCTTCAACTTCTAAACAGGAAAAAAAAAAATGGATTTTTTTCTTTTCTAGTCAGCCATCCTAGAGTTTTCAGTTTCTGTCACTGAATCACATGATAGGGTTTCTGATGCCGGTTTAGATGAGTTTTAGGTGTGATTTCTTTCCTAGTGATTTTATTTTACTGAATTACTAGTAGATTTTAATTGTTCTTGTTTGTAAGCTTTATAAACTCATGGATTATATTGTTTATAACTCTTTTGTGGTGCTCACATTTGTAGGGAGTGTGTACATGAATCCCAGGGCATTTTTTCAGCAGTAGGAAGTATGTGTTGCAGGGAGGGGTTTACAAGGGTGATGAGTTAGTTATAAGTTTAACAGGTAAAGAATGTGTACAAGGAGCTGGAAAAATTAGTATTCAAAAGCTAATTTACGAAGAAAATGGTTACAAATCATAAACCATAAAATTCACTCTTAAAGTTTTCAATTCAGTGACTTTTAATATGTTCACACAGTTATACAGCCGTAAACACTCTAATTTCAGGAGGTTTTCATCATCCTCCCCAAGAAAGCCTGTACTCATTAGTATTCACTCTCATTCACCTCTCTCCCCATCCCCTGGCAACAGCTCAACTACTTTCTTTCTTTATAGATTTGCTTATTTTAGACATTTTATGTAAACAATAAGCATAGTACCTATATATAATTAAAAATATAGAATGTGTCCTTTTGTGTTTGGCTTCTTTTATACTTGTTTTCAGGATTCACACATGTTTTTAGGATTCTTACATGTTGTAACAGGAATCAATATTGGATTCCTTTTTTCTGATTCAGTAATATTCCTTTATATAGTAAAAGCACTTTTTCAAAATGCATTCATTCATCAGTAGACATTTGGGTTAGTCTCACCTTTGGGCTACTTTGAATAATGATTCTGTGATTATTCACATTCAAGCTTTTGTATAAACTTTTAAAATCTCAAGTTAAAGAATAAAATCATAATTAGAATGATAGACTAGAAGTTACTGGTAATGAGAACAGTCCATGTAGAAACCCATAAGCTGTAACCAAATTAGTTCTCAAAGGGCAAATTTTAGCCTTTAAAGACATTTATAAGAAATTTAGAATACCTGTAAATAAAATATTCAAATCAGTATTTGAGAAAAAGAACAAAGTTAACCCAAATAGTCAAATAACATAAATAATGACTATAAATTCAGAAATTATAGAAAACAACATTAAAGGAAAAAACCATCTCTGATAAATAAAAAATGGTTTTTCAGCTTTAACAAACTGATAAAATAGGAACACCTTTACAAAGCTTAGAGAAAAGAGGTGATATAACCAAAGGTTTATATCTAGCTTTTTAGTAATGAATTTGAAAATTTAAACAATTATACATTATTAAAACTGACTCAGGGAGGATTACATGAATAGAAAATAACTACAGAAGAAAACTACTATCTGTTCATCCATTCATCCACCTATCTTTACATTTCCATCCTAATAGACTAATTCTTTTTGAACATAGCCTAATCTCCTCCTGTAAATACTTGCTACAGGTTTTGTTATGGCAACTTATACATCACCAGAGAATAGAGAAAGACAAGAAGCATCCATTTATTGTACAGACACCATAAATCTTGTTACCTAAACCAGATGAGAATGTGGCCAAGAAAATACAGAGCCACGTCAGTTATCAAAATGGGTGCAGCTAAAATATAGCAAAATATCAAAAGAATAATATACCCTGCTATTCTAACCTTAGTCTAGCCAATATTCTAACCAATATTAGGAATCACCACTGCATATGAATCGACAAAAATGAGTGTTTTCCTATATAATAGCATTAACCACACGCACAGTCAAATCAACATTTGACTGGCGGGGAGAGGAGGAAACCTTATAATTTCATAACAATGTATAAAAATATGAAAGTAAAATGAAAAAAAACTATATGAGGCCAACGGTAGAACTTTACTAAAGTGTCTAAGGGGAGATGCTGAGTGGAAACACTTCATTCCTGGCTAGAAACTCAGCATTATAAAATAAATTCTCTCCAAATTAATAGAGTAATCCTTTGCAATTCCAATACAACCCTATAGAATTTCTTTTTAAAGTTTGATGAGGTCCTTCTAAAGTTCATTTAAAAAATAAAATAAGCGAAGCTAGCAAAAAAAATAATTTTTAAATGTGGAGAATTTGTCTTGCCAGATTTTAAAACATGCCATGGACCTCAGACATTCCTATGTACATGTGAGAATTTAATATGTAATAAAGATAAAACTTTCAAGTCAATAGGAAAGGGTGAGCTATTTATTATATAGTGTTAAATCAGCTAGCAAAGCCTTTGTGAAAATAAAGTGTTCACATTGCTGTCTGATGCCCCACATTGCATTGTGAGTTATAAAATTCTAGAAGACAGTAGGTAAAACTATCATTTTATGGTCAGGAAAAAGACCTTTATAATATGACAGCAAGCCCTAACTTCTTAAAATGTTCCACAAATTCAGTTTTATGAAATTATGGTAAAAGAACCCACAAAGAGAATTAAAGTATGGCTAGCCAACTGGGAGAAAATATGTGACACACGTAACAACAGATAAAGGGTTAATGGTCAAAATCTGTAGAAAGCTCATACAAATCAGTAAAGGACAATGGAATTGAAAGTGTGGGGAGAATAAGAACCACACAAGTGACTAATCAACATAAAAAACTTTAGCTTCACTTACAATCAGAGGGAATGACTTTTGGATTCAATTTTCATCTGTCAGGTTGTAGAAAATTTAAACGATTGATACTGTCTGCCTCTTGGGGAGTTGCAGCAAGCAGAGCACTTACACTTACTGGAAGTTTAGATTTATATAGTCCATTTAGCAGGGTAACATTATTCAAACTTAAGACATAGCTACGTTTGACCTAGCAGTTCTGCTATTCAGAAATTGATCATAGCATTATTTATGTTAGGGGAAACTTGGAGGCAGCCTTAATGTCCCTCGGTAAGGGACAGGTTAAATAAAATTTAGAATATTTAATGTGTATAATGTCATGTAGCCATTAAAAAAACAAGGTGGTTTTGTATGCAGTAGTCCCCTCTTACCCATGGTTTCACTTTCTGAAGTTTGAATTACCCATGGTCAACCACAGTCTGAAAATATACACAATAAGATATTTTGAGAAAGACTACATTCACATAACTTTTATTATAGTGTGTTGTTACAATGTTCTGCATGTTATTAGTTAGTGCTAATCTCCTGCACCTAATTTATAAATTAAATATTATGGTGATAGATATTCATATATATATATATATGAGAAAACAGAGTACTTAGGGGTTGGTACTATCTGGATTCATGCATACACGTGGAGGGGGGCAGGTGTGGCTGTGGCAGATAAGGGGGACTTGGACTACTGCAAATTACGCCCTGAGTTTTGAATAATCCAGAAATAGTTTAGTCAATTCAGCAGGGCTCCTAGAATGTTTTCCCTTTCCTGGCAGTTTACCTTCCATTTGTTACTCAGTATGGGCTGACTTGTCTGAGGAAGGGAAGCAGTCCAGATACTGTCAGAAGAAAACATTTTGCATTTTAGAAAAGTAGGGTCTGAGACACTTAGCCATTCAGGAGCACTTCTACTTCCCCACCTGCCCCTACCTGCTTTGAAGAAGCAAGGCAGATGCATTTCTTTTATGTCTCCTGAAATTTCACCTGCCTTCTCACTTTCTTCCCAGCCTTTCCCCAGCTTCCTCCCTGCTTTCCTCTGTTCTTCCTTCCCTTCCTTAAGCTCCTTACTGGTCTTACCTCATTCAGGTTTTAGGGAGCCATTGACCCCTGGTGTCAAAATTTCACCTTTTTTAGACAATTGAACTCCTTCCCACTTGCTTTTGTAATTGTTGGAAGCATTAAAGGAAAAGTTGAAACTCAGTTTCTGAAAATGCCCGTTCCAAATGGGTTTCAAGTAAGGTTGGATCAGTCCTTTGCTCAGGTGTGATTATATTGTCTCTTAATCTGCAGCTCCCTCCCCGGCTGCCCCAACAATTAGGTGATATGTAGAGACCTACGGATTCTGAGGATTCTAACCCTTTTCACCATATTGTCATGCTGTTAGTATCATCAGTAAATGACATCGTTTTTCATTACTATGGCTGCCTCCAGTCATAGATTCAGAAAGGTCATTTTTAATTAAAAACCAAAGAAAAATACATTTTGTGGGTTTTTTTTTTCCTTAGAAGAATAGGCTATTAACTTTCTTTGTAGCTCCTGCTCTTGCTGAACTTTCAGCGAACACAGGCAGACTCTTAAGATTTTTTGGCATATCTCCGCTTCAGCTGAGTAGCTGCCTGTGCTCTGGGGAAAGCAAGCTGTCATCCCTTGGCCTTCCTCTGTGAGTGGCTATTCCACGCATAGGACCCGTATCATTCTGCTACATTATCCTCCAAATGTTAGGCAGAAAAATTTGTAAAATGATAGTCTTAGTCCCACTCCCATTTTATAGATGAAACTAAGGACCAAAGGGTTTGATTGATGTTAGCCAAGCTGGGAACAGAGGAAGGATAGAGGGATATCAAGGGGAGGAAGGACAGATGGACATTCACACTGGCTAAGAAGGTTCATTTGTGAGGGGGTCTTCATGAGATTAGATTTACAAAAATGTATTTACCCAACATAAAAAGCACCCTTTCAGCTACTTTAAAGTGTACAATTAGTGGCTTTTTAATCCATACATCATGCTGTACAACCATCACCAGTATCTAATTCCAGAACATTTTCATCACTCTCAAATAAAACCCCATATACACTAAGCAGTCACTACTGACTCTTCCCTCCCGAAGTCCCTGGAAACTACTAATAAGCTGTCACTATGAATCTGAGGCTTCTGGGCATTTCATGTAAGTGGGCCCACAGTATCTGGCTTCTTTCACTTAACATTGTTTTCAAAGTCCCTCCATGTTGCAGCATGTGCCAGCACTTCAGTCCTTTTTATGACCCAGTAATATTCCAGAGTATAAATATAGCACATTGTGTTGATGTGTGCCTTGTTTGCATTTGGATTGTTTTCACTTCTTGGCTACTATGCATAATGCAGCTTTGAAATTTGTGTACAGGTTTTTGTTTGAACACCTGTTTCGATTTTCTTGGGTATATGCCTAGGAGTGCAACTGCCAATTTTTCATTAGATTAAAAAAAAAAGTTTTATTTTTTTATTGAGGTAACATTGGTTTACAACATTGTTTATGATTTAGAGGTATGGCATCACCCTGTGTAATTTCTTAAGGACCTACCAGACTGTTTTTCACAATGGCTGTAATATTTTTATTACAACATTTAACTGATGATGTCCCTTAAAACAAACACTTGAGTTATGTGTCAGCACTTAGCTAGGAGAGGTCAGGAGAACATAAAGAGGAATGAAAAGCTAAGCTAGGCCATGAAAACAAAGAGGAATAAAAAGCATCTCCCATTCACAGGCAAAGATACGCAAGGAAATGTTGGAGCTCACCTGGTGAAAGTGGGAGGTTCAGGGGTTAAGGAAGGCCATTCAAGCTGTGGCTTTTGGAGATGTCCCTTGATGTGAAAGTCAGAGGCTGGGTAGCGAGGGAAAGGACAGGCTCAGCATTTGGGATTCTTGCCTGTAACGAGCACGCCTTCTGGGGTAAAGGGAGCTAAGGGTCCACCATTAACTCGCAGCCATCTTTTATATAAGGCCATCTGCTAGCCAGATTGTTGGTTTCCTAGTTTTACTGCTCATTGCCTTCCTTGCCAGTTGAGCTCCCCCATTCAGTATTCCAATATACTTTCTAGCGACACTCAGATCTTTTACAGCAGTTTCACATCCATCTTACAGTTTTGCAGGATCATAGCATTCCAGAAGTCTCTGCCAGGTAGACAAACAACACACACTTAATAGAATATGTTGCAGTACACATAAAACCAGCGGGAAAACAACGTTAACGAAAACATCTCCTGCCAAACAGTAGGTGAAAGAGTGGTTGTAACTTTGGTGTTTTACGTGAATTAATTTTACTTTATCTTTTTACTTTGCTTTCAGTCTTGGTACATGCCCCTCCCAAACAAACATACCTCCAACTTTACCCCAATCCATTCTCCAACTTCTGTCAGTGCTATTTCTAAAATGCAAATTTGCTTGTGTGAGGATCCACACTGTCCTACAATCTCTGCTCCTTCTCCCCAACTCAGAATTCTTGTTTGTTTTCATGACCTGCAGGGTAAATGGTCACTCTCCAGCAGGACCTCTGTGGCCCTTCTGTAATGGGTTAACAAGTCTCTCTGCCCTCCCCAACCCTACCCTGTAATCCAGTGAGGCGTTTTGTTCCTCACACATCATACATACCCTTTTACCTCTGTCATCACAAAGTTGGTTCCTTTGAAATGCTGTCTCAGTCTCCGAACTCTCTTCACCTGCAAACTTCTTCCTTCAAAACCCATCCTAGGTGCCTTCAGCTCATTATTCCTCTTCCTTATTATCGTTTACTTTCGGCATCCCCAAGAGGACCCACCCTTTTAGGTACCTAGGGGGCCCCCACCATCTTGGACAGGACTAGTGAATGTGTTGGAAGGCAGCACTTAATAGGGTGGCCCAGATTCCTGCACCCTGTTAAAGAGACTGGCTAGTTTTTATAGGTTGAGAAAGGAGTCGCTCCTTGAAAGTGTTAAAAGTATCCTTTGCCCATTTCTCAGAGGACATGGTGATTAGCAGCATTTCTAGATACGAGAAATACTATCTCTGTTTCTGAGATTCTCAGGATGTTTTTAGATACTATCTGTTGCCAGACAGCTCCATTACAGGGATTTGTTAGTAAAGCAGCCCAGTTCCAAATGTTGGCACAGGCTCTCAGACTCAAAAACTCTTGGCCCTTGTAAGTATAACAATCATAATCTATAAATTCAAATAATCTGAAGTATGTAGGTCTTACCCTGAGACTGATGAACCTCAGCCACAAAAATGCCTCAGAAAGGGGAGAGATAGAAGATGTGGTGATATTTTATTGGCTTCTGAAGAGCTGAGACTTGGGAATAGAGATGGTTGTGGAATTCTGTACCGCCTTGTAATTTTGCATTTTGGTAATCTCTTTCGTTATTCCCATGTCTGCTTCACTCTTTTAAATAGTTTATACCAAATCCATCTAAATTCAGGCTCAGCAAATCCCAAGTAAAGAAGTATGGCCATTTGGGATAGTTTGACTTGGAAAGGAAGTAAATTCTCCTTCCTTCCAACATCAGCCAACATCACGTCTCACCCATACAAATGTACAACTTCTGTTGCACATGTTTTAATTTTTTGGAATAAATTTACCATATACATCTAGGTCACCTGCTTGTATTCTGTGAAAGAATTAATCTTGGAGAGCACACTATAAGGTAGAAATAAATTATGTGCTTTCTAGAAGCATTATTTTTTCCTTCCTTAATAGTATGTTTTATAATTTTTGTTCACCATGTTAAATTTAGAACATATTACACATTGCTTGATTTGATCAAATAGCTAAAGTGACCTGTGGAATATTTTTTTTAGAGAACTATGGTCTTGTAATGTGGCCATAATCAACAGCATCCATTCTTGAATCTCAATCAAAATTCTTCCCTTGATGCTGGGTGAGCATACAATTGCTATAATTGTTTTATTTGAACCACTCTTTTAAGTGGCATCTAAAATTCCATTTATCCAAAATAAAACTCTTGATACCCCCAAATCCTGTGCACACGCGAGCGTGCGCATGCACACATACACACACACACACCCCAATTCCCCTGTCTCAATAGATCACCATCCCCTGCATGGGGCTCAGTCACTAGTACCTTCCTGCTCCTCAAACATGCTCATTCTTGCCTCCTGGCAGAGGTACCAGCCAATCTGTCTGTCTGAGATGATTAGCCCCAGATGTTTCTGTGAGTGATTGCTTGTCATTTAATACTTCATATAAAGGCTTCCTCCTCAGAGAAGTCTTCCCAGTCGCTCCTGATCAGTCAGCCTCATATTGTCATGATTATTCCCACCACTCTTAGATGTGTTCATATTTGTCATTCCCCATCTAGACTGTAAACTACACTGGATCAGGATCTTGCTTGTTCGGCTCAGAGCAGTACTGGCTGGCATGTTGTGGGCACACAATGGGTATTTGAGTGAGTGAATGAGTGAAAAAAAGAAATGAAACTGGCTTTAGATGTTTTTCTTAAGTGGAGTTTGAAGGGCCCAGATACATAAAATTGAAGCCTTCCTAACAGTTGAATTCACTTTTAATGAAATTAAGGTTTTTCTTTCATGTGTAAAGAATACCCTTTAATAATACTTTAGATTTGCATTATCTGGACTCTCAGCATTTTTTAATGTGTTGGAGCCTTCAGTTCGGGGACTTTCTGAAAGGCTAACTTTAATAACATCAGACCTGCCATTTCCACAGGGCTTAGAATAGATTCCAAAATGCCAGAGAAAATTAAATGCAAAAAAGCTCCAGTTAATTAATGTTTCAGAATAATTAATGCTTTAGGTCTGACTTTAACTGACAAGAATGGTGAATTTCAAAGTTAAAACTGCCACCTTCTCCCCATGTCTGTATTTTGTGCAACACTCAGTCATTCCAGTTATTTATTTCCTTGAGGGGAAAAAAAGACATGCACACATTGAATTTTAAATTAAAATAAAAAGCACAAATGTACTGATTATCCTTAGGGGCATGGGTTTTACAATTTCTCATAACTATCTTCAGTTACAAGGTAATTCCCAAATTTTCAGAGTAGGAAGTAGTTTCTAAACATCTTTGTCTGTCACCCCAATGCTATAACACACTGAGAGGGAAGGTAATATTTGTTATATAGAGTGTTCCAGAACCGACTTGGCTTATTATGAATGTCTCAGTGAATTAATTATGGAATATAGGTGCATGTATGGGACTTGGTGGGGGAAGGAAGTGCATTTTCATCTAGTCTGCTTTCTATTTTGTTTATTCTTGGACTTTTGACCATAAGAAAGATTTGGGAGGAACTTAATTTTTCTGAACTTTTTTCCCTCCTCCCCCTTCTGCCTTCACTATCCAATCCTCAAGTTTCTCTGTTTGCAAGATAATTAGATGATTGTGCGTGTGTGCCTTTATGTGCACATTTGTCCAGTATACCACCAAGTATTTTTTAAAACATTGGATGTTCTTGGAGAATTCCCACACGAAGGAGGACTAATAAGATCTCCAAAGGCTTTAAAATTTATGATCTCACATGTACTGAACAGTCCTGAGTCTTTTAAAACTGCTATCTTCCGCCTCCAACTTACCACTGTTTATTAATTTGTTAATCAAGTATCCAGTCACGTGTCCATGGTCTCTGGGTCCATGGGCCCGGGGTGGCATGGCTTTCTGCCAAGGAAGGTGAAGGCTGCTCTCCCTCCAGGGCCCTGTTGGGCTTCTGGGCATGAAGGAAACCTCTACCTCCACACTGCCTGCCCCTTGCTCTAGGTGTGTCCGGAAGCGTGGGCTGCTGGCTGAATTTAGGTCTGCAGGGCAGCCAGGGAGCCCACCCAGGTAGGGTTTTGAAGGGCTCAGAAAGCTCTTCCACTCAGTGTTCCTCCTGCCCTCCTGGAAGGGACCTGAGCCAGAGTCAACTTTCTTACAACTTCCATGAAAGGCTTCAGAGGATCTATTGTAACTCTATTGACTAAAGACATCTATTACACAGAAAGATAAAGTTAACCATTTCTTACATAAAATCCACACATTTTCTATTTTCAACAAGTAATAATAAATGATGTTACTTGTAACTTTTCAATGTTAAATTTGTAATGGATCAGAATATGTCATTATGGCTTGGAATATGAGAAAAGTTCCAGTATTTGAGAAAATATATGAAAATTAATGATATACTATTTACATTGAATGATCAAGGAACCCCCAAATCCATAGCTCTATCCCATCCATACACCAGAGATATAAAATGAGCAAAGACTCTCTGGAGTCTAGTGACTTAACAAATATTCTCAGCAAGCTTTGAGACACTGTGAGGATTTGTGCAGTTGGCAGGGACATTCATCCTATTTGGAAAGACAGCAGAATGAGGTAAATGAGCTGACTGCCAATTTGAATGGAATCTTCATGGGGTTGGATGCTGTCTTAGTTTTGGTTCTTCCAGAAGCAGATTCTGATATAAGGATTCCAGTGCAAGCAGTTTATCTGGGAGGAGAGCCCAGGAGTTAAAATTACCTTCATCAGTCTTGCCCAGAAAGCTGAAAAATAAAGTAACTGATTTTTTTTTTTCCTCACTGAGCAGCTCTCCTAAATGTTTTCTTTCAGTTCTTGAATTTCTGCATCTTATTTTGGAGGACACATGGAAGGCAAACACAATATTTATTGTATTTGAGTACATGTAGTCTTGCTGCTTTGTCTTTTCCTACATCATAATTGTGTTTTCAGCCAGAGGTAGACAGAGGTTAAGCGAGGTCTGCATGTACCCAAATAAACTCTAAATAGATTGATTCTCTCTACACCCCACTAAGGATTTGCTCATCTATTTGCTCTTGTCTTACAGGCCTAGAGTCTTCCTAAAAAAGAACTGTGCTCAATGGAAAGTTGTGAGGAAGCCACATGTGTTGGCTTCTGCCGTCCCCAGAGAGTTTGTTCTTAGATGTAGATGGCCTGCCGTGAGAGTTGCTAGTAGGTTTGCTCTCCTCCATAGAGCTATGATTAGTCTTTCCAGATGCTCCTCTCTATCCCCAACCATACTTCCCTATCCTTTTCAGGAGCATAGCCTTACCCCCAACATCCCACACCCCAGAGTGCCACGGCAGTTAGAATCTCTAAGTGTCAAGGGGGGCGCAAAATGTGCTAGCCCTTGTCGAATAACCTGAACACCATGATGAAAGTCAAATGACCCACCTGAAACAATCCTGCCTCGTCTAAGCTGTAGAGCTTTGTTGAGGTGATCTCTGTGGCAAAAGCAGCTTGGGGAATTTCTGTTACTATGATTCTTGAATAATATGAATGGCCCTGATGTCAGCATGAAACAGAAGAAAACATTCACTGGAGAATATTAGAAATGTTTTAGTTTTAACTATGTCAGTGGCTTGCTAATGAATATTTTTCAAATAGATTCTAAGCTGAAGTTCATTCCAGGCTGGGCTTCTGTGCCAGTGGATGTTAGGTATGATGGAATGGTAATTGTTACGAAAAGCTACATGTTAAAATGACGTTTTGGAGAAGATTGGATTTTCTTTTATTTTTTCCCCTGCAGTTTTTACACATCAATGCATCAAGACAAGGAAATGATTGGCGTTTCCTGAGTCAGGTTACGAGGGTCCTTAGCCACCATGTCACATACATTTACTCACATAGCAGCCAGAGAGACTCTATTTGACTTTATGTCACTTTATTAGAATTGCTCAATAGTCACAAATAAACCTTCATCCAGTTAATGATGTTATCTTTGACAATTACATTCAATTTTTCCTTTTTTCTTAATTGTTATTGAAGATGTCTCTGGTCTGTTCACAGTTTCAGCTGCTATTGCTTTAGAATTGAAATTGTGTATTGCTCAGGACAATAGTTGAACGTTCGGGTAGATTTTGAAAACCCAGAAGGAGAATATATGAGATCATACATATTCTGCTTTACATTTTGCCCTTTTGTATACTCTCTAATAAGCACATGCTAACAATTTCTAAGCTTGGCATAATTTCTTTCTGGATACCTTATCCTCCATCTTATTATTTTTGGCTCCTCTTTCACAAAAATAAAACAAGAAATAAATCACCAATTAGGAAGAGTTTGCCTTAACTGAGTTCATTTGCTTTTAAGAATTTGTTACCATTTCGGAAAATAGTTTCTGAAATAGTTATTTTAATGATCCTATTTTAATCCCTTATATTTCTTAAATTACTTTCTACTTTCTTACTTGAGATTAATGCCACCCTGATCTCTTTCCACTGTTCAACAGATAAATTGGGCCTCTTTTTTTTTTTAATATATATGTATATAATATCGCAATTTGAGGATGGTAATTATTCAGCCTTCATGTCTCTGTTCATGTTGCAAGTCCCCTGTCTTGCTGGCTGTGGTGATATTTCATTAATACACAGGCTAGTAAAAAATTCACACTTTGTTTGTAGAGGCTGTGGCATGTTTACCTTTCATTCAATAACAAATTCCTTTCTGAGTGAATAGGGGAAGCAGAATTTCTCTTTGGATATTTCATCCAGTCCCATGTTTCTGTTAAGGGAAATGATGGTGTCATTTGTGTATTATTCTAGAAAGACCATGGCATTTGAATTCAGGAGTCTTTGGGTTCAGATTCAACTTGGCCATGCATCTGGGTCTGGAGTGTAGACAAGTCACTTAATGTGGTTTGGCTGCTATTTTTTCATCTATGAATTAAAGACAAGAAATCTATTTCGTAAGTCCTTGTTGGAATGAGACAAGAGTCAACAAAATGAGAGTATCTTTCATACAAGCATGCTATGAATATTAAATGATATATTACATTAGCTGTCAATCTGTATGTCTGTGTCTTCTTGTTTTTTTAAAGATTTAGTTATTTATGCATACAAGAATTGGGGTACAGGCCAGAGGTGGGGTGGGTGAAAGGATTCACCAGAGACAGAGTAGGGAACAGAACAGATTGACTGAAATCACTGTTGAGGGTTGCAGCGGGTGACTCAGGGGAGGTCTGCTGCGCCATGTGGGTAGCTCCCTGGCGGCAATCAAACTTGTGCTGCTGTGGCTGCAGACAGCTTCATAACTGCATCTTAACCCCTTGTGCCACCAGGGAGGCCCTGTCTGTGTCTTGTTTCAAATTCAGTTTTCACTTACAACTGACCATCTTCAAAGGCTGCCTAATAATACTCAAAACAACTAGTTGTAGGATCTGCATTTTGGTAACAAAAGAAACTAAAAGGATTTCTTTGTGCTTCGGAATGTTCTCCTTGCTGTTTGCTGTAAAGGCAATGGAACCCCAGTGGGCAAAGGCTTCTTGGTCTTGACTGAAGGGAGCAAGAATCCACCTCAGCCTAGAGAATTCATCACCATTGCTCCAGGGAGGGACCTAATTTTAGACACTTCTTAATAGGAACAGAATTACAGCTTCTTAAGCTCACTGAATCAGTCACCTAAAAAAGGACCTATAGAAACTTGGCACATATGGTAGTTAGTGTATGTTGCCTCAAAGCACTAAGGCACGAGACAATTTGAAATTTATATTGCTATGCTTTAGTTCAGAACTTAGTCACGTAAAGGAGAAATTTTGTGGTAAGATATTGGTATTCTTTATATCTCAGGGTGAGCTCATTTTAAACAGAATTATGTTGAAAGCTTTCCATCTTCTCGTGTTGGGGGAAAAAAAGAATTAGAAGTCCCTGCAGAGTACCATAATTTTAAGTTCAGAAATCAGAACTATTTCAAAATCAGGAGGGCAAAGGTACATATTTGCAGCATGGCGATTGAAAGAATTCTGTCAAGATTCAGGGCTATGTCCCATGTGACTGGAGTGTTCTTTCTGTCATGTGTGGAAGGTGCTCTGGGGTCACTTAATGGTAATTCCACCAAACCTCCATGCTCATTGGTAGGGTGTCCTCCCCTTTTCAGAGGTCCTGCTCCCCTGATGACATTGCAAGTGCCTGGAGGTGAGTGTGCAGTCCCAGTGTCCCTTAGGCTCCACCTATCCTGTGTCCTGAGGTGTATCATCAATGAGCCACTGTCTGCTCTTCCTCCACCCCAGTATCTGCTGCAGTGACCAGTACCTTCTCCCTCTGTCACCTTGCCAATCTCAAGTCTCTCCCATATTAGTCCAGGCTCTAAGAGTCTTTCTCTTCCACAGTGTGCAAATGTCTTCACTTTTTGTGAACTTTTGATCCCATAACAGAAGTTAGTGCCGGTGTCTGAAGGATCTCCTTATGTTCACTTCAGTCAGCATTTTATTAACTAAGTACCGAGCATGTTGCTGCATTCTAGGGGAAAAGGTGAGCTCGAAGTGCACCATCTAGTATGTTGAAGTGATTTAATTTAATCCACACTTCAGGAGGTCCTTGGGTAAATCCACCTTGCCAGGTACTATGTAACATCTTTAGAAAATAAATATGGAGGACCCAAGAACCCAGAAGAGATGCTTGGGATATTCACCTCTGTTTTAGGATGTGGGGAGCTGAGAAGCGCTAAGCTTGGAGAGGCACAAAGGGAAAGAACAGAAGAGATGTTTGGAGCACAGGTTAGGATCAGAGAATAGGCCCTTTGTAATAATGTTGCCTCCTTACCTGGAAACGACTCTTGCCTGGTCATGGAGCCTCTCCTTGGCAAGAGTTCTCCAAACTCAGGTGTTGAAAGCCTTCCATCTTCTTGTGTTGGCTCTTAGACCTGACTTGAGGTGTTTGGAGCACTGAGGCCATTATGTTGCTCCAGGCATAGTCTTGCTCATATTCTAAACATACTAGACAGATTTTTCTTAAACTGAAGATCAGGTTTTACTTATCACAAACAAAAGAGGCAGCCTGATCCAGCAAATTAAGTGCTGGGCTTGATTCTCTCAAGCTGTGGCTCCTCTAGCCAAGTGAAATACGCTATTTACAAACACGCCAAAGCAGAAAAGGCTTTCGGGAAGGCACAACAGAGCCTCATTTTTTTTTTTTCTTTCTTTAATTCCCAAAATATAAGATGTGTTTATCTTGTGGGTCTTACAAAGAATGACCCCCTCCCCAAATGACAGGCCCATTCATTTAGTTCTTATCTCCTTCTTTCATAAAATACATGTTTTCTTTATTGGTTGGCACCCAAAATGTGGGCTATTTATTCTCAGAGAACTCAGTGCCCAGTTGAAGGTTAAGAAGAAAGGAAGAAGGTACAAGTGATAGCAAGGAGGAAATCATGCTGTAAATTGTTTCACTTATTGTATTTTCACATATCCAGGATAAACTTGTCCGTAGGCCACCCCAGAACTTTTAGGTTTGTTGTAAAGACTAGGAGGAGAGCCAGCCCCCAGCCTTTGCTTCTGCGTATGTGAAACTCTCCAAAATGTGCTTGAGAAAGCAGAACCTCCCGTAGGAAGAATATCTGAAGTCTCCCCACTCAGTTCCCCATGACAAAATTTATATGCCTACCTCTCCCCAGAGAATCTCTATCAGAGAAAAAAAAAGCCCAGTTTCTGAGTGAGACCATCATGTAACACAAACAGGTACAAGCAGCGGACTCCACAGGAAACAGTGCAAGTAACCGGGGTAGGACTCACTCCATCACTATTCATCCTGCCCTCTGCTTCCCATCCTCAAAAATGACCTGGGGAATGGGGGAGTCCTGTTTTTTCCCCATCATTCATCAACCTCCACCCTTACCTGCATGCCAGTGTTTGCTTCCTGTGAACTCTCACTGCATAGAAACACAGGAAGAAATGGCCATCCCAGATACCTTCTCTGGCCCCCTCTTGCCATGGCAACTTCTGAAAACTCTTCTCCAGAAAGTGTAGATTTTGGGGGCATCTAATGAATAAAGGTGCCATGGATGGAGAATGGATGGAAAAGAAAGGTGGACTTGGAATAGCTGTAGAAGGCTTGACACCCTAGGGATTTTAGGAAGTGTTTATAGACTTAAGTAGATGTAACTATCCTTCATGTATAGTGACCAAGCTGTGCTAAGAATAGGTGCTTAGAATAACTGATAAGGGGCTGTGAACTCTGGTTACATACATATATATATATTATTTTTTGCCTTTTTTTTTTTTTTTTTTGGATCAGTCATGCACTTAACTGGATAATTCAGGGAGAACATTATCATACCTCCATATGTGACCATGCTTCACTCACCGTCCATGGCATTAGTTTGAATAACTGTGCCCATATTGGTAGAAATCATAACATAAGAATGAAAATGATGACTCTTTATCTGAATATATCTTAAGAAGGTTTGTGTCTTTGTCATAGGAACAGTTTAGGTTAGACTTGACAATCCTCTTCCTAAATGTTTATGAAATACTTTTGGTTAGAACCAAAATAGAAATCAAACTTTTATTATCCTTTTCCCCTAAGCCAAAAGAGAGATGTTATTTAAAGTTTAGTTTTAAACCAATACAAAGATAAAAACTATCTTAAAGTCAAGATGGTGAGTGACAGCTTGGGCTTTACATTGTAAATAATAGAAAAGTTCATAGTAACTCATGCATTTTTTTTTTTTTAAAGCAGTATAAGTAACAATCTGGCAAATAATGTGAAACTTAACAAAATCTTCCCTGCTGCCTTCCAAAAAGAAGAAAAGCCCAAACTTGAAAGAATAAACGATCCTTGCTTACACAGCCCTGTCCATAACAAGTCAGGCCCGCCTAGGAGATTTGCCTGCATGAGGAAAGAAAATGCACCACCGCCTCTCTTGGGAAGGCACCGCTGTGTCTCACGTGGTTTCCTAACATCCTATAACTGGAAATGCCAGACCGAAATTTTCAAAGTCTTCCCCTTTGGCAAGGAATCTGGCTACAGAAACATCTTAGTTGTATCAAGACATTTAAAACTGTTTATCTCTTAGTCCTGTCCACGTTGATTTGTTTGTATTCCATGCCACAAGCCTATAAAGTTTCTGCTGCTCTGCAGTCAGGGCCGAGTCTGTAGTCTACATGTGTCTGTTTAAACCCAACACTCCTCAACTCTTTAAAAACATTCTCCACCACAGCCTAAAGGGCTCTTACCTCTGATTTGCTCAGATCTAAATCTGGAGATGCAAAACCTAGAGTCCTTGCCCATGTTTTCTGAATCTTCTCTGTTTACATGTTTTTATGCCCTTATATAGTGCAGTCGGCTGTATGTTAACTCTTGCCACTTTTTAGATATCGAAATGGTGCTTTCAGCTGAGATGAGCACTTCAGCCAGGAAGTGCTTGTTGCACTGCTAACAACTTTCCAGGAACAGGTAACCCTTCACTTAGTCTAAACCTTCTACCTTGTTCCTGTGATTTGCTTTCCACTTAGAACAGCTCCAGTCAGTACCTACATGAATGTATAATTCCTTACCTTGCCAGCAAACTTGGTTCTGATTACTTGAAATGAAAATAACAAAAGTAATGTTGCTTTCTTTTTTTAAGCTTTTTAATAATTAGCTTATAAAAGAAAAGATCTGAACACAAGTTGAAAAAATTTTTATATTTCAAGGGCTTCAACTTTTTTAAATGGTTCTCATTTTATATAGCAAATCATTTCCATGGAATTTCAAAGATTGCTGCTCTGTAGCCTTTCATTCTTTACTCCAGTCTGCATCCATTTTTATCTTCCATGCATCTGTTTAGGATAATGAAAGTTACATTTGCCTTTGTAGTAATTTTCCATATGATTCCAGTATGCTCGGCGTATATATTTGATAGCTGAATCAAGAGGAAATGTTTGGAGGACTTACATTTCATCTGCTAGCAATTTCTTCCAACAAAAGAAGTGTGACAGGTCAGAAACGCAGCCATGATAACCTTGTCTCAGCCTTACTCTTTTGCCTTCATTCTTGAGATAGTTAAGAGTTTCTGCCCAAGTTGCCTGAATAAGAACATTGTACTGAACCGTGTACTGGTCCTGCATAAAAATGAATGGTTGGTTTTAGAGGAAGCCTGTTGACTTGGCTAAGCATGGCCAGAGTGCATCCTGTTTTGGGAACCGTTTGCCCCTTCAAGTCCATCCTCTAAAAAGGATTCAGCATAGTCCCTAGTGTCACTCCAATCCCATCAAGTGAAAAACGCCAGGAAGGTATTTCAGGGACATTAATAAAAGATGTCTTCGTGATTATGCTTCAAGTGAGGTAAATATCTTAAATCTTTTGCAACATATTTTTTTTCTCCTATTATGAAGAAATAAATTGGAGAAACTCATGGGTTTCCATTTATCATGCAAACTATCCACAAGTGAAAAATGTTCTTTCTAAATTTAAATTTTCCATTTTAAGAAGTGAAGTTGTTACTGTTTATCTGTCTCCTCCTAACTAGAATGAAAAGTTCATAACAGCAGGAATTTTCATCTATATTTTTCACTTCTCTGTCAACTTGAGCAATGGCTAGCATTTAATGGACAGACAGTACGCGTTCGTTCGATGAATGGACAAGTGCCGGGTATTATTCATCAACACTTAATAGACTTATTAAGCAAAAGAGACAGTAAGTGGCCAAATCTTTACCTTGTTTGTGACAGCCATCATTTCCACTAATTCTAATATAGAATGCTGTATGACCCTTGAGAATACACCTAGAGCGTAGTTTTTGTCATTTTGCAAAGTACCAATAACATGGGTAAATTAAACCCACAGATAATACTCAAGTGGACTCTTTGGTCTTCATATTTTCAAAATCTTTCCATTTAAACTCTGATAAGTTTAAGGGGTGATAGCTTGCCCAATTTCAATGAGCAATGGAATACCCACGGTAAAGAGAAGGAGATGACTGTACTTGGTTAATTTAGATTTGGCTGAATGTTAGTCAGCAGCGTATCATTTGAGATTAGATTGTCAATTATTTTTAATTTGGGCCTATTTCAGTGAATGTCATTTTCAGAGCTTTTGCAATTCCACAGACCAGATCTTCAAATAAATCCATTAGCAAATTCAGGGAGGAAACAAAATTCCATTGTTCTGTCTTTGTGACTACCTGGGCTTTCTAATGCCATAGGCTCCGTTTAGAAACAGGCCCCCTCACAACTCACTGTATATTGAGTTGCTTTCCGGTGCTTGTTTGATAAAGGGCTGAAGCACTGGCCTATCACTTCTCTCCCTTTCTGTAGGAAAAGAAAATGGGCCTTGGGGCTGAACTGAGCCTTCAACCAACCCCTTGGTGCTATCTTGATGAATCATTTATGTCACTGACTCTTATTAGTGTCCTTAGCAGTAAAATGGGGAAAAAGTAATAGCTGTTTTGCAGGGTAGCTCTGAGAATGCACTGGATAATTAAATGCTCTGCCAGATGAGTGGGGGCAGAATGCATCCTTGTTGCCTTCTTGAATTATTAATTTTGGTTTATGTTGTACTGAACCGATGGAAGTTCTGCAATGGGAGCTTTCTCCCCACCCATTCTACCACGTCACCATTTCTCTGCTCCTTCAGGGCCCTGGCATGGAGTGTGCGCCAGACTTTTGCATTTCTTGAGCCAACAAAATTTTACCAGAAAATCCTTATCAACATACTGATACTAACATTTTACCAATTAAGGACTTGAAGAAAAAAAAAAAAAATCTGTTGTCAGCATCCTTTGTTAAAAGAAAGGATATTTTTATAACCAAAAGAGAATATAAACTGCAAATAAAGGACTGCCCTTTACCTGTGTTTCCTCTCTTATTAGAGATCAGAAGCAGCCCAGGGATAAGCATTTAGCAACCACTTTTCCTGTTGCCCTGATATAGAGGATTGCCTTCATCACCATGGAAGGAACACTGCCCCCAAGTGAGCGCCCAAGACTGGCATGGGGATGGGGTCAGCAGGCCTGTCCATCCGGGCTGTGTCTCCAGGATGGGAGGTGGGGGCATCATCCCCCGTAAGCCGGCTCAGCTGTTACCAGTTAGGGGCCTGAGTCAGTGGTGAGCCTGGGGCTTGGAGACTTTCACCAGCCCTCAATGCTCATAAATGAAAGGGTCTGTTTTTAAACATGGGTAATGGAAAAAGACACACTGGTGAACACGGGGGAAGGTGTGAAGCCTCCTTGGGGCAGCAAATCAAATCAGTTTCTGACCTGATGCAAGTGGGAAAACGGGAGTAAGAGGTGTTGAGTAAGTTTTGCAACTTCAGCCACTGTGGGTGTCTCTCTTTAACCACTTAGCGCTAAGAAACTGCTTGTTCCCATTTCCAGTGCTGGTGATTTTAAAAATACCCAGTTTGGTTCTATTCAATAGAAAGAATATTCAGTAACTACTTGGTATGAAGTTTTGTCTTCAGGGCAGGGTATTGGGTCTTTAAACTTTGGATAGTCTCCATGGAAATGATTCCTCTTGCATATATGCCAGTCATAAAGGCAGGCCATTTGTATTTGTATGTTTGGAAAAAATAGCATTCAAATCATTACCTGAAAAATGCTGACACTGTTGGCCACAGTCCCCTACACCAAGGCTGGTGACCAGAACATTCTAGGGGGTCCGTTGTTCACCATACATCTCAGGCCTATGCTAGTGGCTCTCCAGCTCCAAGAGGAACCTGGGGCTTGAGAACAAAGGAACTGATAGAGGTTCCAAATCACAACTGTTTTGGGGTATCAAGTGCCAAGAGCTGTTGGTTTGGTGACCAGAAATATAGAAGTCCTAGCATCTCCTCTACATTCCTTTCTCTTCTTGTTGTATCCCTCCTTGGGGGAGGATATTTCTTAGCCCTAGGTGTAGCAAGACAAACAGGCTGCCCCCAATGCAGGGCTTGGGGCATGGGAATAGGCAAGCTCTGGGCTAGAATGCATTTTGTGGTTTTTCTTCCTTGAAGCACTGTTCCTCAGTTCTTCTTCTGAAGCGACTTGTTGCTTTTAGCAACAAAATGTAAGACTGAGGACCAGACCCAGCAAGGCCTCTACACCTGCTGTAACCTAGACCTTAAACTTGAGGACAAAACCTGCTTATGACCAGGTCCTGACCAGCGATACATATTTGTCCTGCTCAGTTCTTAAGTACCCTCTCTTCCTTGGGGGAGAGGGGGGCAGCAGGTCCCAGTGATTTGGAACAATAAATTATATGATCAACCCACGTACCTATTGCTGACCTATCACCTGCCCTCAGTTACCAGGGCCACAATGAGTCTTGGTGCCCAAGTTCTGAATGGTAACAGTGTGCATTTGTCCTGAGTGACCCTAGCTCACCCCCTCTCTCCTGAACTGTAGCTCCATGGAAGGCTGATCAAGAATTCAGGCTTTCAGAAACACAGCCAGAAATCGTTCTCTTTTCACATCAGTCCAACATATGGTGCTAAGGGCCATACTGTCAGGAACTAAACATGCTACAGAACCAGAAATGAAGGTTTAGGAATTGAGGGTGTGATTTCAAAGTAGAATCTTAAACCCAGGACTGGGCTCTTAACCAGACTTGTTTAATGTCTTCAACTTGAGAGGAACAGTGTATTTTCAAATGACCTGTTTTCTTTTCTGAATATTTAAATGATGTGGTAGAATGAGGCTGTATGGAGTCAGAATGGGGTTTGAATCCTACCTGTACCCTTAATAGCTGTGTGGACTAACGCAAGACAGTTGCCTTTTCCAGTTTTGTCATCTGTTTCATGAGGACATATCTTTTCTAGTGGCAGTGGTGGTGAGGATTTAGATATCATGTTGCTAGGTGGAGCCTATTAGAAATGTTTAATTTCACTCCTTATCCAGAGCTGTAAGGGGGTGACTGGATTAACATTAAAAATGGGAACAAGTGTCTTTTTTTAAGTATCAATTATTTGCAGCATGTTTTTTTGAGGGGGGAACAAGGTCAGCCAAGAATGGCCCTAGAGAATGACAGTACCATATGGATATTGTTGGAGGGGAGACCGGGACAGGGTGATGGGACCACAGGACAGCGGGAGGAGATGGCTCTGTAGTCATTCTGAGGTTGTCAGACCCAGAGAAGTACAGCAGCCAAGTTAGAGTCTCTGTGGTCTGCGCAGAAGTGTATCATCTTGAGTGAAGGAACCCCACCCTCTGATCCAGCTGGACGTGGTTCCTTAGGAAGTAGTTGGCCTATGGGGTCTTTGCCAAGGGCTATGGAGAGCTTCTGTGTATTATAAATTCTGTGAAGACAAAGATACTGTCTCACCTGTCATGTAATTGCATGATTTGTAGGCTCAGGACATTGTACTGCAGATGATAGAAAATGAGCCCTAAATTTCTCTAGCAATCTTAATAAAGATTTCATCACCACTTTCTAATAGACTTCCTTAAACTCCACTCTGGAACTTTTCAAAGTATTCTGTGCACTGCGCCAACATGGTATTTCCTAGTGCAAAATTCCTCAGTCCCTCTCCAGTTCAGGATCCCTTGGCTACTAGCTGTTTTTCTCTAGCTGGTGTTCTCTCATGCCTTGGTTTCCTCTTCTGTAAATGAGGATAATGACAACGAGGATTGTTTTGAGGTCTAAATGTGTGTGTGTGCATGCACACATTACATGCACACTTACGTCTGTGGGTGCATATATGCATGCGTGCATACAGCTCTCCCTCCAGCCTCATTGTTCACAAAAGTCCTCCCTTGTCCATTCTCTGAGCCAGCCATTCTGACTATCTCGTATCTACATTTTCACCGTTTTTTCTCTCCTCTAGAACTTCATATGCTACTCCCTCTCCTAGACATCTCTTTTGCTGCCTCACTGACTGTTATTATTCTTTTTACTTAAATACCTCTTTCCTAATTCTCCAAGCCTAGGCTAACATAGTACCCCTCCTAAGTATGCACTCCTTGACCTAACATTTACTCATAGTCTATGTTCCTTCACCTAGCATTTACCCATGGCATTTATTACACTGGGTTGTAACTGCTGTCTGCTTGTCAACCCCTCTTGTCAGTTCCATGAAGGTAGGAACACTGCCCACCTGGTTCCCTTCACCTTTGTATCTCCAGTACCTAGCCCAGTGCTGGACTCATTGACAGATGGCCCGAGATACTTAGCAGTGTTTTCCGAGTGAAGGAGTGGGTGAAAACAGGCTAATCAAAGAACATCTTCCCAGAAGTTAAGTTTGGTTGCTAAGTAGTTCCAGTCTTTAAGATCCTGTGGGGAGTAAGGTTGTCTCTATCTAACATAAAGTATTCTTGCTAATGTGTATACAGAATCTCTTGCATTGGCTATTATTTAGATACCAGGAATCTGGTATCTAAATCATCAGATTCTAAGTCATCAGATAACTTCTTGATTTTTCACTCAACTCCAGTTTGTGTAATGAATTAAGTTGTAATGTAAAACTCACTTTGAATTGCTTTTAGGTGCCTTTATGGTATTTTAAGAAACAGCTTTGGTGGGAGTTAATTTTGTCCATAATAGCAAAGATATAACAGTGGCAATGACTTTGGTGAGTCTGTCATTCTGTACGGGAAAAAAAAGGGGAATAAACTTGTACAGTTATTAGCAATTCAAAATTCTCTGTAATATAACAGTGCTTCATATTAGCCTCTGGTGTTTCTTCACAAAATCCTCTCGAGATCATTCCAGCCCATGGCAGTCGTGTCTAGATTTGAGCCCTTCACAGACATTTTTTTATTTCTACTTCCCCTTTCTGTACCATTAATTACTTTTCCTGGATTGTCATATATCTTCACCTTACGTGCAGGATTTCAGAGAGCATGAACTTCATCTTGCATGTCTCTCAATATTAATGTCAAGTGCAGCTTTTTACAACAAAATGCGTGCGCAGTAATTTTTTTTAAAGAGAAAAACATAAAAATCTTTAGGTTACAATAAGAGAAAAGATAAAACTAACCCTATTTTCCAGAACCTACATAAAGAATACTGGAAGGAAACACAGAAGAGTAGACAAACTGAACTATGTTGGGCGAGTTGATTATGGATAACTTACTTTCCACAATTTTCTAGATTTTCCACTTTGTCTACAACCATACCTATTTTTTATTATGAACAAAAGCCCATAGATGTTATTAATTTTAAAAGGAAGACATTTTTCTGGCCCAGCACTCGCCTTGTTGGCAGGTAGGAGCAGAGGTTGAAGCTCATCCATCTGACTACAGCATAACTCACCCAGTTGTTAGGATGATCAGGATGAGGTGGTGCCGACGACATTCTTCTGGTGGAAATTTGAAAAGATTTTGTCTGGAAAAGCAGTTAAGGGCAGTGCTGCCATTGTGTGTTTTGGGAGCTATGCTTAGGAACTGAGAAATTACATAATGCCAAGAAATTAAGATCATAATCCAATTTTCTTAAATCCTGTGCAAAAGGTTTTTGTGGTGAAGTTGTATAATCCTGTCAGATTTACCCTCAACTTCTCCTTAGGTGGCTGACACGAGTCCATAGACAATATCTTCTTGCAGGTACAGCGCTGATAAGTCTTCTGGTACTGGGTCTCTCTTGGGTCACTTCACTTGCACTCACATTTAATCCTCACATCCACCTAAGAAGGGAGGTGTTGTTATTTTACTGAGAGGAAATTTCAACCAGGAGGGGTTCATTGATTTGCCAAAAGCAACTCAGCACAGTAAGGGCCCAGGCCAGATGCTGCTTGTATGGCTGCTGTGTACGTGGCCCTCTGCTGGGCGCTTTGAGATGTGGTCTGTCTTCAGCAAAGAACATCTCTTGGGGAGAGGCAAGAAAGGGATGAAAAAACTAAGTGATTAAGATCTGTGTGATGCATTGGAGCACAGAGAAGGCAAGAGCTGGTCAGATGCCTCAGCATGGTACTCGGTGACTCTGTCCATCATCCATCCATCAGGTTCACACAGACACCTGGTTTCAACAGGTGGAGTGGCCTTTTTCTAAACCCATCTCTGCACCTGCTCCTCCCTCAAGCTCTCTGCAGCCATCAGTATGCTTCCTGTGTACTGAGTCCTCACTTCTACACACCATTTCATTCGTTCCTCCCAGCTACAAGGTGAAAGGAATTATCTCTGCTTTTCTGTTGAAGAGATGGAATTTTGAGAGCTCAGGCAGTAGACTCAGAGTAATTAGGAAAGTGATGGGCTTTGGAATGAAGTCCAGTTTTGTCTGATTGCCTAGCCGCGCTCCACTCTATCCAGCCTGCGATGATGCCTTCATGTCCATCTCTATTTTCCCTCTCCTGCTCATCAGGAAAGGTAAGTGCTGCTGGAAGCCATTGCTGCTGTCTCTCACCTTAGCCGACTGTTCTCCACTTTTCCTTTGCTTTCCGGACCTATGTCCACCGCCTCTAGGCCCTGGGTTCTCTGTGCTGAACCAGTCAACTAGTGCTTTGAATGCCGTCAACAAACCATCCAACCTGGGGTCTGCGAGCCGCAGGACTTCAGGCCTCCATCCCTTACCAGGGGACTCCTGTGTTTGGTTACAGAAAGAAGTTTCATTTCAGAATTCCAAAGAACTAAGTTACTTTTCTCTTTCCTCACTTCCTCTCTCAGACTTCACTAGGTGGGGGTTTCGTAGGTATTTGAAAACTCCAGCTGTAGTTTCCATTTCACTTTTAAAACAACCAATACTTTTTAATATCACTCTTACCCAGTCTCAGGTGCCAGATAAGAAAAAAATGCTCAGGCAGAAGATGGAAATGCTTGGAAACTGACTTTTGTCAAAGGTAGCTGCACTGAGACAGAGTACCCATGTGGGTTAGAATGAAGCTGCACTGGACACAACAGCAGCTATCTTACCTCACTTCTGTTTCCATTGTGTGAAAACAGTGAGCTTGTGGTTGAGAAAACATTGGAAGTTTCTTAAATGCAGCAAAATTGACAGCTGGAAGTAATGTTAATGTGCAGGCCAGTCTGCGTTGGGGCCACCTAAGTGTCATGAAACTTATAACCACAAGATGTCAGTATGGTATCAGTCCTGGGTGTTAGAGAATTAAGTGTCTCCTTCAGCTTATAAACCATCAGAGGAAGACACAGTCAAAGACACAGGCTGGCTACACGCATTTCCTTTTCTCTCACTCCTAGGCCGTGTACTGCCTTCCCTGCTGATTATCCTGTGCATTTTCCATTGGTTCACATCTCATCAGGAGCTTCTCTTAGTTCTCTCTCAAATTAAGTATCTTCCTAGCTTTTAGTTTTGTTACCAAAAAACCTTAGGAATCCCCTCACTTTGGTGTTCTCTCAGCACTTAAATTTTTGCAAAAGGATATAAACAACAGCATAGTTTTATCACTTATCTGTGGAGGTTTTTTAAGTAGCTCGGGGTAGGAAGAAATGATGTCGTGAGTAATACCAGTATGGATCTTGTTTTATTAAAAAATTAACCCAGGGAGAAAAAGTAGGAGGCTCTAATAATTAAGCAAAGCCAGGGAAATGAAGAGCCCTGGTGTGCCCCTTTAACCTTCATAGAGAGCTAGGTATATTATGTCCATTTTTTTCTGATGAAGAAAGTTGAGATCTCTTTCCCATAGTCAGCTGAATCATAACTAGTAAACAAGTGGCAGAGTCTGGTTTTGACCTGGCTCTGTTTGTGCCCATAGCCTGTGCCCACCCAGCAGCTGGAAACATTATTCTTGTTATACTGGGAACGTTACCATTAATTTATACTGAAACAATTTTGAGCATTCCCAGATCAAAAAAAACAAAACAAAACAAAAAACCCCAAAAACTACAAAGCAGGAACCAACCAGGAAAGCTCTACTTTCAGATAACGAGGGAAACCTGTGTCATTAAATAAAAACTAATGAGGAGCCTTAAGAATCCACTTGTGCATTGGTCAGCAAATATCTAAGTCCTGCAAAGAAAATACCATGTTGTGAAAAATACAGAGACCTATTAAATCTATCCTCAACCCACAAGAAGCAAAACAGAGGCAAGGAGGGGGACAGGGAAAGATTTGTACACACAAGTCAATGGAAAACAATTGGCCGGCAGCAGTGTTTCCTGGGATTGATGGAGGGGGTGGCAGAGCAGAGGGCAGGGCTCCAGTCCAGGGTGAGTTCCAGCCCTTCTATGGGTTCTTTATTAGATTGGCCTTAAATAAATCTACTAAATGAAAAGAGTATTACTAAGGTTGCTTCCACCCTGACATTCTGTGGTTCTAGGATGGAATATGAAGAGGGAGGATAATCCAGGTCAACAGAGTTTTCCACCAACCATGCCTTTGTAACCCAGATGCGGTAAGAGGATGCTTAATCCTCTCTTTAGGTGGTCTGGTCCAAGGAGGACAGGTGAAAGCAAGACAGGAGGTACAGTGGGATGGCAGAACTGTTTCCAGTTTCCCAATCCATGGCTTAGATGTGGAGGAGAGCAGATTTGAAGCTTCTGGAAAGATTCCGTAGGGGAAATAGCAGAGGCCTTCTGGAATATAACTTTAGAAGTACTGTGTCAGAATGAAGAACTTGGCAAGGACAAACAGGAGCCACAAGGATGATTGAACATTTGAAAAATAAGACCTGAGAGGAGAGGTTAGAGAAACAGGGGTTATATAACCTGGAGCACGTCAGAGATGGCTTTGGCCAGCTGCTTCTAGAACAGGGCGCTCACTATCTCCATGCAGAGAGCTATGACTGGCCATTTGTCCATTTTTGAGTGAGGACAAACTCTAGCTGAGCTGCAAAAATTTTAGATTTGATCTGTGGAAAAGTTTTTCCCTGCAGTAGTTGTGAAACACAGAATACATCGTGGAAAGAAGTTTATAGAATTTTCTTCCTGTCTCAAAAAAAAAAAAAAACCACACCAGAATACAGTAGAACCTTTTTCAAATTACTATGAAGTACAGGCTTAACTTGACATTATAGACTGTGTTGTATTCAGCATCTGCTAGAAGTGTTTGGTTTGAGGGGCCCAAGATTGGCTCGTAGAATAACAGATTTTATGTTGCAGTGAATCATATTAGTTATAATAATGGGTTCTGGAGAGGACAGCTCTATAATATTTCTTTTAATCTACACTTTGGAGAGTAAAATGTTAATAACATGCTGGGGCAACAGGCATAGAATGACATTGCCCCCCACAAACTGACATATGGGCACCCCAATTCTGGGGGCATCTTATTGAGCAATCATCTTAAAGTATAAATCCATGTTCACTGCTGCTTAGATTCTTCTCTGGCTTCCCATTGCACTTGGAATAAATGCCACACTCCCTGCAGTGGCCCCTGAGGGCCTGCATGAGCTGGCTTCTGCTTCTCAGCCTCACCACCACACTAACTCAGCTCTGAACACACACAGCAACTCCCTCAAAGGCTTTGCTCTTGCCGTCTCCCCCGCCAGGAACACTGCTCTCACTGTCTCAGCTGTACCCTTCCTGCACTTTGCCTGGCCACATCCTTCTCAACCTGTACATCTCAGCTGGAACATCACCTTCTCAGAGGGAGCCTCCCCAAACTCATTGCTATTCCTCCCCTTTTCATCTCTTGGCTGTTTCTTCATAGAAATGGCCACACATTGAAATTATTTCCTGTTTACTGCCTGTGGTTGTCTTTTTCTCCAAACTATACACATCATGAAGGCAGAATCACATCTGACTAATTCCTTGGGGGCCCATCAAAGCTGCAGTGGACAGGAGACAGGGTCGAGGTGAATGGGTGCAGAATAGGTGACTCACTGCAGAGTGCAGAGGCCCAGTGTAGATGGATTAATCCAACTTTCCTTTGCATCCAGAGGATGCAAATAGAAATCAGCTGCATTATATAAATTCTTGCAACAGAATTGTTGGAGCATGGAATAGTTGCACATACCTATTCTGAAAGAAGCCTGAAATAGCTCCTGTCCTTTGAGAACATGGGGTTTCTAGCTGAAGAGGAAACATTAAACATGTTAAATAAAGTTGTTAAGTGCCAGTACGGGACCAGGACTATGGCACCAGTCTTCCCTTGATCTAGTTTTCTTCCTGACACAGTAGATAGTGTGTTTATTCATTCTTTCCCTTCTCAGAATGTAAACTCCACAGCAGAGGGCTTTTCTCTTTTTTGTTCACTGCTGAATTCTAGTGCCTACAACCGTGCCTGCCACAGAGTAGATATTCAATAGTTATCTGTTCTGTAAAAGAATGAATGAAATAAAGGATGAGAAAAAGCAGAGAAATCTTAGGCTGCTTTTAGGACTTTAATGGACCCTTTAGGGTGGGTTGCATATGACTCCACTGAGGGGTGGAAGGGAGAAAAGTCCAGAAAGAAATGAAGACACGGAGAAGGGCCAGGAGGAGCCCAGAGGCACAAGATATTGACGTGGGAATATGTAGCTGTGTACTATGTAGTTTTTCTGGAAACCTAAAACTATTCTAAAGTCAAGGGTTGTTTGAAAAAATTAGTAAGAAACCAGTAAGCCTGCAGTTTTATTTCTTGAGCTTCTGAATGGTACCCTCTTGTACCCCCACCCACTCCTCACTCATTTAGCCTGGATGTGACCCAAGCAGAGGTGTTGAGCAAGGCTGGCCGCCACACACACATTCCTTGGTATTGGCATTAAAACAGCGGAGCAAAAATAGCCAGCCTCAGGAGCATGTGGGCAACCGTGAATGTCCCACTATCCCAGGGTTGGGATTCAGTTTACGGGTCATCTGGGCCTGCTAGCCATCCCCTTTCCCCTGCATTCCCATTCTCATGTTTTCACCACCTGTTTTTAACTCCTGCAGAGATTGGAGAAGGTAAACAAGCAGTAAGTTCATTCATCTGTGGGCTATCAAGGGATCTGGGCTGGCAATGGAAGCATGGCTCAGTGAGGCCCCTGGAGCAGGGAGTATGGGATGGGTTACCTCTGACTGAAGGCAGTCCAGACATGGCAGTACCCACGTGGCTGGGGCTGAGGCACAGGGCCTGGAAATTCCACTGTTTCATTCACTCCCGTGAGCACAGAGACCCTCTTTGCCCTCATTTACGCAACTCTGCTGCTGGGAAGAGCAGTGCTCTTCTGACAGCTCTCAGCTTCACAATTAAGGGGCCTAACTGAGTTTAAGGCTCCATGGGAACGTGTGATGAAGTAGCAAAGAAAAATGTGTGTGTGTGACTTTTATGATCATAAATTTTAAATTTTATTTTTTTAAAGATTATACAAGAACTGGGGTATAGGCCAGATGCACAGGAGGGTGGGAAGAGACAGAGCAGGGAACAGAACAGGCAGACTGATGAAATACACTGCTGAGGGAAGCAGCAGGCACCACAAGGGAGGTCTGCCTCACCATGTGGGACCCTCGCTGGACGGCCGGCCGGAATCGAACCGGCACTGCATAGGCTGCGGACAGCTTCACAGTGCTGTGCTCAACCGCCTGCACCACCAGGGGAGGCCCAAATTTTAAATATTTTAAATTATGAAATACTGTTAAAATATAAAAAGCATGATGTGATAGACACCACCAAGCTGTGTCGCTCCTATCTTGTTTTAACAAGTGTCTCAGGGCATCAGATCTGATTTTTTTTTTTAAATGTAACTTTAGAGTAGTTCTAGATTTACAGGAAAAGTATACGGGTATCTATTCCCACACTCAATTTCCCTAGTGCGTTAGTATACACTGTCAGAATTATGAACCCCATGGATAAAGTTCACATTTTGTTCAGCTTTCCTTAGTTCTAACAATATCCTTTTCTGATCTGGGAGCGCATCCAGGACACTACATTACATGTAGTCCTTATGCCATTTCATGGAGCTGTTAGGTCCCTTTGATAAAACGTCATGTGGGCAAGCTCTCCATCTTTATGCCTCTCTCTACCTAATGACAGTCCTTTTCCAGAAACCACAATTTCCAGTTTACTTCTGCTCCAGAAACTCCTCACAGATTAACTGTTGGAAGATCGAGACATATTCTGTTTCTGACATCCAGATGTATCCCTGCTGGCTAGAATCCAGAGGACAGATGAAGAGCTTGTTCTGTGGCTGGAGGGCGTGGGCAGGGCTGGTGCAGCCCCTCCTTCCATTCCTGGGAACCAGTGACCAGCCTGTTCTTGGGAGAACCTGGCCCACTGGGTATTTTCTTTATGCCTTACCTTGTCTAAGAAAGCATGAATAGTTGAAAAAGTTCATTTTTTACTGAATAATTCTGGTACAGCATCTATTTGGGTGGCTATTAGAAGCTTGGATTTTAAATCACCCTATTTTTACAGCTGTAGAATCTAGTGCTTGAGTTGATTTAACAAGCAGCCATGGGTTTGTTTTCTGGCCTAAGTCTGACACTGATTGTACTGGGAAAATTTGATCTTGGGCCTATTTCTAGGAAATAGTTCTGTAATTTTTATTTAAACGTTGATGGCAGTCTATTGTTCTTGCTGGTTTTAATTCTGAATGGCAGTGAACATGTGATGGATGATTGTGCCACTTCGGCCATGAAAATTAAAGATTGCAGATTGAATTGGGAGCCTTCCAGAGGGGAGGTTTCCTTGGCCTGGGTCTATGGCCAGCAGTCAGACAGGATTAAATTCCTCCTTGTGACATTCCCCACGGTGATATGGTTATTGGCCAAGCAGTCAGAGATGCCTGCAGCCCAGGTAGTCATGTGTCACCACGTGTCCCCTACCCTAAGATTGCCAGGCAGCTTAGGTCTCTGTTGGTGTGGTGGTTCTGGAAGCGTGGTCTAGAGATTCTCAGCACCCATATCACCTGTTACAATGCAGTTTCGGCACATCCCAGAGCTTCTAAATCACACCCTGGAGTGGGCCCCGTGTGAGTCTGACACACAGTCAAGTTTGAGAAGCTCAGTATTAGTATAGAAACCTGTCCCAAATGTGCCTCCTATGTTGACCCCCCACTTCAATCATGGGACAGTCTTCTATTTATTCAGCTAGTATTTAGTGAGCAGGCACTGTGCTGGGCGCCAAGGTGGAGGGAGGGCGCTGGGGAATTAAGGGTGAAACCAGCCCCAGTGCCTCGGGGAGCTATATGTTAGAATCACCTGAGGGGCATTTAAAGCTCTAGGGGCCTCACTTAGTGGGTCTTTCATCCCAAATCAGTTCAGTCAGAATCAGTGTGTACCCACGTGTGCTTTAGAAAACACCCCAGTGGGCAGTACCAACATTGTGGGAGAGGACGCCAGTCGGGTGAGTGGTTTCAGCACAATGTGGTAAGTCTACAGATGGGGGTGACTGGAGGGTGCAGCGGGTAGGAGGGTCTCTTTACCAGGCTTATATTGGGGATCAAGGAGGCGAGGCATCTACAAAGCTTTTCTCAGTTTTATTTAAAGGAAGAGTAAAAGAAAGGTAAAAACATAGTTTAAATATGCAAACACATGTGATTTCAAAACTAGTCTTAGAGAATCTCAGGAGACAGTGTCTTCTTCTGCAGGGTACGTTTTTTATCCTTCCTGTGTACATCCTAATTTAGCTCAGTGGTGGTAGATGGCAAAGGGCCAGCCAGGCCACTCCCAGAGTGAACGGCTCACCCTTTGACTCCATATTCCTTCCTTGGAAGTGCCTGTCCAGCTTTTTCTGAAGTTTGCCAAGACGCCTAGAGCTGCCTCTTGTCTCCTACCTGTCTTGACAAGGAAGCAGCTCAGGGACGGAACCCACCTTCACTGATCTTCGTGGCCGTCCTACCAACAACGCATTTTCTTCCCGAGAATTTTGCTATTTCTTTACATACTTCTAGAGATTTTTTTTTTTTTAAGAAGGGGATATTTATAGAATAAATAAATCCTTATTCGCGAGTCTTTCCACTTTTGATTCAGAAGGTCAGGTGGAGAGATTTAATGTGAAATATTAGCTGTCTTTGCCAGTTGCTGGACCCTGTTACCATGCTGCAAGCCAGAAATAGAAGTGACCTGTTTTCAATGACAGATCAAAATTTAGTGCTATGTTGATGGTCCAGAATGAAGATTTTTTGACACAGTGAATGAAATACATACCAGTGCATTTCTGGTTGTGATTTAGCTGACCGTGCCATTCAGTTATAATTATATTATTTTTTAGCCCTGGAGATCATTACTCTGAATGAAAAATACTCCAGTGTCCAGACTATTAAGATGTGCTTGGTGAACATTACTTAAAACAAAATTATTATTATTTTCTTTCTGGGCTGTTAAACAGCTTTATGAGCATGTAGAGGCTAGAATATGGTTGTTACCATTTAAAAGTCAATGAAAACATGGAAAGTTTCTCTGGTTTAAAAGCCTGCTTGACTGTCAGTTGTTGTATGCTGCCTTCTGCAACTCGTCTCTCCTTGTCCCACAAGCCCTTGTAGTCTAATAGGGAAAGACATCTAGTAAATATACAGGTGACATGAATCTGAGGATATGAATATTACAAAAGGGCATCAAGGAAAAGGGCTGGGGGGAACAAAATTGGAGGGGGGGCTCATTTTTTATGTGGTACGATGCTCTTTGGTACTGAAATCTCTCTGAATAGTAAGTGTAGGTTTGATCTAATGTCTGGATCACTATGCCTTTTTCATAGGGAAATAGTTCCCTAGACTCTGATTACGAAGGGGTTAGAAGAACTTCAAGTCCCCTCTCACCCTCAGATTTTGAAAGACTAATTGTTAATAAGGGACAAAGATGATGTAACCATTCCCCTAGCAGATAGTGTTCCTGTTATGACACCGTCCTCCTTGACTTTCCTATCAGAAAACAGAGGCTGATGTTTTCCTGCTTATAAATCCTTAATTGTCTAAGCATTTTAAAGAGACCCAAGTAAGAGATAAGTGCCCCCTTTTTCATCAACCTTTTCATGCAGTGCAATGATAAAATAATTTTGTGCAATGCCGTTTAAAACCCAAAAGTTGAAACCAGGGCTTCATTAGAAGTCATTGAACTAGATCTGAAATGTAAACTTTCAAGAGACTATAATTGAATAGATTTAACCTAGATTTATGGAAAGGAGAAATCTCTAGGTGATTATCTTTTTTTCTCTTCTCAAAGGACCTTTCTTAAACTCTGCAGGTCTCTTGTCTGTTGGCTTGATTAATGAATATTTTGCCCACTAAAATTGGCCATTAATTATTTCTGTGGGCTGCAGCAATAATTACATCTTTCAAGTAAAATCTAATTAGCATAATAAGCAGAAAACACCCTGCCAGGTGATGTAGGGAGCTGGCACCACCAGCAGCCGGCTCACCGTGCACCAGCGGTTACACGTAGAGAACAGAGAATAGAGGCTCCCAGAATGAGAATTCAGGAGAAACAGCACTGTAGACACTATGCTAGAAAATACTACCCCTGGGCATATAATTGTGATGTCATTTCATAATTAAGATTCCTATTACCTTTCATTCATTGACCTTTCAGTAATCACAGCTATTTGCCAACCTCTGTGCTGAAGCATTAGGGACAGGAGAGGAAGAGGTGGCTCTGGAGAAGCAGAGTGTTGGAAACAAAAGCACTTTAAAGGGTAAATCCCACTTTTAATAGATGTGTGTACCCGGCAAATTCTACAAATAGGGTCCCAGCTTTGAAGGGGAGGTATCCTTTGTAGTGGACTTTGGAGCATGTATGTGGTTGCTGAGAAGTGGGTGAGGCAGAAGGTGTCCCAGGAAGGAAACGGCCTAAGTTACAGAAATTTACCAGTCATTGTCCCAACAGAAAAAGAGCTAAACGAAGGGAGGTGTGACTGGGTTCAGGGATGTTGAGGCAGCCAGGACCTAGCAGCAGTATGCCCACTAAATGGCAAGGGAGGGGACGCTATTCCAGCCCCAGGGCAGAGGTGCTTAGGAAAGGGTGGTCAACGGGAACTGCAGCCCCAGGTACAGAATTGTGGCCACTGCCAAAATCATGCCTGGCTAGAGTAGGACAGTAATCTACAGACCCTCATTTCCTCCTGGTGCCTCCCATGGGCTGAACTTAATCAGCAGCCACAGGGTCTCCCTTCACCAGTTGTGGGGGCCCCGAGTAGAACCTGCAAGAGCAGGTGGTGGGTCTGGATGAAGCAAACTGGATAATCAAAAGGAAAGGTGTGGAGTGTGAGCAAGGTGTGTGCAGAGGTCAGGAGCTGCTGGAGTGTAAAAAGCATGTAGAGGACTAGAGGTAGATGAGTTCGGAGCCAAACTGTCAGTGATGTATATTTACTGCATCTTCTGTCATGTGAGCAATAAAGAGCCATGCATGATGCATGCATGGGTGGTTTATACATGCAAGATATTTACATGATTCTGTATGCAAGATTCACGTCTTAATGCAAGATATTGTTAATGATTTGTAATAGCAAATTCATTTTATTTTTTTATATTCCCCATACAATTGCAACCCCCTTATTTTGACCCCAATCCCTCCCCTCCTCCCTCCCCCTATAGAGTGTCTCTGGTTCATAGTTTTTTGTTAATTTTGATTTTCACTTTCTTACAGTTATTCATTTTCCTGGTCCCTTATTTAAGTTTTCTAGACTCCTGCTATGAGTGAGACCATCCGGTATTTTTCTTTTTCTTTCTGGCTTATTTCGCTGAGCAAGATCCCTTCCAGCGCCATCCATGTTGCTGCAAATTGCATGTGTTTATCTTTTTTGAATGCTGAGTAATATTCCATGGTGTATATGTACCACATCTTCTTGATCCAGTCATCTATTTTTGGGCATTTGGGTTGTTTCCAAAGCTTAGCTATTGTAAACAGTGCTGCTATAAACATAGGGGTGCAGGTGCTCTTTGGAATTGATGTTTCTGTGTCCTTTGGGTAAATACCTAGGAGTGGAATTGCTGGATCATATGGAAGCTCTATGTTTAGTAGGTCCAGAAATCTCCACACAGCTCTCCATAGTGGTTGGAGCAGTTTGCACTCCCACCAACGGTGCAGGAGAGTTCCTTTTTCTCCACATCCTCGCCAACATTTGTTGTTGTTAGTTTTTTTAATATGTGCCATTCTCACTGGTGTAAGATGGTATCTCATGGTAGTTTTGATTTGCATTTCCCTGATTACAAGTGATGTTGAACATTTTTTCATATGCCTGTTGGCCATTTGCATTTCCTCTTCAGAGAAGTTTCTTTTTAGCTCTTCTGCCCATTTTTTGACAGGATTATTTTCTTTGTTGTTGAGTCTCATCAGCTCTCTGCAGATTTTTGTGATCAGTCCTTTATCATTAGTGTTGTGTGCAAAAATGTTCTCCCAGTCGGTGGGGTTTCTCTTTGTTTTTGTTAAGATTTCACATTTTTTAAAAGTCATATTTGGTATTCAGTGGGTCATTAATTACTGCTTTATCCTTCATTGAAAAGAATGAAATATTGTTGGAATGCATTGCATATAGGAAAGTTGAATAATGTTTTGTGAAACATTTGTATATTTCTCTTTCTGAGTGGGGCAAGTGGTTACAACTGAAAATATGTATCTTACTGTGAGATGCAGAGAAAGTGTTGAGAAAACACTGCCCTGGATCACTACCAGAAGGGGCTGAAGAGAGGAGAGGATGATGGGCAGCTCATGTTCCTGTAGACATTCAGCATCATATATGTGTGTAAAGTACATGTGATCTCTGAATTCCTTTTTAAAGTCATACCCTTAAAAGCGTTTTAATGATAAGTGTCTATGTCTAGAGTATTAAAACTCATCTCAAGTAAACCAAGAAAACCCATCCGTCTCTACCTTCCATATTCTGAAATGCAGCAGTAGCAACATTTACCAAATCCAGAAGTCCCTGAAATCCCTCTATGTATCTAATGATTTGCAAAAATTTAGATAATGTTGATTTTACTTAAGCATTATAGAGAGTTTTGCACTTGGTTTGTGTGATAAAATCACTCAGTTATGGCTTGGTTTATAAACTGAAAGCCTTTCCTTTTATCTGTGAAGCAAGTTCATTGATCACACCGTTTCTAGTTAGAATGGTTTTTAATAGATGTAAAAAATGTATAAAATAAAATAAAAAATATATACAGAAAGAATGGTTTTTAATAGACTCAGCTGAACACTATCCAGAATTTTCTATCCTCTCTATTGAAAAGACATGTGGCTCATGGAAAGAACACTTGGAAAACTTTCTGATGAAGGTTCTCTTCCAAGAGAAAAGTGCACACTTCCCCTAAACTCCAGGGATGGCAAAGGAAAATGAAACTGTTATTTATGCAGATAACTTCGGTCTCTATTTTACTGTAATTAGTTTGCTTTCTCTTCCCCAAACAGTATTTCCTAGAGAGACCAATAAGTGTTTTGGTTGCATCGGGTTATTCCTGTTGGAGACATGAGGACTCCTATGCCACTTTAGCTGGGTAGCAGAGATGGAGCCTTAGAGATTGCACTGAACTCGCTCAATTAGATGTGTGAGCTCACCTTAAACATGTGAGGGAGGTAGTGCACTGCCATTGTCTCCATTTCACAGTGAAGGAGATCGTTACATCAGGACTAGAATCTATCTTCTGGCTCCAAGTATAATGTTTAAGATTAGTCACCAAAGGAAGGTAATTAATAGGAGAGGAGGCATAGCTACTGTTTAAGCCTGTTCTCATCAAAATGTGGCCATGTTTTTCATTCCAATGCTTCTATCATGAAGCACTTTTTTAGTGGAAAAAAAGAGAAAAGGCTACTTGGTGATTTGAGAGCAATTGAAATTGAATAGTGAGATCGTTCAGGCAGCAGTCAGATAGCAAGCGCTTAGAGGTCAGACTGGCTAAGGCCTCCTCTACCAGTTGTGTGATTGGGGCCTTCCTGAGTTGCTTACCTTTTCCTATTGAAAACAGGCGGGGGAGTTACTGCCTTGGCAGAGTTTACATGGAAATCAACTTATTTCCTTATTGATCCATCACCTAAAGAAATTTCCTGGCATTACCAGGTACCTGTGATGGATCAATAAGGAAATATGTTTAACAGCATAGTCCCACAATGCAAACACTAAATGCTTTCAGACCCGACTACCTGATATTCTAATAGTAATCGCTACCGTTTATTAAGTATTTACCATGTACCAGCCACTGTGCTCTGTGCTGTCTTGACTTATGCCTTATAATCTCATAATGTTCAGGAAATAGGAATTGCTGTCTTCCTTATCCGAAAACTGAGACTTACGCTGAGAAACTTGCTCAAGTTAGAGTAAATAGCAGACTCTGCCCATAACTACCTTGTTGCCTGTCTAAACAAGTTAAAGCCTTATTTAAAAGAAAAAGAGCAAATAAGTCTAGAGTTGCTTCCCACAAGTTCCTCCTTAGACGGGAGAATGCCAGGAGCCATCTGCCAGGGGCCAGGACCTTCGCAGATGCCCAAATTCATCCCATCAGCGAGATCAGTCAGGGTTCTAGCCCAGCATATGCCCCTGCTCATTAGGAAGTGGAATGAAAGCACAGCCTGCACAGAATGGGAGAAGCAAATACCCATCAACTGCATACCCTGTGGGGCCCCTGCGCCTGCACTCTGTCTCTCTGGCCACTGTGTGGGAATGGAGAACGGCGTGCATGGCCCACACCCGGCCAGCTGTGCAGGTTGGAACTCCCGTCCTCTGTGTCTGATGTGTGTACTTAGGTTTGACGACGCTCACGTAGAACAGTCAGGTACTCGGCGTCCAGATGTTCAGCCAGTCTCTGTGACTCTTTTCTATTTTTTAAAGCAATGATTGGCTTCTCTGAGAGCTGAGAGGTAATGAGGGTGATTCCTTTTGCCAAATCGTGGACTAAGCTGACTTCCCAAATGCAAAACTAATACGCCTGATTTGTAACTGAGGTGAATAATAATAGCACAGGAAAACCACGAGGGTTGGGTCAATCTGAATTAAAGAGCATTCTGAGGCACAGAATACTGGTTTTATTCATTAGGAACTCACTGTGAAGAAAATCAATGACCAGAAACCAAGGGTTCCTACTCACAGGTCTTGTCAGGGTGCCCTTACTGCATAGATGAACATTGCTCACAATTTGAATGCCTTTGGTACTCATTTGATTTGGTTTAGAAAACACATGCTTTTTTTCTACATAACTGGTAAGTTTAACACTTTCCATGTGGAAAGTAGAGATGGAGGGTGGGGAAGGAGGAACCAGAGCCCCCCAAATGAAGTCTGCATTTTAAAGATTTTGCTGGATACTGGATTTATTTATAAAACTTTTAAATCACTTTAGTAATTTGTTTTCAGTTTGGCAATTGCCTTTAGTTTGGAAAAAATGCAAACTATATAGTTTAGTGACTTTCCTAACCGATTCTCTATCCCCTTTCTGGTCTCTGAGCCTCTCAGAGTTCGTATTGATGACTGTCAAGCCAGTTGCATGTTTGAATCTTTGCAGGTGCTTCCTGGGCATCAGAGTCTTTGTAGAGTCACCCAAGCGGTGCACTTCTAGCTGTGAACCATTGGGCTCTGGAGACTTAGTAGTGTAGAGATGCCAGAAATCAAACGAGACAAACTTGCTTATGGGACCCAACTTCAGCAGCAGAGTTTCTTCTCGCTTAGGAAGACCTCTTTCAGCTGGCTCACCTCTGTGGTTCCTGCCAGTTCTCTAAAGAACTTCTAAGTACTTAAATCATAAAGTATGCAAGCAGTAAGTGGATTGCTATACCTGAGGAGAAAACAGACTTATTCTTTACAATATATCGTTTTATTACAATTCAATGTACATTAAATATCCTCTAGTGTCTGGACCTCTTGAGAACTGGGAACTTCTGGGGGGTTGAGGGGATGGACCTTCAGTGCCTAGTACCTAGTACCCAACACGTGACATACGTATTTGACTGTAAATATCAGTTATTGTTGATTTTAAACTCGATTTGCTTCTGTACTTTCCTAGGTGGGGCTTACTTCCTTAGCAGCTTTTTCTTCTCTAGAGTCCAAGTTTGTCCTAAATTTGTATTTTCGTCAAGGGAGAAGGAAGGAAATTTCTTTAGGTGCAGATGGAAGAGATGTCATGTGTTACGTAGGTTTCAGGTGGTTGTAATTCATGGTGTCAGAGCTGCCCTTTAAAGAAAAAAAAAAAATGCTTGGCAGGTAGGAGGTGGAACCAGTTGTAGGGGAAAGAAACAACAAATGGAAACAGATCCACATTAATAAATATTCAGACTGAGTCCTGCTCTTATGTCAGTGTTTGTAGGTGGTGTTATTACACGTAGTATTGGGTGATGGAAGTTGTGCACACTCTCATTTTTCACTTTAATTGCTTGCCTGAAAAGATCCTGACAGCTTCAAAGGTTATTGCTGGTTGTATTGTTCATAACTCAGAAGTAATATGCATGTGCAATTTGCTTCATTATTGCCCGCTAATAACCAATTCTGAAGAAAGTCTTAAAGCCACCAAAGGAGCCATAATTTGACATGATGGTTTTCTCCTCCTCTTTCTCCCATTCTTTAGCCCAGTTTAACCAGGAGCTACTTTTGGTGATTAGGATGTGATTTTACCCTGATTTTCTTTCCATAAGTTTAGTATGATAAATTGTTAGAGTTTTTTTTTTTTAAATTCAGAAAAACAAGGCAAGCTAGAAAATATTTCAGGTTCCAGGTTAGAACTGCATGACCACCAGAATAAACTAGCCTTGTGGTTGCCTCATGTTTTAAGATATTTGGTTTGACTGTGTGTAACTGAAAGGACCCTCAAATAGCCGTGACTTACATGGAAGGGTTTATTTCTCTCACTTTCATTAAGTTTGGAGGTGGTCAGACCAGCAGACAGGAGCAATTTGGGGCTTCACAGGATCAGGGACCCAGAATCCTGTTATGTCGCTCTGCCATGTATGGCTTCCATGCCCAAGATTATCTCCTAGCCAAAGCAGATGCAGTAGCTCCAACCACTCCTTCAGACAGCAGGGGTAGGGGTGGGGGGTAGTTATTTCAAAGAAAGTCACATGCCCATAAGGAGGCTCCCAGAAGCCTTATGTCCTCCTGGCCAGCACTTAGTCCCATGGCTGCATCTGGCTGAAGGAATGCTGGGAAATTCCTGCACATCAGCCACCATGTCCATAATCCTTATGGAGGCATAAAGAGAAAATGACTACTGGATGGTAGCCAGCATTCTCCCACATTTTGCAAATGATTAGTTCTTCCATATTCTATGGATTCTTATGCCACTGACTTTAAAATGTAAATAGTCCACAGCAGTGCAGAGTTTAATTTGAAGACACTTTATGGACTAAAGAATTGAGTAGTAGCTATACCTATAACATTGCTTGTTGGGTCACTTCAACTCTCGGGTAAAAGTACTAAAATACAATCTTATTGACGTTTAGAGATCGAAAAAAAAAAAGCTATGACTGAGTCAGCTAGGTTGAACGGAGGTAGTGTGACTTGTAGAGTCGCAGTATGATCCTGAGCAACACCACAAAGTGGGAGCAGGCATTCCACTAGACACCGGTGAACAGAAGTGAGACTTGGCAAACAAGTCATTAAAAATGCTGAACTTGGGGTCAGTGTTACCTCCATGCTCTTTTTTTACCCCAATTTGTGTATTCCCTGGTGAACTTTACTGCTCACTTGGTTTGAAACATGGTACGACCTCTGGCTTTTTTTAAAAATCCCTCTTGGAATTCTGTTGGGCCAAGAGCTTTAGTCAGTACATGCTGATTAACTTACAACCACATTTTAAATCAGAATCATTGGGTTTTTATTCTATATCATTGTTTTGTTTGGAGGGACGTGTTCTGTTTCAGTTGCCCCTAGAATGTGTGGCACTATGATGGGATCTTAGCTCTTCCATTCCTGCCTGTTCCATGAGTACTTTATTTCTCCTTCCTTTGAGGTCCAGACTTGGTTCTGCAAAATATCTTAGCACACGTCAGTAACAGACTCCCTTTTCTTGTCTGTCAAGCCCTTTCCATTTTCCAGTGACTTCCATACTTCTGGTAATGACGCACTTAGATCTATAACTTAAGACAAATCTTGTATTTCCATTTCTTCTGTCCCCAAATCTTTCTCTATTGCAGTTTCTCCTCTTTTCTACATACCTCCTCTAGTTATTTTTCTAAAGCATGGGTCATACCAGTTTGCACCTCCAGTGGCTGTCCAGTGCCTGAAGAATTAAGTCTAAACTCCTAGAGAGCATTTCAAGCCCTCCAAGTATGGACCCAACCTGAGTCTGAGGCTCTTCTTGCATAGCTTCAGCTACATTGAACCTCTTGCCAGTCCCTGCTAGTTTCTGCTTCTGCCCATCTGCTCAAACTGTTTTCTGTTGTGACTCACCATTTTCTCACCTTTTCTAATTTAATTCAAGGCTCATGAAACTTTCAAGAAGTTTCCCTGACTCTCGCAGAAATTCATGTTTTGTTTCTGCAGCAGTTTATCCGTCTGTGTTGGCACACTGTCTGTCTTAGTTTATTGTTAACCATAAATTATGTTTCTTTCTTGCTCAGTTGTGAATCCACTGACTTAGAATTACCCTTGAGCAAAACTAGCACATGGCAAGAATTCAGTGTGTCTCTTTTGAAATGAGTTGTTTCTTCATCTCTGTTAAGAAAGTTAGACTTTCTTTGTCTAAACTGCCTTGCAAGTCATTATGCTGTAGCTTCCTAACTAGTCTTCTGGCTTCTTGATTTAGACCACACAAAGTAACAAATTATCACATAGAAGAAATCTAGGCACAGTAGCACCATTTCTCAGAATGTTCATTTTGGCTCTAAAGCCTGGGTTTCCTGGTGTTGGGATTACTGATATTTTAGGTTAGGTAAGTCTTTGCCAGGTGGTGAATATGGTATGTGAGTATTGTAGGATACTTAGTAGCATCCCTAGCTTCTAACCCCTAGATGACAGTTGTCTCCAGACATTGCAAAACATCCCCTGAGGGTTGGAGAGCAATATTTCCCAAGTTTGGGAACTACTGTTCTTTAATATCTTTATAAATATTGTGAAATAGATATTGGTTCTTTAGTTCTACTACTTTCCTTAGTGTGCCCACAAACTTCTCATTTGTTCTTTTTTTTTTTTTTAAGATTTATTTATTTATGCATACAAGAGCTGGGGTACAGGCCAGAGACGAGGGTATGAGAGAATTCACCAGAGACAAAGTAGGGAACAGAAAAGGCAGACTGACTGAAATGCACTGCTGAGGGGAGCAGCGGGCGAGACAGGAGAGGTCTGACTTACCACGTGGGTCTCTCCCTGGCTGGCCGGGGATTGAACTTGTACTGCAGAGGCTGCAGATTGCTTCATAGTGGGGTGCTTAACCCGTTGTGCCACCAGGGAGGCCCTCATTAGTTCTTTTTGTCTCAGACTAAATACTATTCCTTGATTCGCTGCCTTCACCTATGAATGACTCCCTGTTCCTCACTCCCTTCTTTCAAAATTCAGGTCAGTTGTCCATCCATCAAGAAAACCTTCCCAGATTAGCCCTGTCTGTCCCTGCCCTTATTCTGAATTTGGCATCATTTTGTATAGCTAGCTAGCTCTCTGAACATCTCTGCTTGATGGTGTACACTTGTCATGTATTTATCTAGATACACTGGTACAACACTTATACATGGGTCTATCTATTTTCCTCTCCTTCTAGCAGGCTTTCCTAGTCACGCTGTCTGAGCAGCATATGTATATCTTTGTGCCTTTTTGTGTTTTGTGCCCTGCATGTGCAGGGCATTCATTGATTTGTTTAGCCTGCATCAAAATAAACAGTGATGACTTACAGAGCACTCGACTTAGCATTTGTGACCTCTGAAATCTGGTTTCTCAAGCAGCTTCCATTTTGGTGGATATTGAGACAGATTTGCAAATCTACATTCATAACTGTGTGTGGTGTGGGTAGGGCCAGCGCCTTGGAGGATGGGTAGGATCTCTTGGGCAAGCAATTTTAGGCAGGAGTGGAAAGTTTCCTTTCTATAAACAGGTAAATCTTCCTTGGAACCTTGAAGTCAGGACTTCGAGAGTCCCGTTTTCCCTGACATTTCTTTTGTCACTTACCTTCACCCACCAGCAGCTGTTTTCTCTTCCAGATTGCTGCTCCTAGGCACTTCCCACAGGCAGCGTGACCTAGATGTCACGAGGTTTCTCCATGGGGAAAGCAGAGGTATATATGTATATATATGCACATGTGCAAGTCGGATTATATGGGGCCAAGCTTTGGCCTTGCTCCTGTTGGAATTTTATTGTTGTGCAATCCCAGCACTTGCTCTCCAGGGTTTCTATGCACCGTGCTGTGTGCTTCACCTACATACTGGAGGCTTGATGATCTTCAGTGGGCTCTTGTCACACTGTAGCAAGCTGAGAGCTACAGTGGATAAATAACACTGTCATCGCTGAAGAATGTGGATGGCGGTGTCATCTCCATAGGTGACAGGGCTATCCATCTTAGAGAAAATAGTGACCACTCTCAGGCAGTCATCGATGCTCTATGGCATGTGATGGCTTGATAAAGAGTTAAAGGCATCCCAGTTGGAACACTTTCAAATGACTTTAACCCTCTGGCCATGCTGTAAACCAGAAAGGCTGCAACATACTGTTTGTTTATAAATCAGCCTCCTAGACCATTGTCCCAATGGTTGAATAATGTTTATTCATTCACTGGTAGAGGAAAGCTCAGGCCACAAATGTGAACATGAATGCTTTTCTTTAATAGATGGTGTTATTGCGCTGCACAGTGTCCCTGACTTTTAGATATTTGACTCATAAAGTTTACAGCAACACTTAACTGCATCTGGATTTCACATTGAATTTGGGAAAGGCAAGAATCTCACTGTAATTTGCACTGACTGCCCTGTAATGGAAATTATGGCTTGGGAAAAGTTTCAAATGACGTGTCCATAAACTAAGGAAAAGTTGATCCATTCAAAGGCTGGTTATGTGCAATTGTAGGAGTTTCTTTTGAAAGGGCCATTGCCAACAAGAAATATTTGTTTCAGCAGCTGAAGTAAACTAGCCGTGAGTTAAAAGTTGATCTTTGTAAATTGTTGGTTCATCAAATTCAGTCTTAAAAGTGGAGGGAAAGTTGTGACAAAACTATGCCGGGCTTGTAAGAAAGCTGTAGACATGGTCTGTGTGGAGTGGAGTCCAGTGTCACAGCTGAATGGTAGCAATGAGATACTTAGGAGGATGAGCAGCCTTTTTAAATGGCCCGAATGCTGGCCTGTGGGCTCCGGCTGCAGAGCTGCTGTCTTAGCCTTCCTGTAAACTGGATTTGTGTAAGTAGGTATGTCAGGTACACTCCCAAGGCCCAGGTAGACTGCTCCTTTGCTCCTGCTCCCTGCTTCCTCCTTCCTCACTCCTCTTCCAAGTGTTTGTTATTGTGTCCCTCATTCAAGCTCAAGACTTTCCCTCAATTTCTAGTGGTCATTACTCGACTGCTGGCTCATATTTAAGACCAAGGTAATAAAAAAAAACAAAACAAAACTGATGGGAGGCTCTGGATGGAGGCACGGGTAACACTTTTTGACCACTTGACTGTGGGATGATCATTTAATTAGGGCATTGCCAGATGTCAGCATCTGGCAGTCTCTTCTGTATCCACTTAGTCAATCCTCCTGACTGGTTGCCTGTGGTCTTGGCAGCAGTGGAGTAGGCATATTTCCAGTTTATTCCCCCAGTTTTTAGTTCTTTACTCTCTCCCCATCACTGCCATTGTGCTTGGTTTCCAAGTGCGATGTCACTGGGTAAAAAACCTTATCAATATCCTCTTTTCAAACCTGAACCGTCCTCTCATTGTTTGCCATACTTGGCACTCTTAAGCCCAGGGTATTACAGCCCCTGACTAGGGAGCCTCCCCCTCTGCAATCACTAGAGATTGTCATTTCCTACACTCTGAAAGCTGTCTTTCCACTCTCCCAAAACCTTGGTCGAGAATCACTTTTCTGCTGATGTCTTTCTTCCCTTTCTTCCTTCCTTCTAACCCTGTTGAGTTTTTAATTCCTTTATTTCTACTTTAGTGATGCCTTCAGTGGTGAAAGAAACAAACACCTTTGATCAATCTACCATGTTTAACCTAAAGTCTTCCCTTATCCCTTCATAAAATTAGTTTATTCACTCAGTAACTGTCAAGCATCTCCCATATGTCAGACATTGAACTGAGCGCCAGAAAGATGAAAAAGCTGAGATAATTCTGCACCTTTGAGAAGTATAGACGGGGAAGGACATGCCCAGGAAATGCCTCTAGAAAACATAAGTGCAGAGAGAGCACCAGGAATGTAGCAGAGAAAGGAGAAGTGATGAATGTTGTAGAAGGCTATACTGAGTAAGCTCATGTTCGGGCCTATAAGTTCAGCTGTTGGGGGAAGACTGAGAACAGGCTATGCCCATCCATTTTTACCCAGTGATTCCAAAGAGTAATGGGGTATCCAGCCCAGATCTTTAAAATTACTCTTGTGGCTGGGTGGGCCTTGCTTCTCTGGGGGCTTCCAGTACTACAGAGCTCCACTGCCTTCCTGCCCACATCCTCTTGGACCTCCCACTGTTGCCATACACACTTTAAAAAGAGCCTGGTGGTTTGGAGGATATAGAACTTGAAGAAGGCCTTTGGGGGGGCATGATAACACATGTTCCCCTTACTGCTGCCTCCCAGCCTGCAAATAGCTTATTGCTCATAGAGGTCTGGTTAGTCTTGTTCAGAGGTAGTTTCTGACTTTCTTAAATCATAAGTAATTCCACATATATAAAATCCCAGCAATGTAGCTTAGTAAAAGTGTAGCCAAAGCCCATGAGCTCTTTAATTAGCCTTAGGTAACCCAGGAAGTAACTTTGAGTTTTCATTTAGACTTGAGGATGGCGCTACAAAATGTTACAAGGTGTGTCACAAATCCAGAGACTTGGTTGCCCTTGGCTCCCAGTGCCTCAGTCAGCAAAGCTGATAACCTTGGGCTTTACTGACCAAGCAAAATGGTCTGCTGTGTGCCTTTCTTTGCTCATGGGACAGCTCCTATCGAGAAGGTTCTGGGAGCTTTCCTTTCCTTGTTACTGCCACCTACCTTGCTTTTTTCCTTGTAGCTTGGCAAGTAATATGAGTCAGTGCTGTAACATCAAACCCTTGGCCATTTAGTCAAACCACAGAATGGTGATAGCTACAGAAAGGTTCCACTTTGTGCCTGTGTCTAGTCCTTACCGTAGAGCCATGCATTCAAAATGTTACTCTGGAATCAGAATGATCAAAGAGGCGCATTGCCATCTACTTTGGAGGACATTGTGTTTTAGAAACTTTGAAGTAAGCTGATGATGGGATTTCATCACTTGGATATTTTTAAATACATTATAGTATTTGAATTTTTGCAGATTTCAGTCAGTGTAATCTCTGCATGTACTACTTAATCTGGATAGCAGGAGGCCAAAAATAGTGTCATAATCTCATAGTGCGTTTTGTGGCTGTATCCAGCCCTGATGATACAAAAGTGGTAGAGCGGGGCTTACGGAGCATCATGTGACTATGAGAAGCGCAAGTATTTCTGTTCTGCAGAGGTGGAATTATCTCTGGGCAATGGTAACCCGTGTTCCAGTTTCACGTTTTTATCTGTGCTATAAACAGAGAAGCCAGAAAAGTACCTCTGAGAGTGTGTGCTATAACCATTGCAATTCGTACCACACTCTTACTGCAGTGACTTATGAGATGTGGGAAAACGTCTCAATAGTATAGTGCATGGAGCTAGGAATTTCTTTTTATTGGATTTACTAATAATCAGCAGATACTGTTGCCCTCTCCCGTTCATTCTGGTGTTTGATTTTGTCTTCACGTCTCACTTCATCCTGCTGTGAAAATCCTAGCTGCTTGTTCCTCTAATCTCCTGTAAAGAGTTTTTAGCATCAGGCAGTGGTCTTTCTGTCAGGGAAGGAGAAATAATGAAGGCAGTTATTAGAGTTGTACTAAATGTGAAGTGCTCAACGGCATCATTAAACCCATAAAATGGCAAGTCGTGATCACCACACCCTAGTCAGCCAGGAAGCACATGAAAGGCTGGTATTTCTTTGTGACCAGCAGCGGACACTCTCCCCCTAGTAGTTCTTTGTGGGCCTCTTCTGATTTGTGGGCACCACATGCTTAAGTTCGTTTTAAGAACTCAAAGCTTTAATGGATGTTCTAGAGGTTGCCCAAGGAAATGTTTAATTTGAAAAAGATGGTTTAAGCTTGTGAACATCTTTCTGGAGGTTCTGCTTTCTTGTTGGTTACCAGAGTCTGAATTCTAGAAAAAGGAGATTCCTGCCTGAGGTGCTTCTGGTGGACTTTTGGTCATGGAGAGGGTGGCATTTGGAAGCTTCCAGAAATCTGTTCCAACACTTATAATTTGAGAGTAAGTTTAGCATAGAAGCAAAGTGAAAAGACTGTTTCAAGACCTTGCTTTGTAAATAGAAAGCTGAACATTTTATATTCTATGTGAAGCATTATTACAAGATATAGATTGACTATATCAGTGGCCACACCATTAATTTAAGCATCAGAGAACTAGAATTTTATCTCCACTAATTTCACACACACACACACACACACACACACACACACACACCCCGCCCCCCCCAAAGAGGTTCTGGAGCATGGCGAAGGAAAGAATTATGAGAGTGTTTGTGTGTGTGTTTACGAATACACTTACACACACAAACTAATAAAAGAAGTCAAGGTAGTTTTTTAAATATTTTAGAAATCATATAATTTGGAAACAAAGGAAAGCTTTAGAAATGGTTTGTGGGAATTCTGTTAGACTGAGCATCAGTTACGGGAATAAAGGCAAAAGTGGAAGATGTAAAAATGTTTATTGGCCTCTTAACTCTATTCCCCTTTACACACACATTTTAGACTCAGACTGGTAATCTTTTCTTTCAAAACAGTGTACCTTATGTAATCATGTAACAGATGTCTCTGAAGGAATGAGTTTTAGTGAACCAAGTTCTGACCCCTGTCTCAAAAGCTAAGCTCCTCAATCAGTGCCTAAACTAGAGGTGAAACTGTTTTGGGGGCACTTGAGAAATTATCCCCAGACAATTGTAATCATTGTTTTGTTCTTTCTAATCTTCCTTTGTTTTCATTTTCATGGTTTTCGTCTCCAGTCTCTTGTTTCTGACCTCGTTAAGCACCTAGGAAGACCTTGCAGAATTGGTCTGTCACACACCATTTGCACACACAAAATGCCAGCACAGCATTCCAGTGGACACTTGGGGACCAGGCCCTTTGCCCTGGTGAGCCTCAATCTACAGGCTCTTCTCCAGCAAGCTCGGCCAAGTGCACAGAACTTTGCTGTCAAAAACAGGGATAGACTGGGTTCCAGCAAACCTAGTGTGACTAAGGGTTGTGTTTGACAACCAAGCTTCCCTTGCAGAGTAGTTTCTGGTTGTATCTATAGGCCAGAGGTCTGTGAACAGCCTTCATTTCTTGTGTAATAATTGTAGGAGAGGAAGTGCGGAGTTACTGATCTGTTCTCACTTGCCCTGCCAAAACTTTAAGACCCGACTGGACGGAGCCCTCCAGAGAATCTTTGTCTCTTGTTTCAGAAATTGGCTTTCAAGGACCTGCAATGGCCAAGACCCAGGAAGCAGGATTTCTCAATAGTGTGTCCCTGACATTCTTGGCATAGGAAAAACAATAAAACGAACATGAGATTCTTAACTTTTACAGCAAGAATAAAATTGCCACCACTGTCCAGTTTTCATCTGGGAGTCAGAGGCATTGCAGATTGATTTTCATGCCATCATTTCTGCCACCCATGCTCTGTGCCACTGTGTCTGCACCCCCTACCCCATCATCTGTTATTGCACTTTGGAGCTGGTCTATCTTACATCCACCACGTGCAGTAAACACTTCCTGTACAAAGGTGCTTGAAACAACATCTGTCATTACATCAAAGAAGGTGTTATTGCCAAGTGCAGCTGGAAGAGTTCTAATAATGGCTTTAAATGAGGTTATAATGAAAAGAAATCTGTGTGAAATGTCCAAACCTTTTTCTAAGGCAAAAATGTGCTCAGTTTTCTCCCTTTCTAGTCCTATTATATCAACATTGCTTTGGCACACGTGTAGCACAATCGTTTTGTGCAGGAGAAGCTTGAGCCTGCATGTCTAGCGGTGAACGTGCACTTTCTGTTGCTGTGTTGGAGGACTATTAGGGGAAGTTGCTATGGTGCTAAATCGTCTCTTCAAGGGGAAACCTCTCTGATGAATGTGGCATTTAGGATTCTGAACCAGCATGAGAATTTCTGATTAAGAGCCTAGGAAAGTTACAATAAACTCATTATACAATTAAAAAAAAAAAAAAACTGCCCTTCAGAGTATGAATCCAAGCCCAGAAAAGTGTTCAGTGAGCAAGAACAATACTCAGTAGATTTTCAAATTGATGGAACTTTCCGATGGCAGCTAATTTGTTCCAGCATGGAAGTGAGCATAATTAACAGACTTTCTTTCTTAGGCCGATTAACCACCGAAAACCATGCCAACATTGTAACTGTAAGCAGTGAAAACCAATATTTATGAGGGGGATTGTGCAAGAGTTTGTGTGACAGATGGACATTTTATCACTGTTGATGTTTGGAATTCCCTTGAAAAGTAATGCAATATCTTGCTGTTAATGAATGAATGGACAAATGATCGTGATTTGCTGGCTGGGTTTTCTTTAAAAAGAGGTACACTAAATTAATCTTTTTCTCTGTTTAGCATCTGTTACTTTGTGTTAGGTAACCTCATATATTCTGATGAAAAAACTGAAAAATCATAATTGTGTTTTTATTACAGATACAGATCCACGTGTTTTAGAAAAACAAGAATTACAGCAGCCAACTTATGTTGCCCTCAGTTACATTAATAGGTAAGCCCTTTTCAGAATTTATAGCAACCTCATATCTGCCACATTTGTTTTTTAATTATCTTTTCTTCATAGAGCAAAAAAAAGCTTTCAGTCTGAAAATGTTGACATGAGATTATTTTAATTCAACCTCTACGTGGAATTTTGTTGTTTTTCTGTTGGGGACATGTAGGTTATAGTTTCCCGTGCATATGGCTGAAAGCATGACTGATTTATAAGCTCACTCTGGAAGTATTTTGTATGCGGAGTTAGAATATGCTCTTTTGACTTCGTCGCGCAGTTTGGGAGATTAATGGATTGAAATTTTTATACCATGGGGTGAAGAGGTACTTTATGAATTCAGAACATTGTTAGAATATCAGGATATAACAAACTGAAGTAATTTAATATCAGAAAGGTATTTAGTAGCAGTTCATCTTTTAGTAAAGCATCCCAGCACTGACCCCATCTGTGTAAGGTAACATGAGTTTTTACTGAAAGTGCAAGTGCGAGTACAATTTAGAGAGCAGTGAGACCCTGATATGTCAGGTGTAAACAAGGATTTGGTGTTTCAATCAACTCAGATAATTAAAGGGACAGTAATTTGGGGAGAGAACCTGACATCACCTTACTTTAAGAAAACACGCGTTCCGCCAAGAGAAAAAGGCAAAGCAAATGCAAAACTGATTTGTAATGAGAATGAAAACCCCTCTGCTTGTAATTCAGTGACCAACTTTGCATTGACTGTCCCTTTCATAGAAGGTGGGTGTGTTTCCAGCCTCCTGCAGCCAGAGCTGAGGTTCAAGTTCTGAAGTGGAAAGCTGATGAATTATCTGTACTGTTGCATTTTCATGCCTTTTTTTAGAGAACTTACTGAAATCTTGCCTAGATAGAGCTTTGAATTAGTCTTCTATGCTCAGCTTCAAGTTTTCTCATGTAGTATGTTTTTAAGAGTCTTTTAGCATAAAGATGTATCTGCATATTTCCTTTGGGCTTTCAACTTGTTATTCTTCCCTGGATGTGAGGGGAAAAAAATAGTTTTTCATTACGCATAGATAATTTATTAGGACACCTTCAGCATCATATCAGATACAAATAAAGATGTAAATGCTTATCTGGGTTCCCAGTGACTAGCATGAGTTTAGAAATCTTTAATTACACTAGAATTATATGAATGTAATGTATGTTACTTAGCCTATTAATGTTGAGGAATAGGGTGAACACATTTATAAATTGTGGTGTTAAGCTTTTAAATAGTGTGTCTATCGTGTTTTGGGTGAAATATGTCACTTGTGTACATACAAATCTATGTAATACTAAATTTGGTTCAAATACATTTGAGATTTCCACATTTATTATGCCTAATTGCCAATCAGGTTGGAAGCAGGTATCAACTAATTACACAGGTGTTAAAGACAAATTTTATTTGATTATAACAATGTGTTCCCAGCACCCAGACATTATTACTGGTAGCACTTTAACATGTATTAAAAATATATAGTCACACATTTCACTTTTAACCTAAAACTATACATACAGTTTTGCAACCTGTTCTTTAGTCACTGATGTCTACTTTTCTAGTGCAATACATTTCAATCTAATATCTAGATCATACTCAGGTTTCCCAGGTAGTCTAAATGAGTCCTTGGTGGCTGTTTGCCTAATCCAGAACGTTGAGTTCACCTGGATTTTTTGCCACTCCAGTTCTTTAACCTAGCACTGTCCCTTTTATTGACAGTGACTTGTCAGAGGGATGGCCAGTGTTCCACAGAATGCTCCCACCTTCAAGAGTTTTTTAGTTTGTTTTGGGAGGAAGTTTGTGATTTGGAAGGTTCATCTATTTATGAACTATAAGTTAAATCTGGAAATATGTCTCTAAGGAACACAAACTAAATTTAGAGGCCTGAGTAAATAGAGAATTTGCTAGTCAAGTCCCAACTGATAGGAGAGTTGATATATGTAAAAGATGAGTAGTGATTTTTAAATGAAGGACTGTTAGTGGAAGGTTGTGCAGGTTTCTAACAATGTCACTCAGGGTCCCTTTGTGGACAGTGCCAGGGTCATGGCTTAGTCCTTAACACACAGGAGAAGCTCTGGATGTTTGTTTGTAGGTGGGAAATAAGCACCTACTACTTGAAAGAGAGGATGGAGCTAGGACAGCTGCAAGGAGGAAACTCAGTAGGCCAAAGAGGAAAGATACACTAAACTGAGGTTTTTTTGTGGTTTTTTTGTTGTTGTTTTTTTTTGTGGGACCCTCACTGGTGGACGGGGAATGAACCGGTGCTGCAGAGGCTGCGGGCAGCCTCGCAGCCCAGTGCTCAACCGCTGCGCCACCAGGGGAGGCCTAAACTGAGTTTTAAGGGCCTTTGATCCAGAAAAAAACATGTTGAAATTCACATGAAGCCAGTACAGATCTAAGAAGAGAGTTATAAGGGCTAGGGTAGTGTAAAAGAAAGTCAGTTTGACAGCAATATCCTGAATATAGCAGAAGAGAGTACTATTAAAAATATTAAGTTAAATAAATTTTGTTCTTAAACCTCACAGGGAAATACTCTAATTTTGCTGAGCAGTGAAGAAAGGAAAAAAAAAGTGAATATTTCTCTGTTCCTCTAATTGTTTAAACAACTCTAATGTTTATGTGGGTATCTCAAGATTGAGAAGACACTTTCTGGCAATAGGCTGAAATGAACAGTTAGGAATGGAGCTAGCTATTTGGATTCTAAAAAGGAATTGACTAGAAACTGGTACCTTTATTTTTAAATTGCTCTCCTCTGAACAGAAAATGTTGAAGAAACCTTTAATTCCTTTCATAGTAGATCTGTAACAACATGAGAAAATTTTAAAATATCTAGTTTGATGAGAATGAAAAACTGAATTAGTGAGCGTTGTGGGAACAGATCTGGGAAGGGGGAAATATCTGAATTTTAAGGATAGGAAACCTATTCTGTTAATTGTTGTAATGTGAAGAATAATATCAAGTTCATATAATGGGAAATTTAATTGCGCAGTGCGACTAATACACCTCTAGAAAAACGTAAAGGACAAGATGAAAGGCTAGAGTTTGAGAGAACATAGAATAAATAATAGAGGTAACATAATACTTTTATGCCTTGAACTCTATTCTAAGCATTTTTACATTGCTTATTTCATTTAATTTTCACAATAACCATAGGAGAGAGTATCATGATTTTCATTTTACATATATGGAATTTGAGACTTAGGAATTAATTGCCCTTGGTCCCCAATTTGTACCTAGGGGCACATTGGGTTTAAACTTCTGCAGTTCAGCTCCAGAGTTTAGTATCTAGATCATAGATATTATATTTGATATAATATTGGTATCACAGTGAACCTGATCACTGTGTGGCTTGACTTGTTAGAATATCAGAAAATAGGGCCTCCCTGGTGGCGCAGCGGGTGAGCACTGGGTTGCGAAGCTGCCCGCAGCCTCTGCAGCACCGGTTTGTTCCCCGGCTGCTCCCCGGCCACCGGAGGAGGGTCCCGCGCACAGACCTCTCCTGCCGCCCGCTGCTCCCCTCAGCAGTGTACTTCGGTCCTTCTGTCTGTCCTGCTCCCCGCTCTGGCTCTGGTGAATTCTCTCACCCTCCCGCGCTTCTGACTGTACCCAGTGCTTGTATAAATAAATAAATAAATAAATAAATAAATAAATAAATAAATAAATAAATAAATAGATCTTTTAAAAAATACAGTAATATTGATGTTTTCAAATCAACCCTAGTTTTTAAAAAAAAAAAAAAACAGTTTTTTGTGCAAGATATAAATATCATACCTAGGCATAAATTAGTACATTCTTACATTTCTTTCATTTGTTACTTAGTGAAAATGAAAGTCTCATATTCCTAAACTTACAGCTCTGCTTTAATCCTCTTCGTAAGACTCCTTGCACTGCTTGGTACAGTAGTATTTAGGTTTGACCTCTGCTTAAATGGGTTTTTATTTAGCTTAGTGCTTGCAATTAAAATTAAATAGCAAATGCTAAAATGGGTTTCATAGAACAATGATTCCAGAGGCTATGTATGTGCCAGCTTCTGTTCTTCTCTCTCTCTCTCTCTCTCTCTCCCCCAACCTCCCTCATTTTCTCAAAAGGTTCTGGGGTCAATTAAATTTGGGAAATTCTGTGATAAAGAAATCAATTTTATTTGTCAGATCCTCTCCTGTGCTGACACAAATTTGAAATCTGAGAGGACTAATACAATTCTCATATGTACCTGATCCCAGAGCACTTTTTCATGACACATCTGATGGGACAAGTTCTTTATATACCAGATGGGACTCACCAGAGTAATTATCACTTCCACCCACATCCTCAACCTCCCCCAAGGAACTCTGGAGCCTTTTATTCAGAATAGCATTCTGTTGTTTCTGATTCAAAATGCAGATCACTCTGTTATCATGGGGAAGTGTGGAAAAGTAGGGCAAAACTGTGCCTTTGTGTGCTTACTCAGTTTCTACGTTTCCTTAGTACTGATCCGTTTCCATCTATTAAAAATAAAACTTCTTTTTGGCTTAGAAACTGTCCGTTTCCACACTCCCCCCCCCCACACACTTTTCCAATATAGCTCTTTTCCGTCTGAGAAAGAACAATGCAGTGGTTAAGAGTATGCAAGTGAGATTGAGGACAGACATTTTCTGTATTGAAAAGTGACTTTTCAATAAGTATTGAATGAGTGAATGATTGTGGGTGAATTTGTGTATGAATATATGACAGAATGAAGAAATGATTCTAGAGACCCTAAAGATACTTCTATGAGAAACTAGGAGCTTCTACTACCCACATGCATTGAGAGGGTTACGTCAGGAAAATTCAGTGTTGTACAACTTTTATTCAACATCCATAGGAACACAGATTTAAAATAATACTAAATGATGATTGTAACTGTTTCTCTCATCATAAACAATGGACAAATCAGTGAGATAATTTTCCAGGCTCCGGACAATAGGCTGTATAAAACCATGATCCCCAAGAGAAAGGAAACCTAGTGTGCACTGTAGTCATGTTCCTCACTGCCTGAAAACAATTTCCTTACTGTAATAGGGTGAACTAGCACACAAGTACAGCTCAACACACCCACTGACCTGACGAGAGAGGTCAGAGTTGTCAGCTAAAGCTGCTGGAATATATAGCCGTGGGACTAGAGATGAGGGGTTTGTGCAGAAAGTAGTTCCAAAAGTCTCTATGAGCGTCTTTATGAGCCCATGAGTAAGAATGGGCTGCACATGCTCAGGAAAAGGCTGAGTCTTATCTTGTTATTGTAATAACGCTGAGTCTTACCAACACAACTGTTATTGGGGTGAGAATGAAACAGCAAGACCAGAGGTCAACAGTGCAGGGAGATGTTACATTTAGCCTGGCAGCATGGAAACAATGCATTAACTCCCTAATCATCCAACTGAGATACCAGAAGGACTTCAAATTAGAAATAAGGACTTTGTTTGTTGTAGCCCACTCTATAAAAGTTTCCCTAACAACACCTAAAGCCAAGCTCCCATAAGATCTTCAGAGGAAACAGAATCTGGAGGTGAGCTCCGACAACTTAGAAGGTCTTGGGAAACACTTTGAGCCTGACACAGACTTGTTCTAATAAAGTATAAGTCTGCTCAAGTTCAAGTTCAGTATGATCAGCCAGAAATTGAAATGCCTTTTAGAACAAAAATCATTAGTCTTCATACAGGTGAATCACACAATGTCTAATATACAATAAAAAATTACTAGACAGGAAATTATTACATATGGACAAGAGGAATAGTCAATAGTCTCCCTCCATGAGAATGCCCATGTGTTGCAGTGAGGAAACAAAGACTTGAAAGCAGTCACTAAAAAATGTGTTCAAGTCCTTAAAGGAAAAATATACTAAATAAGAGATTGTTTTGAATGAAAACAAAATCAGTCTGGATGCTTTTTTAAACTCTTCATACCAAAATGTGAACTGGTTAATGAAAGCTTTCTTCTTCTTTCCCGCTTTTATTCCCACTCCAAAACCTCACCTAATCCCCCTGAACCCTCACTCTTGCTGTTTCAGTTGGACTCATTTTTGCCAGATTATAGTCAGTAATAAAAAATACTGTAATTAGCTGAGTGTGTGCTGGTTTTCTATTTATTTTATACAAACAAGCCTGAAGGGTTTGATTTTTTTTTTTTTTAATCTAACAGCAGTAGTTTGGGTTTTTTTTTTCACTCTTCATAAAACCACCTGTTTGTGGTCTTCTGAGAGCAGTTCTATTTATTTTAGTATATTCCCCTCCTTTGTCCACCAGAACTGAAGTCCTATTTGCCTTAACCTCAGACTGAAGTTTGTGGCCTAATGCCTGCCATAAACATGTTGCATGTTCTTAGATCTCAAACACCAGACGTCGTGCTACCATTTTCATAGCCTATGTTTTATGGACATCAGTTGAAACAAAGCCAAGATGGCTGCCTGCCAGATTTTCCTTGTAATATCTCTAACCTGATTTGGCCTGCTCATTGTGTTTTGCAAGAACCATGCACTCTCAAGGGACACTGGGAAGCTGGAAAGAGAGCCCTTATGTGACATTTTGGCTTGCTCCCATAGAACTAGTTTGAGCTGCTGGCAAAATAAACGTGGTAGGAGAGGTAAATCTTGGCAGACCTGGGTGATATGATTCGCTTGTTAGATGCTGGACCTTATTTGTAACTTCTTGCTTATAGTTTAAGGAAAATCAATATTTTAAAACAAGTTGCTTATAATACCCAAATCATCTCAGGTCATTTTTCCCTTATGTCCATCCATTAGTATTAATCATCTTTTTATGCATCTTTAGTCCAGTTCAAAGCTACATTTCATTTTGTGAAAATCTTTGAATTTATTACAGGTCAGTAGTCAGTGATATTGAAACCATCTACAAACATACTTATTTCCTATTTTTTTCTCCTTTGTAGAAATCCATTTCTTGGACTTTGTCCTAAGCTACTTTCAATGTCTGCAGCTGTGACATTTTTCCATTGATCAGAATTTCCAGTGTCACCTCTGCTTGTGCCCTGTCCCTGGTACCATGTTTGTCTTGAGACATCTGGGATTGCAGTCTTTCCTGCCTCCAACACTCCTTGCTTGCCTCAACATTCGGTGTTTGCTAAATTAATTTCCTTGGCCTTATGACCTTGACTGCTCATTATCTTCAATCTCTGCCTCAGATAAATCTCAGCTTCTCTGCTCGACTAGCTGTTGAGAATGGTTGTAGAAACGTGCTTAGCAATGTGATTCTTCCCACTACAAACACAACCTTTCCGACCTCAGCTGCACCTTCAAGACTGTCTCATAACCCTTTCATACCTAGTATATATATCTACATTATATATACCTTGTGTATATATATTTACTTAGTAGAATCTAAGACAGTTCTCTTCCCTCTCCCATCTATGGTTTCCTCTCACATTTACAATAAAAGCAAAACTCCACACCATGGCCGGGTGACACGTCCCCCAAGCCCCTGGAACATCCTCTGCTCCAGAGCCCAGAACACAAGTGGCTCATCCTGCTCTGAGGCTCTTGTCCTTGCTGGTCCCTCTGCGTATGCTCACCCTCCAGTCAGAGTTGCAGTTGGCTTCCTCCCTTCTTTCTGGTGTCCAATCAGATGTCACCCACACAACAGGTCTTCCCTGACTGCCAAATGAAAGAGTGCACCCCTCTTTATGCCCTGCTCAGCTGTCTTGTTTTTCATGGCGCTTGCCACCGCCTGAAATTACACTGTTGAATTGTTTGGCTGTTGATTAGCTGTCTCCTCCTGGAGAATGTGAGTTCCGTAGGGTCAGGGACTTAGTTTATCTTAGACATCACTATATCCTCAGCTCCTAGAACAGTGCCTGTCACACAGTAGGTGTGCAAAAATTGTTTCAAATATATGTGTGAATAATAGTTGCACAGATGTGTGTATTGTGTTGCCCTCCCAGGGCAAGTTTTACTCATCTGTGTCCGGCCTCTTCACACTTGACTGTATGGATAGTACTTCACTTATGGTATGAAATTAAAACAAGGACTATTGTGCATAGTGGTGAATTTTAACACAAGGGATGACCTCGGAGATCCCCCCGTCTTCCACCACCGTACAGATTTACAAAATGACTCAAGGCACTACCCCTCTTATTTCACTTGGAAATTCAGATCACTGGCAGTAATCTACTTGATTTATCGTTTTCCCCTTATGTGCAGCACCTTGGAGTTAATTAAGGAGGTCATGAATCTTCCCTCTGTAGCTCTAGCTCACTCCCACTTGCAGGATACTCTCATATTGCTGAGACTGTTGATTTGGGACTCAAGTTGAAACATTACTTAATTTTCTCACATTGAAGTTCATTATACTGAGCCTACAGACTAGTCTTGCCTTTGAAGGCCCCTTCACTGGCAAGCTTTTAAAATTGCTCCATGTTCCCACTTTCTAAATAACCGGTTCTCATTTCCGCCACTGTCACCAGGACCTTGCCCATTGGCTCAAAACAGTGCATCTAGGTCAGCCCATGTCCCCAGAAAGACCTCTCCAGCTTCAGCCATGGTGTAGACTCTTCCCCCGGAGCTTCTCATCTCTGTTCTGTGCATAGATTGTTCCAGCAGTTAGCACTCTGGACTTAGAAAGAACATCTACACAGCCATTATACCTCACCAAGACACAGGCCATCTAACCCAAGCAAATGAACATAGTTTAGTATTACGAAAGCATTAACCTAAAATCCATAAAAGACCAAAGCTGAACTTTGTCATAATTGTCATGTTAAGGAAGAATGAAATGATACACAATCCAGAAAATTGCTTCCCTTGTTGCATTTTCAAGACAGGTAAGCTTCTGTTAGGTGAATACCATCTATAATCTTCACCGTTAGCCTGTATCATAGCTCTTCTCTCCCTTTAATGCCTCCGATAGTGAATTCCCAGGTAGGTGTGAGCACATATGGCCTTCTGTGTGCTTGAGATCCCATTAGCAAGCTGGTGATATTTGTGGACTAGCTCCCAAAATAATGCTTTTAGGGCCTCCCTGGTGGCCTAAGGGATTGAGCACCGCACTATGAAGCAATTCACAACCTTTGCAGCATGAGTTCTATCCCTGGCCGGCCAGGGAGCAACCCAAATGGCGCAGCAGACCTCGCCTGTCTAGCCTGCTGCTCCCTTCAGCAGTGTATTTCAATTAGTCTACCTGTTCTGTTCCCTACTGTCTCTGGTGAGTCCTCTCACCCCCTGCCTCTATGGCCTGTATCCCAGTTCTTTTTTGCATAAATAAATCTTTTTTAAAAATAATAATGCTTTTAAGTTCATAAGTTAAAATATATAGGATTATAGATAAGACAATTATGTTAAAATGCAGTTGTCAAAATATTAAAATTGTGAATTTGTGATATGTAACCCATGCTTCACACTTAAGGTCTTACATTAAAAAACTGTGGTGCTGGGTTAATAGCTTCTGTAATCTCAAATTAGTGATGAGTATAAACAATATTTTTGAATCTACAGTGGCACTGTGATATCAAAATACCTATGACTGCTACAGTGCAAATGTAGATACTATAAAAATACTGTGATAATAGCCTATAGTCATAATTGAAGCAAAGAATACATTTTAGATGTTAGTGAATGAAAAAATGTAAAGTTGTTTTTTTCATCCAAGCTCATAGTTTCTGAATTCTACACATAACCCCTTTGGGCAGACAAACCCCACCTAGTATCACCCTCTCTAGGTCTCAGTCAATACTTAGCTTTTAGAGGTGGGTACAGACCCAGAGTTAAGCAATTTTAAAGTCTTTGCTTTTCCTTACATGTTATGATGCCTCCCCACACTAACAAATTGCTTTCCACAAGTACTTCACACATTTTATATGTCATCACTCTGCCCTGTGGAGTAAGTAAATGCCAGAAACAAATTTTAAAGATAAAAGGTGTTTAACCCTTTTTATTTTGCAAAGATTTCATAAATAGTTCCAATACCTGATTTCTTGTTTCTCTTTTTCTCCACTGAGTCACAGTTCTGCTGTAAACTTTGCTCTTACCTTATCTTTTACAGTTGCCCAAGAAATTCAGTGACTTGCCCAAGTTCACACAGCTAAGAAAATTACAAACTTGGGAATTGTACTCCCATGTCTTTACATTGTTTATCCCTGCTCTTATTCTTCTGGATTGCCCTGATACTAATATTTTAAAAAAATGTCAGATGATTTCTCTTAAAATCCACAGAATCCAGGCATGTCCAGGATATGGTCCACAGTTGCTAATCTCCAACTCCATTACTGCCTCTAGTACGCTGCCTCTAAAAACCCACAAAGTTCTTCAATCAGAAATGCAGGCCATGTGCAGTTACCAGACTTGAGCACGTTTCAAGCACTAGCCTGTATTTTATGTCATTGTCTCCAGTTGCTGATAAAACCAAACAACAAGCAAGAAGGATTTTTTCATTCTACCCTAATGAGCAGGTGGTAATTTAGTCTCTGGTCAGTGTGTTCATGTCAGTCCTGTCCCAAGAGCTTTTTCCCTTGTTTGATGCAAGTTCATGTGTTTTCCTTGTTGCTAAGGCTATAAATGTGATGTTCTACAAGCAGAAGGATTTGCAGAGAAACCTTCCGAGGGGCTTCCATCTTCTGTGATCACTAAAGTTTCCCTGTAGATTTAGGTGATGGCATGGCCCTGTGTAGTTTACAGATGGTAGGCGGGCATGCAATCAGTTCTTGCCAGCTCCTTCGCTCTGCTAATGAGCTAGGATGCAGTATGCCAGGACCAGAAATTGGATCTGGCTTTTTGAGTTGTCCCTGCCTTCCTCAATGTCTGGGTACGTCTTTTCTTGACTATGCTACACTAACAGACAGTTTCAAGTTGAGAGTGTTTAGCAACAGTTAGTAGTTGTTCCTCTTGGAAAGCACACTATCATCTTGGCAAATTATGTGCTTGCCACTTCATATCAGCTGCTGCCCTGGTTTGCCTTTTGCCCAAACTAAGGTTAGCTGCAAAGGCTAGATGTTGTCATCATCCTTACACCTACGGGTATAATATTCAGTGGCAGTGTGTGCCAACTATAGATGCTTCTAAACTTCTGGGGAAAATAGAATCCATTGTTAGTGCCTACATGACATTTTTTCCATCTTCACTTTTGGGTTGGGTTCTTCAGAACAAATAAAGTGGGATGCTGCTGAAACTATTCTTCATTGTGCCCATGCAAATGTCCACTGTTTCCTCATTGCCTATTTTATCATCATGTTCAGTACCACTGAGATTCAGTGACCTGTAATTCTCTTGGACCAAACAAATATGATGAAAAGTTGGTTACTCTGTTGCATTAGTATTTACTAGATAATAGCAATACTTTGGAAGATTGAAACTCAAAATGCTTTTAATAATAAAGGCACATTTTACTCTTAGCTCTTTTACCCTTCTTTAAAAAAAGTTCCTTCTGGTCTTTGGCATAGATTTCTCTATTGCTGAGGCATCTCGTTCTTATTTTTTAAGGCACATTTGTAGCCATTTGCTTTCCTCAGAAATAAGAATAGCTTTATCATCTTTTCCTGGGAACAAAAGAAGTGTACCTAGATATCCATGTGCATATAAGGAAAGTGTGAAGTGCATAGAGGTGAACTTAAAAATTATTGTAATGGAGGCTTAAATCATTCTGAAATCTTAAATGCTGCAAACATTAAATAGTTGCAGTCAATGAAAGATAAAAGAGAAATAAAAATCACCTGTACCTCTACCACTATGTACAGGAATACCACTGTTAGTCATTAATGTATAAAATATATTAATATGTATTAATTAATCTACAAACAATATAGCAGCAAGCAGCCTATGCTTACATCTTTTGCACACTAGTCCAGTTATTCCCTTAGGAGAAATTCCCATCAGGGGAATTGCTGAGTCTACAGATGTATACAGCTGAAATTTTAATAAATTTCACCAAAGAGTCTTCTAGAAATAGACCCAGTTTTGTGTTTTGTTACCTACAGTGGGGATTAAGACTCTTCTGAATCTTTGCCAGCTAGAAAGATCATATACCATTTGTGATTTTCATCAATTTGATTCACTCTCATTAAAATATTTTCTCTTTACAAAAGCTATATGTATCTCATCATGGAAATATTGTAAAATTAAGAAGATAATGACATGCTTTAAATCTTCCCACCCAGAGTCAACCATGGTGAATATTTCTGGGTATTTCCTTCTAGCAGTTTTTCTTCACATATTTTTCCAGAATCATACCACATATAAAATTTTGTCATGCGCTTTTCTCACTTATTTTCTGAGTATTTTTTGTCTTTAATTTTTTATCATTTAGCAGTGTTATTGCCTAGAACTTATTTGACCATTTCCTGATGTGGGTTATTGGATTGTTTTCCATTTTTCACTGCTGTAAATGATGCCAGGGTTCTCTATGACATATTTGTAGAACTGGAACTGAAGAGTGTGTGTACTTTTAACACTGATCCTGATTGTCTAATTAGCACAAAAAGGATATAATCATTTTTATTCTTACCAGTGGTGAACAGGAATATTACTGAATATTTCACTCTTTCCTTGTTGGCATTAGGAATTACAATTTTTAAAACTTTTGCAAATTAATTTTAAAATATCCATACCTGGTATTTATGCATAATGATAAATTTCAGCTTCTGTCACAGGGCCTTGACACAATCGGAACAGTACTAGATCTTCTCAGAATGAAGGCAGCATATAATTTCCAAGCTGTCTCCTAGAATTCCTTCCAAAAAGGATACTGAATATGAGATCCAGATTGAAGCTAAGATTGTAACTCCAGTCCCCATAGAACTATGATCAAATCATTCATACAAAATTATTTGTTTGAATTTGAAACTGAGTAACTAGGTAAACATCTGTATGATTCCTGAGGAAAAAAGATCATCTTATGTTCTGATTTGTCCCTCCCTTTTCACCATTTGTGATCTATCTGTGAAATCACAAAGAATAGGGAACCAGATAAAAGAGGGTAGGAAGAGAGAGAAGATGTTCCTTGAGTTCTGTTCCTTTCTCTTTTCAACAGGCCCTCCCTCCGCCCCTGTTCACTCCCAACCTCCCAAAATGAGCATATGTCTGAGGTGAGAGACTAAATAAGAAGTGGAAATTGGGCCTTTTCAAATGTCCTAGTTTAGAATCTATATAGACCAAGTCCCTAGATCTGTGAAATCAGCATCATCTTGTAGTTAAGCGTGAGTGCGCATCAGTTTTCTTTGCCTGGACTTAAGCAGCTAGAGGGTTAAGCCACTACCTCATCTTTGCTGCTTGTTCTGCTTCTTTGCAAGTTACCAGATAAGAATCCCAGACCTGTAAAGGAATTAGGAAAGAACTTTGCAAGCAGGGTACCACAGGAAGGTCAGACAACCAGGATCTTCCCTTGAGAATTTCCTAAGAATTTTGTTTATTCAAAAGCTTCAACTAATATAAAAGCGTGAAAATAAACCTGCCTTTCCCACCAGAGAGATTTAGCCCCCAGTGGTGATTGTTATGGACTGTGTTATCTTGCTTCTCCTCTGTACTTACAGAGGATCAGAAAAGGGATAATGCAGTTTATGGACTTCGTCTCATTACAGGCATGGCCACATTCCACACAACATCAGTGCCCCTGCCTTCCAGGAATCCCCCGTGAACTTGACTCTCTCCAGTGTCGATCTTGAATTGTGTTTCTCCCTTATGACAGGAATAGAATTTTGCATCTCACTCTCCACCTCCATTCAGCACCAGACCACCCCAGTTCCCTCATCACCGCTTCAATCTGCACAAAGTGAGGTTTCATTACTATATTTGTAATAAAAATACTATAAATCATGTCAGGCTGGTGTAAGAAAAAGTAGGTGGGGATAAAAGAAAAACAGCACTCTCTTCCCAAGTTAAATTCAAACCCAGCATCTGTCCAGCCCCCTTCTCTGAGGAACCTGGTGTTGTGTTGGTAGGAATCTTAGCCTTCCTTGTTAGACCTGTTGAGTGTGTTGTGTAGTGTTGCTGTGCTGAATATTTTTTCTTTTAGCAAATCTTCTAGAACTAAAAAGTGATGCCAGTGTGCTGCTCATAAAGCGTTGGCTTTTCTGATTACATTTCCATGTTTTGCAATAGCAGGGGAAGGAGTACTCAGAGACTTCCAGTAGCTTTCCAGTTGAACATTCATGACAAAATACAGAAACACATGTATCCAAGTGACATGTCACTTGACAGTTCATATTTTTCTGTCTCATCTTGTTTTTGTGTGTGCAGTGGCCGCACTGGTCATGTGGTTTTATTCATGTAGTCATATCTTTATACCCTGCCGCCTGACTTGTACTAGAGATGGAACAAGACGAGCTTCAGCAGTTAAATTCAAACAAGATGTGCAGGAATGAATTTCTTTTAGGGATAAGGGAGGAATGCCTTCTAGTCAGGAAGGATTTATGATTGTTGGCCTTGTTTTTTCTCTTTCGTTTTTCATTAGTCTTACCCAAATCTAATGTGCTCAAGATTTACAAAATGCAAGGATCTTTCATTTCTTGTCAGGAGTAAAGATCAAGAAGGGCTAATCAACACTTTACTGAACATAATCAGATGTACTCACAAAAGCTGTGTCATTAGGAAAGTAACATTTTTAAATGGGGAGACATACACCAATCTTCTTCAGGTAGGCAGAGTTGCGGAAATTTAAGGATGTTGTGCTCCACGGCCCCTGTTCATCTCAAGCAGTAATTTTAAGATGTCGAAAGACTTGAGTGATCGACATTTATATGTGTTAATATTAGCTATAGGAAAAACACATGTACCTGTGCTACGTGAAATAACTTGACCATAAAAATAAACATGTGCAGGTCTTCCTTTAATGATGGCACTAGTTCTACTTGATCTTAGACTCTGCTGAGGGAATGAATGCATTTTTATTAGATGCCTGCCTTTTTGTTGGCTTATTTGTGCTGTAAAATGTATCATGGAACAAAGTTATGTTAGGCGAACAGTGACTTGAAAAAATAAGAAATGAACATTTTGGTACTGTCAAGAGTTATGGTCTTTGCTTAGATTTCATGCTGGAGAACAATATGTACATATTTTAACCTTTGAGTCTGATACATACTGAAATGTGCAGTGTCAGTGTCTATAAATGAAACCCTGTAGCTGTCACAGCTGTCTTGAGTTCTTTAGAAAAATCTACAGCACATTTCTAGTCGTTCTCATGCTGATAATGTTAGAAAAAAGAAACACATGCGAACATACTCACACACCATCACAGATAACATGATAAATTCCAGACCACAAGACAGACTGGGAAAGTTTCTCTCTCCCCTCCTACCCCGTGTCCCTCATACACCCTCTCTCCGCCCCCCTCTTTTTTAAATGACTTTTCTTGAGATTAGCTTGAGCATTTAGGCAATCTTTTAAGGACTAACAGATTCCTGCGTTACCATCAGTGGCATCTGAGAGGTGACCCAAGCACCATCGGTAAGATTCATGACCACCAGAGTAAGCTAGTCCCTTATTTCTTTGGTTTCCTTAGTCAATTCCTCCTTGGCTCCTTTTAAAAATTTTAATATACCGTGTAGAACATTACAAGCTAATATTCTAAATTGTCGAGGAAATCCTAATGCTTTGAAAATGATGGACCGTGGTAGATCATTTATGTTCTGCCATTCTAGCACATTATTTTAGGTGTGTTCTTTGAGTCCCATTTTAACTTTCTAGGCAATTGTGTAAGGTTGTAATTGGGTCATACATTTAACCGTGTTATTTCATGAGCTTTTTCCATGTTTTCACATCTTCAAAATTACTATTTTTTTCAATGAGCACATAATATTCCTTAAGAGTTGACAGAAACGTGCCCTCCATTTTGTCACAATGGCTGTTGACCTTTTATTAGGAATTACACTGAAGCAAAAATTTTTTGTCTTCCCTTTTAGGGTATTTTCCTAGGGCCTTTCCTCAGAAGTACGTTTACCAGCGAGTCTAATTTCTTCCACATTGTACATATTAGGTGATGATATTCATTACTCATTCCCAAGAGAAATGCCGAAATATTTTGGGAGTGGAGAGTATAGAGAGGTGAAGCCCTGGAGAAATTCCCAGTTGCCACCACTATATTACAGGTACATCTATCAGTAGTGCACACGATGGCGTCATTCTCTGTTTAAGAAATTTTGTTAGAATAAGAGAAAGCACTGCTCGTATACAGTTAGCCTGAAACCTACTTCAGTTTAAGAATGGAGATATTTGTGAAGGTAGCCCAAGAACCACACTGGAGGACTATGGGTGCTTTGGAGGTGGGTGTGGTGTGGTGAGATACATGTGCAGAGGTATGCTTTTTTTTTTTTTTTTTTAAGATTTATTTATTTATTTATACAATCACTGGGTACAGTCAGAAGCGTGGGAGGGTGAGAGAATTCAGCAGAGCCAGAGCGGGGAACAGAACAGGCAGACCGACGAAATACACTGCTGAGGGGAGCAGCAGGCGTGGCAGGAGAGGTCTGCGCACCATGTGGGACCCTTGCTGGCAGCCGGGGAGCTGTGGGCAGCTTCGCAGCCCAGTGCTCAACCGCTGCGCCACCAGGGGAGGCCCCAGAGGTGTGCTTTTTATGCCGCAAGTCATGCAGTGTTGTAAATCAACATTTTAAGAAAAAAATATACTTCAAGTATAAGGAGTCATTTTTACAAATATGGATCCACTTGCTACCATTTATATGACTGTTTGTGACACCACAAAATGTCGTGGGATCCCAGGTTTGACAGCTCCCCACCACCATTTTAACTTAGCATGAATAACCACAGGGAACAAGGACAGGCAAGTCCAACTTCGAATGAAATAGAGTAAGATTTCTTTCCAAAATTTAGCTGTGATTCTCATAACAGGTAAAAACACAGCCAGAAAGCTACATTTCCAGTTTAGAGGTAATTGAAATTCAGCTGTGGATGAAGAGGTTTCTTTTCATACTCCTGAAGTAGTCATTGACTTAACAAGTGGAAAATGAGTTTGCAGGATGCTGTATGCCAAACTGCACGACTATAGTGTATATGAGAACATATACCCCAGAAAATTCTTAGCCTTACTATCTGTGTTCACCTAGATTTACAGAAAATCGATCCCTAAGAATTCCACCTTAAGGTACTTTGCAATTTGAATTCTCTAATTCTGAAAGCTCACGTGGCTTAATAAGCCAAGCTATTTTATTAAATTTAAAAGGTGAATGCTAACCCTATACAGTGATGTTTTCAAAGAAAGGATGGCAGATAGAATCATTCTTACTAACCTTTGGACAACTTTCGCCTAATGATTTAAAGGGGACAAACAAAATTTGCAGTTTATTCCAGACAGGCATATGTAGGATTATTCTACAACAAGGGCCAAAGTTCACATTCCCGACAATATCAGGGAACAGCATGTTACTGTTTTAAAAACAACCATCTTTCTTGCTGATTATCAGTGATTTTAACCCTAGTGCTAAATGCCAAAATGAAAGCAACAGATAGGGTAGTACTTGGGTGTCTCTTTGCTCTAACCCTGAGCCTGGTCATTAAAGATAATTAATTTATGGCCGGGCAAAGCCTGCAACCTTTCTTCTATGGATTTGTTAGTTCTGCATCAGTATGGAATTCCAAATATAATATGGACCCACCATTACTGACCTCCTGAGTTTCCCTTGTCCTTTGAAGATCCCAGGATTAGGATGACAGTCTTCCATTTTTAGAAAGCAAGTCTTGACTCTGTGGATTGAGGAGACTGTGAATCATCCAGTCATTAGAGCCAGTTGGGTATACTTTTCACAAGTGATGTGTAGGTAATATGAGGCTCTTCCTTCCTAACATGTCAGCTAGCAGCCTCATAGTAATTTTCCAGATGTTACTGTGATCATTTTTACCCTTTCCTAACATAAGGTCAGCAGGGTTAAGCACATTTACCATCAAAAATTTTTGAAAAGAATTAATGCTTCTTCCCTAACTGAAATATCTTTCCTGTGCAACTAGTCTTACATCTAGCAAATTCTTTATAACTTGAGTGAGGATATCCCCTTTTGTGGTGAATTATGTTATTATACATAGAGAACTGTGAGGAATACATATCAAACAAAGGTTCATATACAGAAATCAGGAGAGTGTCGATTGTTTAAATGATCTATTTTAATGGCTGTGGTGCCGTCTTCATTTTATAGATAACTGAAACTGAAAGAGGTTGCTTGTAGTGCCACAGCTGGGTTGGAACTTGAGTCTCTGGATCTCTGCCTCTGGGTGATTCCTGTAATGCCACCTGTGATGCAAAGATCCCAGGAGCATCTTTCACCCCTAGACCCTAAAATGCAGTGTTCTCCTGCCTGGAGCTCCTACTGCAGCTTACAGTAATAGTGTTTCTATGTTTTATATAAAATGTCTATACCATGGACATAAAAAGTCCCTGCCATAGCACTATCATCAAAGTCAATGCAATGTTCAATTTATCCCCAACAAATTCTTCTTTAACCTGGAAAACCAATGTTTCCTGCCATCTATCACTAACTTTTGAAGTCTGCTTTCTTAGAGGTCAATATTTTCCTGAAAAATAAACTCCTTAAGGTCTGTACCAGCACTCCTGGCCATGTGTATGATGGCAGACAGAGCAACTTCTCCCAGCCTTAAGACAGTCCGGGGTGATCGAAGGGGTTGAATCACCACCTGTGCTGCTAGCCCACTCATACCAGCCTCAGAGTCCTGCCACAGACGCTGGCCCCTCATGTCCACATCGTATATGTCATGTGTCTGGGAGGTGGTGTAGCTGAGTTCCAGGTGAGGGCACAGCCTTTGGAAACAGACTACTTGGGTTCAAATCTCACTTCCCCCCTCTAATAAGTTGTGCCTTAGTTTTCCCATCTGAAAAATGGGGTAGTAATGTCTAGCCTATAAACTGTTGTAAGAACTAAATAAAGTAATGCATGCAAAGTGCTTAGTCCTGGCACATAATAGACTCTTATGATTGGTATTATCTTCTAAGTTTCTCATAGAAAAATGTCAAAAAGCTCTCAAATGCCCCATTTCCATTTTGATGAAGAGATTATTTACACAGGTGTCTGTTCATAACCTTTTCACTGTTTCCTTCATAGCCCCACAATTTTTCCCTAAGCATCTTTTGTTTGTCATGCTTTTTTATGATGTCCCTTGTTCTTAGTTGTGAGTGTGATCCATTCTAACTCCCACCTTCAGGCTCTCCCTGCAACTCCAGCTCTACCTCCCAACAGGCTTTGCTCTGAGGCCATAGCAGGAGTAGTTTGAGCTAGAGAGATGCTGGCACAGCCTCCTGTATAGCTCTCAGAAATGAGCTTTCAACCTGTAGAGTTCGCCCTTCCGTCTCTTTGCCTATTACCATCTTTTTTGATACTCACTCTGTTGAAATCTGAAATCTTTAGGGCAGCCTCAACATTCTCCACTCTTCAGAATATGTCCACAGAAGGGCTGAAGGTTCCCCACATGCCACAGCCTAACTTCTTTATGCATTGAAGAACATTCCAGCAAAGAGTATTCAAAATGGTGAGAACCAGTTCGTCCTTGGCACATTTTACATCCTGTCTCTTCTAAGTCTCTGTGCTAGGTTCATTTTTGTAGGCTACCCCCCCAAAAAAGTAAATCCCTGTAAGAGTTTTACATACAAGTGTACTGCCCCAGGAAGAAAGGTATGCAAATTAGAAATGAACACAAACCACAAGTTTTCTTCCCAATGGAAAAAATTCCCACTGCTGGATTTCTTGGGTGATTTCATAGTTTAAAAGACACATGAATTATTAACTATATATAACTTTCCAGTGAAAGCACTGTTCAATTAAGCACAGTAAACCTAATGAACTAGGAAGATTTTGTGTTCAGAAATTTACCTTTTTGTATTAGAAAGCTGCTCATACGTGCACATCTTTCTAAGAAGAGAATTTGGAGAACCTAGGGCCTACATGCTGGCACAGGGGTTAAAGTCTCTGTGCTATCAAGCTATCACCAGCCACTGTAACATGAATTCGATCCCCAGCCAGGGAGGTGACACACATGACGCACCAGACCTCTCCTGTCTTATGTGCTGCTCCCCTCAGCAGTGTATTTCAGTAGTTCTGCCCACTCTGTCTCTGGTGAATCCTCTCAATCCCCACACCTCTGGCCTGGACCCCAGTTCTTATATGCATAAATAAATAAAAATAAACCTTTTTTAAAAAGGAAAAAGAATTTGGAGAATTTAAATGCATTTTCTACTGAGTAAAATAGATGATTTCACTTCACCCCCACTTTGATCCCTCTTCACATCACTTCAATGATTGGTATAATATGGCCTTTACATGTGTGAAATAAAGATAATGTATGCCTTTAAGTGCCAATTACTTAAAGAGGGACAAATGTTTTTAAAATGTGGTCCATATACTCAATTAAGATGATGCACATAGAAGCTTAAATAATAATGCAAATTGTGTCATAGGGCATTGTGCTTATTTAGTAGTTCAGATAATCAGTTCAATGACTTCAGAGGACCTGAAGTAATAGGGAATCTTCATAGAGGAGGGAGAAAGTAAGTTGGGCTTTGTGATATAAATAGGAGTTGGTTAGCAAGGAAAGAGAATGATATTCCAGTATAAGAAATGGAGGAATGAATGGATTAGAGATTAGAGATATTTACTGAGATTTGTCCAGAGGACCTGATTATGACTAGAAAGCATCAGGAACATCCCAAATAAAATGGTAGGTCTACTCGTTAATCTTTGTGTGACTTAATGAGGTTTACCTAATGTCAGAGTCACAGTGTTCTCACCTGCAACATGAGGATAATAAAATATTAACAAAAGTCGACAGTTTTTAAGTAGGCATTTCCCCAAATAGTTGCTGACATTACTACTACTGTCACTATTCTGCTAACCACTACTAGTATTGCTAATCTTCCCATTACTTACTTTTCCTGTTAGTACTGTTATAACCGCTGCTACTAACTACTAGTAGTACTATTTCCACTCTGATTTTTATGAGCAAGTCACACTGCAGCTCATTGTCCCCTTTCCCAGCCTGTCATGCATTCTCCCCAAATTCTTTATACAGAAACCTGACTGAGTCACAGCAGGCTGAGTCTGGTACGGTCTGGACTGCAAATCAAATTTCAGGACTCAACTCAAAGCCAAAACATTTGACCTTACTAACTGGCAATTTATAGTGAGTAAAGATGAGTCATGCAGAACTGGACCCTCAGGTTCATAACAAGAGTGAATCAGAGAACCTAGACTGGCCTTCAGTTTTCCCTCTGCCCCAAGGTGCTTGGGTGAGTGGGGAGGTCTAGGTTGCCAGATCGGTGGGGCTGCAGCCGTGCCCCCTCCAGCACACTTGCTCGCCGTCACTGGCCACGTTGGCATCCGAGAGCTCCACTAGCATTTTTCTTTTCTGTTGACTTAGAGCTGGTTGTATGGCATTTTTTTAAAAAAGGTTTCTAACTACTTGATTTAAAAGGCATGCTTTCCTTACAGCATTTGAATTGCTATTTAATAGAAACTGTGCATCAACCACCTTAATGCTGTGTATTTTTAGCATTTTCTTATAGAGTCACCCTGAATAGCAAGTTCATCCTTTCTAAGAGGAAAAGATATGATTCTTTTCTTGTGTGTTCTTTCTTAAATATGCCTTTATGCCACTGGAGAGCTGAGTTTGTAAAGAATTAGAAGGAGTAAGAAATGTATGCGTAAATTAAATTAATAAAGGTGACCCCCATTCCTTGTACCTGCTCTCTGTGTGATAAATAATTTCCAATTCTCTTTCCTTATATATTAGACCACTCTCAAGGTTTCTGTGTGATGACCTATTCCCTCATTTCTTATTTTACTGGCCAAGGTCTTCTATTGAATAGATATGTAAAATTTGTCAGATGGGCATGTTAGATGTATGTTTTATTGCTGTGTCTAGAGGTCTGGAATATTTTACATGCTATTCTTAGAATTTTCAATTAGCAAATTTTAATTAACTAATTGAGGTTTCTTATTAAGAAGCTTTTATGATTTGTCATAGGAGTCTAGCTGTGTGTGCACCCTATTCTACTAGGAAACCATTAAATCCTTAGAAATAGCCTGTGAATTCATTAATCTTCCTATATAATTGCAATTGTCTGGGTACAGAGCAGGGCATTTGTAATGTAATATCTTAAAATATGGGAAACTTCTGGATAATAAAGCATAATGATGGAACTGAACTGAGGAGGAAAATATAGTACTCCAGATAACCCAGAGCATGCCATTTGGGTTTATTTTTGAATCAGACTTCATCCATTTCTTTATGCATCTAGAGCTGACATTCTAGACATTTGCAACACTTCACACCAGCTGCACAACTGGAAATCCTGCAGAAATGTCCTTAATAGGTGAACCAGCCCAAGATGTCACCTCTGAAGCCTCCTTGGACATGATCCCTTGTGTGACAATTTCCTAGAAAATGAAAGGCACGGGATATGTTTATTTCGCAAGTAAAATAAGTAAGCACTAAAAGCCATCTAAAGTGTCAGGTGAGGCCTAATACCTACAATATAAAAGCTAGAACTTTCAGGAATAAATGTGGCCGAGTGATGTTAGGGTCTAGCCTGTGGGCACGAAGGTCACAGGAGGGTTTAAACACAGTTTCCCCACCCAGAAGAGAACTTGGAGGGATTCTCAGTTCGGATCCAACTGGCCTTTGTCACTGGAGGAGAGGGAAGGGCAATGCAGGCTCTGGGCAAGGCAGCACTGAATCACCTTTTGCAGTTTTACTCATCCACATCGACTATTTGTAGATTTTTCAAAGTCGTGACAGGTACATAGGTAACCAGTATATACAGCTTGTTCGGTGAATCTTCATCCTCATTACTTTGTCCTGGACAACTGCACATGGATCTGGTCCAGGACATCCCTTATTCATTTGGCCCAGGCAGCTTTCTTGAGCCTGGTGTCGGTGCGCACATCAGGAGAGCCGTTGGCTTTGTGCCAGATTTCCGGGATCTCTTTTTGTGCCGCAGGGGCAAGTTTCTCAAAGCCCACTCCATGTATGCGCTTGTGCATGTTGATGTGTATTCTCTGGTGACTACCTCATTGAGGAAAGAAGGGCCCTCCTTGCCACCCTTCTTTTCGGGAGCCGTTGCACCCAATCGTGAAGGGAAAGGCACGCGCAAGGTTTTGTAACAGCACAAACGTCCATCAACAAAGGGCTTTGTGAGTTACCACTCTTACTTTTTGTCTGTTAAACTGGAAAACAAGATTTGCTTTTATTCATGTGCAGCCTTGACTCTGTGGGATCTCAAATAAACAACCTCTTACTTTGGCAATAGCATTCCAACAGAGTTTACTGCCTCTCTGACCCCCAGGTCCCCAAGTGGTTGAATTTACAATTTGCAGATGTCCCCCTCTCTCCACTCTACACCACTGGGCAGATGCCTGAGACAGCCAAGCCTGGCGTCAGCCCAAGCAGGGAGGTGGGTGGCGTGTGGCATGGCTACCCCTTTCACTTCTTCTTTTTGGCCATTGTATGACTTACCTGGACTGCTCTGGGGTGTTGGCCCGCCCAAGGAGAGAATAGGTCCCTCTCTTCCAAAAAAGCAGTCCCTGGCTTTTTTGTGAAGAAAAAAAAAACTTTCTCAGGAGCCTTGAGAGTCCTGGGTGGCATGGAGAATGAGGCACAGTGACAGTGCAGGAAGAAGGGGCCCTAGGGAGTGATGATCAGCTGCTCGGAAGGCTCAAGGGTATTTGCTAATCACAGCTAGTGTATTGATAGTATTCTCACAGTAAAATATTTTTTGAACGCCTGAGTCATAACCCCAAAGAGCAACCTCAGTAGGGGTCTTTGGACACATGGCACATGACAGAATCAGTGAGAAAAGAATTGTCAGGAGACCATTTGTGTTATAGAACTAGTTGGGCATTTGCTCTCATGGGAATGATACTGGGTAGATCTAGATTCGATAAGTACCACATCAGTCTATATTATCAACTTGTTCTTTAGATTTTTTCATTGCAGCTCTCGGAGCTGCATAAAGGTTCTGAATCTTATGTGAGCCTCTCAGATCTCCCCCTTCTAGGACTTTCTTGATCCTCCTCCCACCACTTCATTCCTGCTCCACCCACCAACCTACCTGTCCCATCAAAACACAATTTCATCTGTTCAGTCCTCCAGAACTTTCCATGCACTCTAATTCAGCAAATGAAAATGCATGTCTTCAATGTTTCTCCTGTGATTCTCTTAAGAAAGATTCTATGGTCAAGTGAGTTTGGGATGCCTTAGTCGTAGATACCTATTCATAATGCAAATTGAAAAGATTCACACTGCAAATGACACCTCTGAAAATTGTTTCTCACTAAAGATATCTGTTCAACCTTGTTTAGCTTAACAGTTTCCATATTTTGACTGTAGACTCCTTTAGGAAATGTTGCAGTAAGCCAAGGTCCTGCCTAACTGTGGCCTCGTATGTTATTACCACTTTAGCTGACATTTTTGTGTAAAAACATGCCTTTAGTGACACCCTCACAATCACTTCTAAAATGAAAAATGTAGTGAAATCACTGCCTGGGTTTGAGGGTTGGGGTGACAGGGTACAGAAAGAAGCCTGTCTGCATGATTCTCTAGCACTTGCTCCCAATCTCACAAAACAACTGTTTGTTCTTAACCCACAGAAAGCCTGAAATGCAAAGAATCTGAGTTAACTTCTTGTCATTTTTAGAAGTCAGGAAACTTAGCAGGCTTTGGGGAGGTAATGTCCATCAGGAAAATACTCTCGAAAGCTAATTAAAAGTCCTTGAATACTGAAAGTGTTTCAGGGAAACAAATCATCACAGTTCGTTTGGAAAGGTCCCTGTCAAAAGCAGCCAAGAGCATTAACTTAGCACCATTATAAATGAAACGATATAAATTATACCTCTTTTTCTAAAAACAAGCTGAATTCAGGAAACGCGTGCTGGCTTAATTTTCATATGAGTTACAAAGGATATGTTTCACTTATTACCACTTTTTTCTATTACTTCACAAATTTGGCAGTAACCAACATTGAATATGTAAAAGACTAATATATATATTAAGTATATGTAGGCCAAACCACAAGAATTTATTGGCCATGCTCCTTAATTGTCATGAAGTTAGAAGAAGTCAATTAAAACAGCCCTTTAGAGCCTGTGGAGTCTAGTGTGGCGCTGAGCGTGGTCTCACTCACAGCCTGGAGCCCAGCCTGCTTGTTCTCCACCCACAGCCTCCACTTTCATGCATTTGACATTCACGCAGTAATCACTCCTACGCACTGCAGGCCAGCATCTTAAGCCACCTTTCTTTGAGTGTGAAATTTGGCCATCAGTTATGGGTTGGCCAGTTGTGATAGTGAAAAACTGAGTACAGGGATGGCCTGCTGCCTTTGGGGAGTAGAGGACAGATGGATATTGCAGGTGGACAAGGAAGCCCAGCTCTCTAAGTAAGTGCTCCCAGACTTGGTGGTCACGCTCGCTGCCCACCATGTCGCCTTCCATCTCCTTTCAATCAGCAGCCCCCTACAGGTGGTGGCAGGCACTGAGTCCCTTTCAGAGGGCCATCTTCAGCATCATGCATAATCAGCACAGGGAAGCAGGAGAAGAAACTGGATAGCACCCATCAAGTGTGTTTACCTCTCGCAGCTATGTGGATTGTATCCCTGAGGTGGGCTATTTAGCAAAGGGACAAGCTTCTGGGAAGTCTGGAGTAAGGATTTTTTTTTTTCCTTTTTTTTTTTTAAATTTTATATATTTTTTATATCATTTTCATTTTTGCACAATGTATGCATTTAATGCAGTTAAGAATTTAAAGCCTCCTCTTTGCTGGTTCCTGGCCAGATTGCCTGAGAAGGGCCTGGCAGGACATGGGTTTGGAATACAGGTTGGAGGCCCAGTGAATTACCAGTCACAGTACCTGGTCCCACTATATGCTACCTTTTTGCCATGCTGGGTTGTGTGAATACTCTGCTGTGTCTTCTCTGATGACACCTTTAGTGGGAAGCTGCCTGCAGTGTGATTGTCCAGGCCAAACAGTTCATCTTTACCCCAGGTCATTGGAGTCGAGTTTACCTTCTCAGACTCAGCCCATAATGTATGATGGATATGCTTTTTACAGATCTTTGATCCAATCTGTAAAGAAATTTAAACATCCCTGTCAGCCTATTTGTTTTCTAGTTGTTCAAATTAAATTCATCTTCTTTTATCCTCCCAACCACCACCACTAACACAATTTGAGGGTATAGATGCCACCTAATTGACACCCTACTTAGAGATTCTAAGGGTCTGGATGCTCCTGATGAGGTTACTTCTGAGTACAGAAACCCCAGGCAAACCTCAGGGGTTTTGGAAATCTCCTCCCTTCCCTTTCCACATCTCAAAGCTAAACTTGCAGTAAACTGTACCCACTTAAGTGTGACGTCAAAGGACTGGATTTGCCTCGGTGGCTAAAAAGCACATTTTAGGTCCAGCATTATGTTTCTAGATACTTCTCACACAAAATTTTAATCTCAAATGTTACCTTCCAAATGAATGCAGAACTGGGTTTGGATGATTTTTACCTCTTGGCCATCATTAACAAGAAGGCCCCACCTTAAAATTTTCAAGCTTAAAATTTGTCAGTCTACATGTATGATTAGAAAAGCTTGAAAAATGATTTGTTGGCTAAGAATATTTTTAGTACATGGGGCTATATAGCCTTATATGACTTAACCGTTCAGCCTATGTTTTGCCAGCTGGAAAGACTTGAATTTGATAGAACTTGAGACACTGTCAAATATTTGTATGTACCATGGTTCTAAAATAAAGTTCAGTATCGTGCTAACGCTATAACTAATATCTCATGCTACTGCCTTTAGAGCAACAAAAAGAAACTGCCCTTTTTCTGTGTGCTGAAGATAATTTTGTTTAATATTGCAAAGCTTTGTTGATCAGGATGTGGTTCCATTTGGTAACATTTAAGGGATCAAATAGGTAAAACTTTTTATATTGAATATTGATAGCAGGTGCCTTCAAATCCCTACCATGCTTGTACTCTCATAAGAATAAAAATATTTTAATGTGTTTTTTCCTGAACATGTTTTGAACATGTTTTCAACGCATCTCTGTGTCTGTGCTTATAAAGCAAAGAAAACAGACTAAAGTTGATAACATCTGATTTTAATAAAAAGAGGAACACGCTTGTTGTTTCGCTCTCCCAGCCCTTTAGCTGGTTGTGGTTTGCTTCAGTCCCTTTTCATCAGTGATTCATAGTCCAGAGAGATGACTCCACTCCCAGCTAAAGCTCAGCCACTTTGGGAAGGCCTAGAGGGATTTGACTTCTTATACCCAGATATGTATTTCAGCTATTAGTTTTACTTATGGGACCTAGGAAAGAATGTAACAGAGAATCTGTGGATTAGAATGTAAATCTGTGTGCACGGGCTGAGTCTGCATTGGCAGTGCCTCTCATGGAGTGTGGGAAAGGCTCCTATTTGGATTGGTAGCACAGGTAAAGTGCAGGAGCCATTTTACTAGGAATCACAATCAATTCCTTAATCCCCATTTCTATCTAATAAATTCCATTTGATCCCTCAAAACCCACCTTCTGCAATAGGCTTTTTGACCCCTCCCTACCCTTAATTATTCCTTTGTGCTAAGTGCTCCTCTCTTGTACAAAGTAGTTATATTTATCTTTGCACCTGCTTTCCCTGCTAGCCTGTGGGCTTCTTGAAGGTGGGCCATTCCTTGTTCCCTATACCCCTGAAATCAAGCTCTGAAATCAAGCTCACTATTATATTGAACTGAATTGTGGCTGCCCTGAGCCTCTACTACACCTGCCTGGCCGCTAACCACAGTATATATTGAGAATCCTAAATATCAGGATTCTGAATGTTTGTTGAATGAGCTCATTCATGGTACAAGTATGGGTACATTTAGATCCTTGTAGCTACAGAGAAGGTGTGGTTTCCAGCAAAGAAGACCAGAATCAGAGACATAAGCATGCAGCTTCTGCTTTAACATCTCAGATGTAAGCTTTTACTCTTTATTTATATACATTGTGGTACTAAATGCTTTCCAACCTGGTTTTTAAAAATGTACATTGTTAAATACAGTCCTATACATTAGGGTAATAGTACTATTCTCCTAGCTTAGCTGAGGTAATGCATCAAGGCATGCAGGAGAAAGACCATTAGTAGACATCAAAGTCAGAGCTATAATAGTATTCCTAGAGGGAAGTTATCACACCCAGATTAAAGTGAAAGAGCATACTTAAATAGCAGAGATGAGTTTAATAGTAATAACTCTGCTTTGAGTCCTTACTGTGTGCCAGGCACTGAGCCAAGCTTCCTGAGTAAGAGAGAAGTAAATAAATCTGTTTTGGGTGGTTTACTATCATAAAAGAATGGACAAAGCTATGGAACAAATACGAACGGTTAAATACTATTTAAAAAGGAAAATGTAGGAGTTTCATTTTCTATTTGCAGACGGTTAGAGGGGAAAAGATAAACTACAATGTATGAAAGGGGCATGTCTTTTTATTGAAATTCAGATTGTTTGAAGCATCAGTGCATTTTTAATAGAAACTTTCTGCATTGACTTACAATTATTTTGTGTCGTGTTTGACCTTAGGATAACCATTAATTTATGGATACTATAACAACTACCTAGTGTTGTTCTGTACAGCACATTGCGGACCAAGTACTAGATTACATAAATTAGCTAGTTTATAGCACATAGTATTCAGTAGGACAATACAGAATTTATGTTTTGTTCATGAAGTTTGGTTCAGATTCAGAATAACTTCATAAACGCCAGCCAGCCCAACGTTTGATCTATCAGTTACTATAATTTGATAATGGTTGGGGACATGATCATAAAAAGCCCATTTTTTAATGTGTTATATGCCTACTTAGTCTTATTCAAAGGTGCTCAGAATAGGCTAGTGGCCACCCTGTATACTCTCCCACGGACACATTTTCATCACATTATGTTGGGTCACTGGACAACACCAGGCTCTCTTCAGAGGGACTCAGAGGAAATGGTTCCAAACCAGCCTTAGGCCACTGGATCATCTTGAAAATGAAGCAGCTTTGCAAATCAAATGATTCACTCTCAGTTGCTTGGGGTGGCAGCTGCGTGTTCCACTATGATGTCAAAATGTATAGATTCAGGGCCTCCCTGGTGGCATAGGCGTTAAAGTCTCAGTGCTATCAAACTCACCAGCCACTGCAACATGAGTTTGATCACTGGCCAGGGAATTAACCCACATGGCTCAGTAGACCTCTCCTTTTTCACCCACTGCTCCCCTTAGCAGTGTATATCAGTAGATATGCCTGTTCTGCTCCCCACTCTGTTTCTGGTGAATCCTCTCACACACACACCCCATCTCCCCTCCCCCCGCACCTCTGGACTATACCCCAGTTCTTGTATGCATAAATAAATAAAAGTAAATCTTTTTAAACATGTATAGATTCAACAACAGCTCTGTTAAAAAAACAGTCTTTGCTGCAAGAGCTGCCCCAGGTAACCACTTCTGTAGTGCCTTGCAGATTACAAAATGTTTTGGTACACATCATATCATTTGCTATGCTCAAGATGATACTAGAAAGTTTGGGCCTTGAGAATGTTAACAGGTGTTTGTGAGACTCAAATGGACTCCAACGTCTAACAGAGGAGGGTGTGAGGCTGGGTTGTGTCAAAAGTATGGGAACAAGGACCTCCCTCGTGGTACATAGGGTTAAGACACAGCCTATGAAGCTATCCAAAGTATCGGAAAGAATGGGGAAATCTCTCTTTAATGTAGTTCTGGCATTGAGTGTCCAGTATAGGGGAGAGAATCCTATCAGGAATCTTGGGAAGTTTTGAGTTGCAATTAGGAGACAGTGGTGAGATAGTTTTGCCTGAATCTGAGGGGGAAACTTGAGGCTGCTAACATACATCTTAGGAAGCTGGCAGAACTGTGAGATAGGACTATTCAGAGAACCTGCCTTGGCTAGGAGGCAGAAATTTTAAATTTTTTTTCTTGTTTCTTTTCTTTATTAACCATTGGTTTAGAATACCCTGTGGGTTTTGGGAGTGCAGCTCCACACCTCAATGTGTGTACATGCCCCTCTCTACCCACCCTCAGTCCTGTGCCATCCCCACTGTCATAACTCCCCTACCCTTTCCCCTTCCCCTTCTGAAAAACATCATATTTTCCACAAACTTCAAGAGTTAATTAAGTTGTGATTTTTTTTTTTGCTTCAGTTATCTATATTCCACTATGATAAAAACTATCAGGTAATTGTCTTTCACTTTTCCTCAAGTTCCATCCATGTTGTTGTAAAAGGCAAGATTTCATCTTTTTTAACAGCTGAGTAATATTCCATTGAGTATATATACCACAGCTTTTTTATCCAGTCATCTGTGGGCATGTATATTGTTTCCATGTCTTGTCTTTTGTGAATAATGCTGTTCTGAACATAGGGGTGCATTTATCTTTTTGAAGTCATGTTTTCATTCTCTTCAGGTAGATTCCTGGGATTGGTATTGCTGGGTCATATGGTATTTTTATTTTTTTTTAAAGAATATAGGAGGTAGAATTTTAGATGAAAATAAAAGCCCATTTCATCAGTGGGGACCCATGTGGCAAAAGTGAATGTCATTCTATAAGCAACCCTTTCCTGCCATGCTTTGGGTTCTAACAGTGTATGGCTCTCAGTCTACCAAAGAAGAAAAGGAAAAAACTGCAGTGCTGGGTGGTGGGTGTGACAGAAAGGATCATGGAAGTCAGCTGGTGCCCAAGTCTCAAAAATCAGCCAGGTGCTATTGAGAAAATACCTTTTGTCACAGACTCTTCCCTACCCAACTCTTCCTTTCGCCTCAGCTTTCCCTGGCATCTAACATTCTGCTCCGAAGCAGTATTGTTCTGTAGAATTTACCAGAATGACTGTTGAAGTAGAGAATTTCAGAGGGAATAAAGCAAATAGTAACAATCTTATTAGTGTAAAGAAAGTAACTGATGGAGAGAACAGCTTTTATGGGATATGTGCACAGCTGATGACAGGGCCTGTTGAACCCAACCCTTTATCCTTGTAAACTTTTGAGTGCATATTTTAGCATATGTCGTGGCTTCTGGATATTCAAAATCTGGGTGTCTTCTATGGACAATTAACTACCAAGTTTTCTAATCACTAGCATGGGTACAGCACTGACCACAATTGTGGTATGGGTCCAGCTAGGTTAGGAAGCTTCAAAAATGGAGCTTCAGAATTCAGCCACTACCTTCAAGTGTCATATTTTAAATCCAGGCATCTTCAGTCTCAGTCCCCCAAAACATGAGCAAACGCCTGCAGGAAGGACTCTAGCTTATTGATATTACTTTTGTGAGAACTGATAAAATAGAATAAAACTGAAGTAGATTCCTTCATATTCTGAATTTGTGAAAACATCTCAAGCCGGTGTGGATTATCAGCATGTACAGACCACCAGGGTATTCCTCTTCCTTATTCCTTGGCCGTAAAGGCTCCCACATACCTGAAGTTAATCTTCAGAATATGGGGCTTGAAAATACAAGAGTGTGCAAATGCTAAGTCATCACCGTAGTTAGAGATTAATAATATTTTAAGCTGGGTTCTTTTTCTATAGGCATTCTGATGTAGTGCAAAAAAAGTAGTGCAGAAGAAAAATCTTTATTCAGATCTTAAAGTCCGTGACATTTATTACCATATTCATTTGATTAAATGAAACACATGAGGGCAAATAAATAAAACAGCTGCCCCTCTATAAATATTTTACCAAATACCAGCATGTCGCTTTTATTTGACCATCTTTGTGGTGATAAGCTAAAGCCCCATGGCATTGAAGCAGTAAGTAAAATGCTCGACTCGGAGCACAGATGTAAACACCCTTGGGTCTTATAAATCTCCCTGTAAAGCTTCTCAGAGTTTCTCTGCTCCCCCAACCTCCCCAAGTCCCCTTCGTCACCGACTACCCCAGGTCAGGGAGCCCTGAGTCCCCCACCACCTGAGCCACACTCTTCAGTGTCATTAGCACACAGACCTCTCTCTGGGCCACACGTGGCCTTTTTCCCGGCATCCTTTCAGGCTTCTTGGCACCCTTCATGGTCCCTGCTAAAAGCTGACCAAAGACCTAGATGAGATGAGAAGCTAGAAATAGGAAGGCTGTTGGAAGACAGAGACAGGACTGCCCAGATCAGAGACGCCAGCGCAGCACCAGCAGAGGGTACTGTGAGCAGCTGGGTGGGAATCAGTAGACAGAGGCCTAATAAATTCTCATCAAGCATTCCAAAGCTTTGATCCACAGTGAGGAGTGGATGGTGATGGCAATTTATTACCAAATGTCATTAGCAATATAAATAACCAAATAGGAGGAGAGGGGAGAAAAAAGTAAATTTGCTACATTTAGAATTTTACAGGTTTTTTTTTTGGGGGGGGGTCGTGGGGAACGTTGACTGGTTTATGGATCATCATGGATCAAAGGAAGAAAATTAAGGAGTTGGATATGACTAAATTATGTAAAATGGCAAGAAATAAATGCTATATTAGAGCAGATTCATATCAAAGAAGTAGCAGCTCTTGTGAGCTTCAAATACCAAAAACAAAATTCCTGTGAATAGTGGATTCTTTACTAATTGTTCTTATTATATTGTTCTTTATGGATGGCTACTATTAATGCAGTAGTTATAAATCCATTAGAGCATGAGCACATCCAGTGATGATATGAAATTGAACTGTCATCAGAAAGCAAAATAACACAAGGCAGTTATTTTCATCTTGGTAGCATTTGAAAGCACTTAAAACTGTTTTGCAAACATGACGTTATGAGCATCCTCAGGCATAGTAATTAAATAATCTGCCCTACTAGAAAGCAACAAAAACATAGACTGAGAAGATATTCAAAGCGCATAATGTCACTTTATTAGCCAATATAGCACGCATAACAGACATAAGGCTTTTATTTTGACCTCAGAGAGAAAGCACATTGTTTCATGATTGCACTCTAAAATGATCTAGACTTTAACCAAGTTTTCTTGAAAGGAAAAAAATACAGAACCATTTCCAATTAAATGCAGAACATTTTGAATTCTTTTTTCCCCTTAGGGCAGTGGCATTTATTAGGTACACATATTTATGAGTTAAAATGATAATATTGAAGTAATGAATAAGCCAACATAGTTTACTAAGCATCCTCTAGGCACAACCTCAAAGACTAATGCATAGTCAACAAAGCCCTTCTCCTTTGGATTCACAGTCTTACTTAATCTAAATCTGTATAAATCTTCATTTGAGACTACAGTTAAATAGCAACAACATTCAAGCCACCTTTGTGATCCTAAAAGCACAAATCCCTGGTTCCAACTTCTAGAGATTCTATTCTAGAAGGAATAGTGTGCAGTCTGAGAAGCTGTATTTGAATCTTTCCAGTTAGCTTTTGGAAGGCATTCAACAACCCTGATGTGTACCCCACACTCTCAAGGAGACTTAGTTGGTTATTGGGGTGGGGAGGGAGTGCTTTTGGACTCTTCTCCAGTAGAAATTCAGGTTAAACAGAGGTTACTTCACTCTTAGTCCTTCTCAGCTGGTGCTAAGTATGAGGCACAGTAAGATCCTCAAAGTGCCTCAGAATTGCATGTTAGATTTTCTTTAGTTAATTCTTCAAAACGCTTTATCCTTATTTGATGTATGATACCCGAAATATTAGTTTTCTTTCTAGAATTAAGTGTAAATCTGTAATAAATTAAGTTTTACCTGCTGATTACCCAGGGTGAATGAACACTCCACTTGTGAGATTTGATAGGTGGCTGTGACTATCCATGTTCTGAGCATGATCCGGAGTCTATACCTCTTGTGAACTCTGAGAAATCACTTGCGAGAAAGGTCTTTGAGTTCTGGACCAGTGATTCCCAAGCTTAAAGTACGTACAAATCACATTGGTCTGGAGTAGAGTCCAGCAACCTGCATTTTTGACAAGCTCCCAGGCCATGCTGATGCTGCTGGTCCCGAGAACCCCTGATGTGTGTTGGTTACTGCTCTGGAGGGAATTGAAACACCATAAAAAACTGATAGGTGAAACCAGACCTGGGTGGGGTAAGGGCAAGGGGAGTGGTGGTAACTTTCAGAGAAGAGGCAGAGGAAGAGATGACAGGCTCTGACTTATAGGGACACACAGGCCTGGAACAGAGAGGAGGCACAGGGGACTCAGGAAGCTCAGGCCTGGGAGGTGCCATGAGTGTCAGTGGCAGCATCAGGAGAGCTACTCACCACCCTCAGAACTCATGCTGGTGTGCTCATGTATCTGGGCTTTACTGGCTATTTCATTTTATGCACTAACACTTAATTTTGCATAAAGGCAGTACCCACCCTCAATTCTATTTGAAATATGTTCTTATTTTACTTTGTATTTAAATTTTCCCAACTGCTTGTGTGTGTAAGCTTTTGACTCTGAATTTTTAAAGACTCTTTCAGTTCAGTATCCCCAGAAGTCCCAGTGTTCCCAAACATCTCCCCAAAGATCCAAGATGGAAGGGCTATTTTCTTGTAGATATTGTGGTCATTTGAAGATGACAACCCATAGTGGGGAGGTGCTAATGATAATTTTCTGAAATGTATTTGCAGCCACATTATAGATGATGATGGGGTCCTAAAAAGGGTGTGTTTTAGAGAAATAGAAATTAGACAAATGATTTCCTGCAGAGCCAAAGGATCTGAATCTTTTTTTCTGCCCCTTGGAAAGCTAGTGAGGCCCCAAAATAGAAATGAAGCTCCCCAGGGCTGGCTTTACTCAGATTGCTGGAGTTCTAACTGCTGACATGTGTTTTTGTGAATATCGTTGCTAGTGGAAACAGCTTCAGGCAAATGACAGCACCCAAGATTCTCATGTGACCCCTGCACAATTTTTGGAAGAAAGTGACTTTACCAAAAACAATAAATGAAATCCTGTGTCCATATGTTTCAGGCAAGTTCAAGGAACTATTTTGTTGGCCTGAGACCAGGACTGTGAAATAAATAGCAGGCATAATTAATTTTTAAGATGTGGGCAACATTATAAAATGAAAAAAGTTGATAATAGCGGCTCAAATCTGGCATCCACATACAAAACAAATTATAGTCTACCACTTAAGTCAGTTTGTATTTCAGATTACTTGATTTTTTCAGTAGAAATATGTCAGTAGGCATAGTCTTTAAAATAGGAATCCAAATAATAAATGGCTAGAGATCCAGAAAATTAAGGAATCGGTCAGCAGCCCAACAAAGGCCTGTCAAAGCCTAATGCACTGTAGACTCAGCCTCTGCGACTCATTGTTCAGCTGGGCTCATGCTTAGAACAATATGGAATACAGAGGATGCAAGCCTGCCTCTCGGAGCACACAGGGCACATATATTGCATTCCTTATTACTAAAGTGTTGGAAAGATGTAGTTCCCTTTGTAGTGTTCAGAGGGAGTTAAATAGTATCAGACCATTGGGCTCTGCCCAGCAGGGCAATAACTTTCATGTTAGACTTGTCTGTAGAGGATGTGTTTCCATGGTTCCTGCAAAACCTTATGTGGAATTCGAATGGAAGTTTAAGGACACGCCAAGGAGGGAAATGGTACAAAGTAATTTCCACATCAGCATTACATTGTGTCAGAGAATCAAAGGCAGTGTGAGGAAGTAAGGAGACAGACTTAAGCCCAGGAGGTTTTATTCCCCACTGAAATCTGGTTTTACCTGCCAGAACAAGGTGACGAGAAGCTTCAGGCTGTGGAAAGCTATGCCACCCGATACTTCTGTGGAATGTATTAATAATTCTCGGCTAATAGCCTAGAAAAGAGCTTGGTGGCTCACCCCCCGGGACAGTCAGCAGCACTCATCAAAGAAAATGCAGGGGAGCTCACTTCATGGGGAAACAGTGAATGCTCGTGAGGGGAGGTGACTGGACTGGAGCCCCACTGGAAACAAAATGAACCCACACCATGTTTGTGAAACACTTGATTTATACCCTCTTGACACTAACTTGGCATCATATCCAGGGGAGAGATTGGCTTCCTAATTTGAGATCATACGTGAGGGAAATAATGAAGTGGGCCGGAGGTGTCGGGAAGAAGGAACACATTATTTCAGAAGGAAATGATCACATTCCTTTCTTGCATCTCCCCGGATCTGTCGCCAAGAGACCCTCATCTGGGCCTCATTAGCCATCCAGCCTCGCAGCCTCCAGCTAGCAGCGAAGACATCTCCACTGCTTTCCTTTCCCCGAATTGTTTCCATAGTCCTGAATCTTTATCATTGGCCACCCTGGGTGTGGCCACAGGGGAAAGGTCACTTGAGCTCCCCCCGGCCCCCGCCCAGCGTAGGATGGATTTTCTGTCCTCTCCATGTGGGCAACACAGTCCAGGTGTAGGGAATGTGAATATCTGTACTTTAATAGGGTTTCGCTTGAGATGGTGCTTTCTAATCTGGGAAAACTCAGAATGGTACCCAAGGAAGTTGTGCCAAGCTCTGCTTAGAACCCTGGGTTCTTGTCAAATTGGCCTGGGAAAGGCAAGCAGGCAAGGCACGAAGTTAGCCATGTGACGGAACTGAAGTAACAGTGTTTTCATTTGGAAAAAAAAGTCTCTCTAGAGACAGAAAACTCAGGGAAAAGGAGCTTTGTGCCCCCAAAATTACTGTCGGAGGCTGAAAATACTGGAGGTCATGTGACCAATAATACCGCCCAGTTAGAGACCAAGGCTGTGTTCAGATGTGCGTCCTGGCGCCCAGCCCGCTGCTAGTGTTGAGCCCAGAGGCGCACATTACTTTCTGTCCCTTATCATTAAAATGCCACGTAGTGGTGTGTGACATTCTGAGGCCTCTCCCTTCTTTCAACTGAAAGCTTTTGTGAAAGGTAAATAAGTTCATTAGGGGTCCCTCCTATTTTGGAAAGTGGGAATTTTGGCTCACTCTCCACTCAGACCTGCACTCTGAAACTGACTAGTTATGGAATGTTGGGCAAGTCATTTTACCCCTCTTAATTTGTTTCCTGGCATCAAAGGGAAGATAAGAGGAAGGTTGTATGCATTGGACAAAGCACTTCCCAAAGTGACAGGTCCGGAATAAATGCTCTATTCAAAAAGGCTACTTCCTTTGTTGTTATCGTGGTAGATTGTAAATAATCTTTGAGAAGAGAGTCATCTTTGGTTTTGAATAGTTTAAGGCATTTGTGTGTAGAAATAGGAGAATGGACTAAATGATCTCAGGTCTCCTACTCAAATTCTGCCAGAGTGAAGGGGGAAGATAGTGACAGGATACGTGTAAGATACTGTGCAGGGCACAACAAGAGCTCCGTAATTGTCACTTGCTTCTCTGGTTTTTGTGTGATCGTGATCTCTGGGAAGGGACATGGGTGTTGGGGAGGGAGCACCCATTGTGTGAAAGTCTAGTGCTGAGTGTTTGTACACTTTACTTCCCAACCTTCCCCTCAGCCCCAATCAATGAGGTGGATGGTGTCGGTTCTATTTTTCAATTAAAGTGATTTATTCCAGGTCATAGCAAGTAAGTGACAAAGCTGAGATTTGAACCCAGATCTAATTGTAGCTACCTAAAAACTGGGAGAACTGTGCAATACTTGCCGCCATCCCCAGCCCCCACTTTTCAGTAGCTTCCCTCCTGTGGGCCGTGCTTAAGCTGGCATAAATTTCAAAAACAGCTAATTCTTCCTGCTGGACAGGCCATAAGTAAGATGCATCATAATTAGCTATGTCTGATTGACCTCCTGTTGTCCTAAGCTGTAGCCCCTAATTGTATAGTGGTGGGGGTTTTGCTATGGCTAGTTTTATCATTTTGACAGTTTGCTAATAAAAGGTCACCACAGGTACAGAAACACTCTGATTTACATATGGCAAGTAAAAGGGCATTATGGGAAGTCATCGTCTAAGGTAGGCCTGTGCATTTGTTGCTATTGATACCCATGCTGAGATTCCATAATTGACAAGAAATGCTATTATTAAGCAGGTCTGTTGAGATAATTAGCAGTCAGGGTTGCATTTTTAATCGGACTTGAGTCAGATAATTTATCACAGCAGTAGCAAGCTGTCAGGGTCACACAATAAATACTCATTAAGGCTGAATAAAGATTAACTGCAGGCTGAAAGAAAATTAGGCCAAGTAGTAACATTTGATTTCAATATTTACAGTGCTAATTTGGACTGATATTGGCAAAAAGATCAGATCCCCAAATCGAGCTCATTTATGAAGGAAGAGGAGAAGGGACACTGTGTTGAGATGCCTGAGTGGGAATCTTGTTAAAGCCTGAGTCTTACTCTTAATTGATTGCCAAAAATATTAATTCTGAAAGGCTCATTTGGCAAGACTGCTCTAAGAGCCTTGGTATCTCTGCATTAATAAGATGACAACTCCAAACAGAGGAATTGTGCATCCTGAAGGCGTGCCTAATTTGTTAGCATTAGTCAGATACTACACTTTTAATTTAATGCAACTCGCTTGTCTTTGGTTCATACATGGGCAGTTTATGGCACTTCAAGTTAATTAAAAACACCTACCATTAAAACATGCAACATCTTTAAAGGAAAAGGAAGTCATTTCAGGCCACTATATTACCAGGCTAAGACATTTATGTACTTGCTTATAATTTACAGTATACTAAAGATAGGAAACCAAATGAGAACATTAGTATTTATGAATACAGTAAATTTTGTTGACAAAACCAGTGTAAAAGGTCAGATACAGAATCCACAGCAAATATGCAGTTTGTTTATCAGACTGAGAGGCGTAGATTTTAATAAAAATTAATTTCAAGGACTATTGCATTAGGGTAAAATCCTGGAGCCCCAGGAGCCAGCGGCCTCTGCCAAACAGAGCCCACACCTACCCGCGGCCCCAGCAGGTTGGTGGGCCATCCTTAGCGACCCTGTGCTGCCGTGAGACTGGAGAGGTCTCAGCCAAATCACTGCCGTTGTCAGAGAACGTTTATTAAAAGCCTCATTGTGTTTTCAGTAATTCTCTGTATGAACATGTAGATACATTCCTAAGTCAGAGAAGGATTCTGGACACATGTGTGTTATATATGGAAAATGCAAGCTGCAGAAATAAAGTGAATTCGATTGTGGTAGGTCTCTGAGGTGGGTCTAGGTCACAGAAAGGGCATATCACCCCAGCGTGGTTTAGGTGGCCAGAGGGCAGATCCCTTGGGGGCTGGAGAGTGTTGGGGAGCCACTGCAAAAAAGTGTCACGTTTTCCACCAGTCTTTCCAAGAAACTTATCAAAAATACACACTGAAGAGTAACTCGTGTCTCAGGGTTCATTTAGAATGGCAGAAAGCAGGTGCATGAAGACCAGTGTATGGTTGGGGATGATGAGAAGTCAGGAGGTCAGGCAGCAGGGTCCTGACCACACCTGCAGCTGAGCCCACTGCTTGCCTTAGTCCTTAGATCCCTCCTCAGTGGCCACAGCGTAGGCTTCAACCTGAGCTGGAAAAGTGGGTTAGTTACAGGCAAATAGTAAAAAAGAATCCCAAATTTCGATTTACTCAGTAAACATAATTCCTGCCTTGTGGTGGAAGCACATCTGAGTGCTCGAGGAGTTTCTCATAAAGCTGGCAAACAGACGATAAGTGTGAAACCAAGCTCCTATGGTGAGCACCAAATTAAGAAAAACAACTTGTTTGGCTTGCTGATGACATTTAGCCTGTGGTCTTCCACACAGGATCATCCTGCTTCTAAAAGGCCACTGTGCTTCTTGTGTTCAGTGCTGAAATTGTCTTAGGAGGGATGTGGTAGAGGAAATGAGCCCAAGGCTTGGGTAGAACAGTGACTGCAAGAACACGGGGGCTTTTAAGCCTGGATGGCTTACTGCTCTCAGAATATTGGAGGCTATAGGGCCTGTGACTGTACCCTGGAAAATGAGACTTTCTCTCCATTTTGAACCCCGCCCCCACGCTATTGATATTTTGCACCCTAGTTCCAAGTCCTCTCCTTTCTGCCAAACCATAATTTCCACCTATTTTGGTTTAACTCCCTGTCAGTTCTTCAATTCATCTCTGCTAAGCTGTGACCTGATAACTAAAAAGTTTCTTCCTGCAAGGAATCTTGGTATTTTTAGCAGTGAATTCCTGATAACCAAATAGCTCCCAAGGCTCCAAGTAATGAATCTCTAACTGTAGCATTTTGTCAGTATATTTTGGAGCAGAAAGGTCTGCTCTGTGCTCCTCAAACCACATTGCATGGCCAGCTGCTGCTTGGCTGTGCAACACTACGCGTGTTTTAGAGACATGGACCAAGCATCTGGTTTGTAGCTAAACCATGATGGAGGTAGAAGAGGCTGTTCCAGACACCAGAGGGAGAACCACTCTTCACATGGGACAGAAAATAGTGTTTTCATATCTTAAAAAGAAAATTATTGAAAGCAACCATGTAACTATTAGCAATAAATGGCTACTGTTTATGAACCAGTTTTTGCCAGGCATTGTTCAAAGCACTTTGCATAGTGTCAGTTCATTTGATCCTCTGAGTTATTCCCATTTCCCAGATGAGAGTAACTGAAGCACAAAGTAATAAGTACTTGCCCGGAGCTATAGCTCCACTGAGCTGAGATTAATGTGCTCTGGACCTCCTTGGAAATTGCCATGGAGCAATATCCAGGACTGAGAAGCAGGTTTTCAGAGGTTTTTAAGATAAACACAGATGCTTTGGACTTCTGTTTTTATTTCTGGGAAGAATTAGTGTTGAAAAGTTAAGAACAAAACAAGCCATTCTCTTATGTACAATATAACCTAAATTCCTAAAGAGGAAAAGACAGCAGATAGGAGAGTTCACTTGAGGATGCGCGTGACCATTCATTCCAGCAAATAATGTGAAACTTGGAAAGAGCCTTCCTTAAACGTCTAGAGACTGGGTTAGGTCATGAATCTGTTCGGAAGTTGGCTACAAAAGTATTGTTTGTGACAGAAAACAACTGAAATAACCAAAAATGGACTCAATAGTTATGAGTATATCCATCCTGTTTAAAACCATGAGGTAGACCCATATGTACTGGCCTAAAAAGATGTCTAAGCTATTGCTAAATTAAAAAGGAAAAAAAAAAAACCTACAAAGTGTTATAATCATCTATATGTATATATTTTACATATTTATATATGTGCATACTTTTTTTTTATTTTTACACACATATATATGTAAGTTGGTACAGAAAATGCAGTGTGGAATATTCCCTGGCAACTGACAATAGCCTGGATGGGGCTGTAAGAACTTTCTCTTTTTACATTATATGAAATTCTACAGTGTTTGTATGTTTGCCGTAAGATGATATGTTGCTTCTGAATTCCCAATAAACAGAGATTAAAAAAAAAAAGATTTACTGGATAGTCCTATTCAGTCAGGTATATGAGATTTCCTAATGGAATAGAAAGCTTTTTCATAGCATATTGATTCCATTGTAATATATCCATAAAAACAAGAGAGAACACTGATTGCTTAATTTTTTTCTTATTGCAAGCAATAAACCTATTCTACTGATTTTTTGAATGATTTTGGGCCTATTTATTTTCCAGCTAGTACAAAATGCTCTTAGATGAGGAGGGTCATGTGTTTTGCTTATCTCTGGACAAATCAGAATAAGAATCTGTCCTGGGAGCATCCTAAAGGCGAAAGTTAACAACAAAAAGAGCTATTGCCTTACTGAGTACCACACACCTCATTTAATCCTCACAACCTCCCAATCGAGTCAGAATTGCATCAAGAAAGTGCACAGAACTGGCAAATGTTCCAGTGGATTTCAAGCCTTTTCTGTGAATTACTCTCCTGAAGTCCTTGTTAACCAGAAGCTTAGCTGCTTCCCTGTGAAGTAAATGACATGGGTGCAGTAGCTTTCTTCCCGATACGCAAATCTCTCTGGCCTCTGAAAAGTGTACCCAGACTGTAAAGTTGGCAAGGCTTCGACACTCTAGTTGATACCAAGCAACAGAAGTACGTGGAGACAACCTAACACTGTTGGCAAAACCTCATGTGAAGATTTAAGAGTGAGTAAAAAACGCTTATCTGTGGAAACAAATAGAGCAAAACTAAATGTTAGAACAGTAAAGCCCGAGCACCTATTTAATTTGCTGTGTAATGGGATCCTTAAACTTGGTCTTACCAAGCATGTCTGTGATTGCAAATATTTGACCACACGTAAAGCAGGAAATGGTATAAAGATTTGTTTACCTAAAGCTTGTAGTTCATTCTGGAGGGGATAATAAACAGGGAATCATTGACAACAGCAGGTAAATCAGAACATGTAAACAGAAGGAATGACCCAATGAGCTGTTTCATACCGTCGACAGGCAGCATAGGTAGTGAGGATAGAGGAGGAAGAGCACTTGAATCCTTACTACCATCTCCTGTTGTCACAACCGCAGCGGAAGTAAACAGGTGAGCAAAATAAGGTTGAAAGCCTACATTCTCCTTGAGGAATATTTTGTACCTGAATGGAACATAAACCAAGCATCTGCAAAGGTCTGTGTGGACTGAACTTACTTTAGAGACAGTACATCAATTTGCAAATAAAAAAGAAAGGATTATTGAGTAGTAATAAGCCAACATTTGCTCTAACAGTTATATGATGTCCACTAATAAACTGTGTTTACTGTAATGGAAACCTTTATTCATTGTGCTCACAAAGAAACTCAACCAATGGAAAGGAAGCATGTTGGTGTAGACACAGATGAGTAACAGGGCTGGCAGATCACCGGGTGAGCTGGCAGCTGTAGTGGACATGTCACAAAGACCATGCCAAGGGGGACAGTTACAATAAGCAGTGTCATTCCTTCGGGTCTCCAGAGAAAGAAAACGTCCTCTCGGCAAGCATGTATTTTTTCCTCACTTGGTTTTCCTTCCAAGTTCTGCCTAACTTCTTGTTCTTTGGATCATCTCTCTTTTCTCTGGAGTAAAAAGAGAAAAACTTGTGTTTTTAATGACATTAGTAAGAAAAACAAATAAGGAATTATGGAAGCTTGAACGATAGTATTCCTGTTTACAGACAACCTCATTTTGAAGGTCTCGGGGAGGTGACATGGAAAGAATGTGTGTGGAACTAGGGGGTTGCCTCCTAAATTGTTGTGCTCCAGGTGCTGCTGCCTCACCTGGTCTCGGGTCTCCCCAGAACTCAGGCACCCCAAGTTCTGGCCACATTTATGCCACTCACAGTTGTGTGATCTCACCAAGCTTGGGACTGTCATGGGATGTGGTAGTAGGGACTTAAAGCTACAGGATCACAAGGCCGTTGACTTTATAGTATAAAAACAATATCTTCTGGGCCTCCCCGGTGGCGCAGTGGTTGAGTGCTGGGTTCCGAAGCTGCCGGCAGCATCTGCAGCGCCGGTTCAATCCCCGGCTGCTCCCCGGCCTCGGGAGGAGGGTCCCACATGGCACGCAGACCTCTCCTGCCGCCCGCTGCTCCCCTCAGCAGTGTACTTAGGTCCTTCTGCCTGCTCTGCTCCCCGCTCTGGCGCTGGTGAATTCTCTCACCCTCCCGCGCTTCTAACTGTACCCAGTGCTTGTATGTATCAATCAATCAATCAATAAATCAATAAATCTTTAAAAAAAAAAACCAATGTCTTCCATTTTGCCAATGAGTAGCAGTTGAAAACACTTCAGTCTTTTTAACAACTTCATTGAGATGTAGTTTATATATCATACATTTCACCTGCTTAACGTTCTTCATGGTTTTGGTATGTTCACAGAGTCGTGTGACCATTATCACACTCTGATTTCAGAGTTTTTTCATGACCCCTAAAAGAAATCACATGAACATACCTTGTTACTCTGTCCCCAATCCCAGGTAACCACTACTCCATGTTCTGTCTCTAGCCGTCTGCCTAGTGGACATTTCATATAAATGGAGTCTCATGCTCTATGACCTTTCATGTCTGGCTGCTTCCATTTAGAACAATGTTTTCAAGGTTTATCCGTCTTCTGGCCATGTATCAGTACTTTGTTTTTAATGCCAAATAATGTTCTGTGTGGGTATACATTGATGAGTGATACCCATTGGTGAGTGAGGGAGAGTGGCATTTTGAGGATCTCCCAAACTGTTTTCCAAAGCAGGTGCACCATTTCATGGCATTAGTAAGAAAAATAAGAAACATGGTTTAACAGGTTCTTGTTTATAGACGTCCTCATCTCCAAGGTCCACCAGCACTGTATAAGGATTCCAGTTTCTCCACATCCTCTGTCAACACTTATCATTGACTATTGGTCTGATTAAAGGCATCCTGGAATGTGATATAGAATCTCATTGTGGTTTTGATTTGCTTTTTCCTAGTGACTAATGATGCTGAGCACTTTTTCATATGTTTATTTTCCATTTGAATACCTTTGGAAAATATCTATTCATATTTTTAATTGGGATATTTATCTTTTTATTGAACTCTAAAGAATTATTTATATACTCTATTATCAGATACATGGTTTGCAAATATTTTCTCCCATTCTGTGGTTGCCTTTTTACTTTATGGTATCCTTGGTGTCGTGTCTAAGAAGCTAACTGACCCAAGATTAGGAGGATTTATTCTTATGTTTTCTTCTAAAAGTGGTACAGTTTTTAGCTCTCATATAAGTTCGTTGTCCATTTTTAATTCATTGTAAACTTGGCAAAATTATCTTTCCTGTGGATTGGATTGATTTTTGTCCAATTTTTCAGATGGGATGGGGAGCCAGAATATAACTGCTCTGCTCCAGAGACCACCGGACAACACACCATCTGTCAAAGTGTGTTTGTTGCAGCAATTGTATACATTGTACCTGGTGGCAAGATGAAAAGTCCTTACTGCTTTTTACCCTTTGTTTAGTTTTTACTTCTCTCAAGTAAATGCTTTAGAAGGTGGTACTATTATTGCATTTTCTCTTTTTTTCTTTGGCTTTGAAAATTAGAGGATTTATATTCTGCTTTGCTAAGCCACATAATTTACTGGAGGAAAACATCGCACCAAAGTAGAAAACTAAAATACTGCATTTAGATGACAGTTGACTGAAGGTCCTTATCTAACTGAAATTCTTAAAGACTTTACCCAGTGAATTTACTTCTCTAACTTGGTTATTTTTAATTCATGCTTTACTGTCAAATGAGCATGTCGGCTTGTGAGAGCTGGGAGCGCAACTGGTTAAGAACTCCATGTGGAATTAATGATGATTTCCAGCTCTTTCAACTTCCATGTGGCTAATTAAAAAGTAAAACTTTCAAGTGGTTGACTTCCTAAAGAGAAATGCATTCTTCGCGTTGGCTGTTTGCAAAATGCCTCTTCTGTTAAGGAACCTGTGTACAGTTTTTACATCTCATTTCCTGGATTATCTTCCCTGTGCCAGCTCACAGTGTGGGACATTAGGAAACGGTATGCCTTTTTTTTTAACCACTTAAAAAATTCCCAGGAAGGTTTTTTTCCACTCCAACTGCCTTCCCATTATGTTCTGCAGTCTGCCAAGCTTGCCAGAGCTCAGCAGGTAGCCCACATGGTATGCGTGTCTGTGTGAGAAAGCTCCCCTGATGTGGACAAGATGTTGGTTGTAAAATGAAGCCAACATCTTGTCCACAAGTGTGCAAAAATACAGTATATCCACAAGCACTAAAGCTGTAAAGAATATTTAGTCAAATACGGCTCACTAGAATGACTCTATTGTTGTCATTGTGATTTGAGAGCAAAACATCTAAATCTAGGGAAGAAAACCTTCAGCCAGACTACCTGTTTTGCTTTGTACTTCTTCCTAAACATAAAACATCATAATATTCTCATTTTTTTTAATATACTGGAAAGTCCCCAAGGATAGTCCAGGCAAGATTTACTGTAGACTATTTCTTACTATAAAAACAGCTCTGCTGAGGTTTTGGAGCTTACATTTCAACCAGGTATTACTTTCTCAGTGCTTGAAGTATTATTTTGGAAAAGTAATCTGCTTAGTAGTTATCAGTCAACAAATCTTGTTTGTTATGTTTGCCTTCTGTGTCTGAACTCAAAATTATTCTGCTACTTTACATTTCTCTTTATAGATCAAATATTACCTTTATTAGACCATGAACCATTGATTTTAGAGCATTATAAAAAGGTTTTGATCCTCTTTGGTCTACTTTGACCAGGAACATTTTGGGTCACATGTAAAGACAGACTGTAAGAGTCAGAATTTGAATATATTTACTAAAAAAAAAAAAAAAAAAAAAATTTCAAAAATGGAAGTATGTGAAAGTAGCATCTAACAGCGAATAGCGTTACTGCAGCTCTATTTGCCTTGAACTATGTTTAGCCTTCGTGTATATTTCTCTCCCCTTTTGGACTGTAAACTCCTTGAGCTGAGAGTCTCAAATTTGTTTTACTATCTAGCCTACGATTACCCCAGAGCCAGCCCCAAGCAGGTACTCAGTCATGTTTGTGGGATTGAATCATATTCATAGTTCCTAGAGCAAACACTATAGCCAAGAAGGGACATGCAAGAAAAGACTGACTTTTCCATTGGTATATTAATTAGGAGCTTATATGATGGAAGTTTTTCATTGTATTTCTTCCTCAAACTTGGAATTATAACAAAAGCTTTTTAAGGTGGCTGCTACCACCCAGTTTTAAACAAAAAAGTGTGGTGGAAAATAAAGGTTGAATTTTGAGGGGTGGAGATGGCATTTTTTTAAAGGCGACTTGGTCTCTGTTCTACCTCTGTCTTTTTGCTTTTTACCAAGTTAAAATGGAAGTGTGGATTTCTCTTGGCCCATGCCTTGCCTTGGCTTCTCTCTGTGCCTGTGAATCCACTTACTGGCTCTGTTACTCTCCACACAGGGAGGGGCTCTTCCTCAGCTCGTGGGAGCAATACCAGGACTGACTTTCAAGTGGCTGTGTGAGAAGTCTTTGAATAGCAAAACTACTGAATGCTAAACCAATCAAAAATGCCGTCTTCTACTGTATGCACTTCCAACTTACAGCAACTCCTAACTTACAAATGGGTTGGATTCCAAATTCCAAACCATAAACCAATTGCCAAAAAAAAAGTTCTTTTCTTAGAAAAAAGTGACCACAGCCCCAGGTTACTCCTAGACCCCCTGCTTTATCTAACCACAATGATGCTGAATTTTGTAGCTGCATTATTAGCAAATGAAGGAAACAATGCCATATTAATGAGTGTGGGTTTGAATATAAGTAGTTGATTGTTTATGTTGAATGTTATTGGTGGTTCAAAAAACATTTTAGAGGACAGAGGAAAGTAAAAGGAAATGTTTAAGGAGATTTTTAAAATAAATTCTAGGAATGTCAAGGAAAGGAAGGAGATTCTGAATAGTTCAACCTAGGTAACAAGAGGAGAAAAGAGGAAAAGCGTAAACAAGGATATAAGCCTAAGTATAAAAATATTAAATAAAGATTTTTCCCAGAGAAGTTATCCGAACTGCAACGACTAAGAGACAACACAGGCAAGTTTTGTATTCATCCCCAATCATCCCCCATAAATGGATAAAAGTATTTCTTCCCAAGATTTCAAAGACTCCCACAGTGCTCATTTATTCTTACAATGAAATGGGTGTGGGAACTTTTGAAGGTTTTTATGTGTGGAGAGTACAGTAATAGAAACTTAGAATAATTCTGCCAAAAGATTTGATGTTTATAACTTATCTCATCTTTGCTTGGTATTCACTCACTTAAGAATATATCACATTTTTGTAGTAGGAGGAAGTGTGGCTGAATGGCTTTTGGAATCAGACCCAGATTTGAATCCTGAATGACAAAAATTTAGGACCAGGTAGCCATGGTCATCTCTACATGTCTGAGCTCACATGTGAGTATGGAGGAGAGACATGAGTATGTCCACATCAGAGACTGTTGGGTGTCCATCCTGGTGTCATTTGTAAAGCACCTCCTGGCCTGCCTATAAAATGCCGAGTGAGTGACAGCCACCATTGCCAGGCCTTACAGATCAGATTTTCACATGTCTGGCTCAGCCTGATCACATTCATGTAGAATATCAAAAACGCCATCAGCATAAAGAAGAGTAAAAAAAAATTTCAATGTCGATGAAAATGTACACTTCAAAGCTAAAAGAAAAAAATCTCGTTTCCCAGTAGCCTGCAGGTCACTACACATTTAAATGATTCTAAAATAATTCAGCTTATAGGCTTGCTGGAGAGTGGGCAAGGAGTCTTTTAAATATATCATGACTGAGTTCATTTTCACATCTGAAAGACTTCATTTTTTCATCTTTGGTCTTGATTTAGTTCTAGCTGTAGCTGTTTAAAGAAAAGATGAGTTTGCAGTAAATGGATATACATTAAAATGGTTTGGGATAAACCATGTGCGACTAAAACCTTCATTTTTAAAGTCTTTTAAAGAAAAGTCTGTGTTTCATGTCGGGAATCATAAGTTTCGTTTAGTGTTTCAGGCTGGTTTCAGAGTGGAATGAGAACAGAACATGTGCTGTGTCTCCCACCTGCACCTCCGTTACAGACGACAGTGCCTGTGATTTACGCAGCAAGTCTTCAAAAAAGTAGCACTTTATGATGTGGCCTATCAACCACTGGTGTTTTTCTCCACGTGAATAGCTGTAGAGCCAAGATTATGCTACTTCAAACAGCATTCTAATTAGTCATAGACTGACACAATTCCTGCATTATTTTATCCAAGTTGGAACTTAGGAACAAATGGGGGAAATGCCTTAGGGAACTAACTGCCTTCTCCCTCCATCTGCAAAAGACCTTCCCAAGTCTTGGCTTTCTTGTTCTCTTACTCTCCATACTGACATAACTCTTGTCTGCCCTTGCACTCTTTTCTGTATCTTTTACTCCCTTACCCCTTTGTAAAATCACAGTGGCCCCTGCTGTTAGTGCATCAAATGAGTCTCTGCTCCAGACTCAGTTCATGATAACTCAGGGAGAATTCTTCCCAGGTAAGTCACCAAAACTCAGTATCATTGTCATGTGCAAACACACATGCATTGCATGAGAGTACCCCAGATGCAGCTAGCCCCATAAGCAGAGCTTACTCTCCTAATGTGATGGTCACATGTTTTATCTTTTTGCGAATACAGATTTTAGGGAGTGATTTTGTCGTTTAATAGCCCCTCTAGCTCAAGGCCCAGTAAACTGTGACTAATAAGCCAAATCTCATCTCCCCCTCCCCCGTTTTTGTAAATAAAGTTTTATTAGAATGCAGCCACATTTAATCCCTTATGAATTAATTGCCTTTGGCTGTTTCACTCTGTCGCTGCAACTGAGTGTTTGCAACAGAGACCACTCGGCTCACTAAGTGAGCCAGGGGCCACTTGGACAACAAAATATTTACTGTCCAGTCCTTTGTGTGCCCTCCATCTCATCTCTTTGTAGATGACCCTCCAGAAGACAAAAGATTTATCACTGCACGGAGAAATGCTCCTTTGCTACATCCTTTAGAAAGGAACAGTTAGAAAATCATTTATCTCTTTAGGTCTCCTGTTTCACATTCAGTACAGATATGACTGTTAACGCCTGCATTGTTTTCTGAAAACAAGTTAATGCAAGAACTTGAAATCACTATTCATGTATTATTTGAGGATTCTGAGATGTTGGTGGTATAAGGTCACCGCCCTCCTTAGGACTGTGTGCTGTTTATCAGGTACTTTTCTCAACATTCAGCATTTCTTTCTTTTTTTTTTTTTTTTTAATTTGCTTTCAATTTTTTTTAAAGATTTATTTTACTTATTTATACAAGCACTGGGTACAGTCAGAAACACAGGAGGGTGAGAGAATTCACCAGAGCCAGAGCGGGGAACAGAACCAGGCAGACGGACGAAATACACTGCTGAGGGGAGCAGCGGGCATGGCAGGAGAGGTCTGTCGCGCCATGTGGGATCCTCGCCGGTGGCCGGGGATTGAACCGGCACATCAGAGGCTGCGGGCAGCTTCGCAGCCCAGTGCTCAACCGCTGTGCCACCAGCGGAGGCCCTGCTTTCAATTTATAGAAGAAAATTAGTTGGAATATTTGTGTTACAGTGTTAAGATATAAACACATCTGAAAAGAATAAAAATAAAACAGATCACATGAACATTTTCTTGGTAGTAGAGCAAATATCTACAATTTTGAGTTCTTGTGAAAGCAGCTGAAGAAAACTACTAAACCATTTCTTTTTTCATGACAGTTTGATGTTTCCTTTTCCTTTATATCAAAACTAACAGAATTTCTGAAAATGAACAAGATATGTTGACATTTTTGTGTCACTGTATATGTGCCCTTTTTCCATTAACATCTGGGTGACCATGTTTTGCTTTGTGTTCCTCTTGGGAGAAATGGAGGACAAAACTGGAAAGTTCCAGTGGCTACCAGGAGGACAGATGTCAGACTCGCAATAACATTTTCTTGTTGTGTTCTTCTTTTACTAGTTTCTTGTAAGATATATTCTACTATCATAGCAACTTTGTTCTGATCACAAAAGAATACCTGTTCATTTTGGAGAATGTATAAAATACAGGGAAGAAAAGCACACAGAATAGTATTTACTACCTCATCACCCAGAGATAACCACAGTTGATATTTTCATGTATAGCTCCCAGGCTCTGTTCACACTATTATATGCATTCTTTTCCTTCCTACTCCATTTTCTTGGGCATAGTAGTGATGCTACCATTTCTTTGAATATTTAGTTTGACTAAGCACTTTACTAAAAAGTTTATACCTTAATCTCATTTAATCCTTAATAACATTCCTCTGGTGTGCAGGTTTTATAAACCTCATTTTACCCAAGAGAAATTAGGAGCCACGAGTCTTTGTTATTTGTCCATGCTTACCTGGTTCACCTCTAAACTCACTCACAGACACTACTGTACTCTGCTGCTGGGAAATTATGCTCACAGTCCATAAACTAGTGTTTGAAACTGGCAAACTAAGGAGCTTCTTCATGGCTAGTATACTATTTGGTAGAAGTGGTTCTTCTGCAGTATGCCCTGTAAGTGAGTGTTTGTTAAAAACTCCGGAATGACCCTCCCTTCCTGCTGGGAGCCTGGACCTCCTCCACATGGCTGCTGGACACAGTCCCTGGCCTCCTGGCCACTGAAGTTTATAGGGTGGCTGCCACTTCTGCTCCCTCCCCCTGCTGGCCACAGCACACAATGTGCTGGTCATCCCTCAGGCCACAAGCTGCCCACTGGAGCCACAGCAGCCTCAATCACAGAGAAGTATTTTAACCACTAAATAAATGGTAAAACAAAATGTAGCGGCTCCTGGAAGACTGCTATATATGTAAGTTTTGAAGAAGAGTCCAAAGGGAGGAAGTTGCTCATAATAATTTCAGTTGCAAGAAAACTGAGCTGCCACTTCCAATCATCTTGAACACTCCCAGCCTTGCCCATGCTTAGAGGCAGAGCCCTCAGGTGAGGACTGTGCCTGCCCTCCTGCTGCCACGACATGTGCTCCATGAAGTCTGAAGCTCCTCCGGCCTCACCGCTGCCAGTGTGACAGGTACAGCCAACCTGGCTGCTGGGCTATGTGGGCCACTGGACTCCTACTTTGTGGCAGCCATCCTTGCCAAGGCTTTCAACCCACTCTTCTGGAATGTGGTTGCAAGATGATCAAGGCCTTCAGATGCCCTACCTGGCCTGCTACTCCCTAGGTGATGCCATTCTGCTTCTGAATTTATGGACTCTCACTGCTTCACACAGGCCATGCTGAGCAGCCCAAGCCAGAGCACCTGGAAAACTCCACCCCTGCCGTGCGGGGCTGAGCACGTTTGTGTGCTCCAGCATCTTTGCACTGGGCTTCACCAGAACCTCCCTAGATTATCAGATTAGTTCAGGATCCTCATGGAGGCAAGAGTGACTACGTTTCTGTTCCATTTACCAGACCAGCCATATACTAGGGCAGCACGGCCAGTTAGCTGAGCTGGGCCACCATGGATGCCAGCCTTGCCGCCTGCTGCTGACTGTGGCTGTGGCCTACATCAATGTGATCACCCTGAAGGGTGTGGTCACCCTCCTGTATGAGGAGGCCTTTACTGCAGAGATCTACCAGCAGGAAGCCTGTCAGTCCCACAGGAGAAGCTTATGGGTGCTTGGCCATTTTTCTGAGGCTGCTGCCCCCGGGTCCACCTGAGTACCAAGACCTGCCAGCCATGGATGTGCCAGTGCCTTGGATCCGCTGCTTTGGGGTCCCAGGACATGCTGCCTTATGGCTTCTGAGCCCCCTGTCCCCTTGATGCCCCCAATGCACCAATAAAAGCATCCTGACTCCAAAACCTTTTTTAAAAAGTCTGCGTCATAGACTGTTAAAGATGGTAGTTGCACAATACAATAGAGGGCACTAGCAAAGAGCAAAGGAAAGAGTTAGTATATTTGAGAGCATACTAAATTAGAACTTAACAAAAGCAAGCTTTTTAGCAATTCTGTTTTCTGTGTTGGAAGGTAAATCTAAGATCAACTTTAGTGAGCCATAAAAGGCCTTGCCTGCAACTAACTTTCCATTGGGAAACCTAATAAAATTTTGTTAATGCATTGTGATTCAAAATTACTATGAAAGTTTAGAATAATAAAGTAGAATCTAAATAAAGTGCTATTAACTGTGTTTATATCCACATTAGGCTTAAGCTGTGCTGGCAATTGCATGTTTTTACTTTTCATTGTTCAACAGTTTCAAATGTACCAGAAAATGCTGGCCAAACACTGTTGCCCTAACTGAAACCAGATAGGTCCAGACTTCCAGAAGCTACAAGGAGAAAATAAATCCCTCTGTTCAAAATAATGTGAACATTTTAAGTATAGCAATCACATACCATTTGACTCAATTTGGTACAAGTCTGTTGCTTTTCAGTAAATATATGTATTGTATAATTCAGTACAAATGAACTATTCAGATAATACACAAACATGTTGACACAAAGTTATATGACCTCCTGTTGTATGTGGGCCTGGTAGATTCAGTTGTTATTTCATTTTATCAATAACATGTAACATGAGTTGTTTTCCTTGTAGGGTCCCTAAAAATTGACTGATGGGAAGAAACTCTTCCAGAATTGGTTTTGACCTTGTGGAATATTAATTAGCATTTGGAATGATTTAAAGAGTGCACAGAACCTCCTACCCAAATTGTGTTCCCAAATCCACCATTATGAGTTATTCCTTTCTGTAGCCTTTCTCCATAGAGCTTTTTTAAAATGTAGATAGTCTTATGAGAGTGTTGTTCAAGCAAGAGGTATGGATTATTGACTCTATATAAAACATCATAGTCCTTGTCCTTGGCAGGCTCGCCATTTAGTTGGGGGTTTAAAAAAAAAAATTGAAATTTCACTCCTTGGGAGAAAGCAACGCGGTAGCTCAGTACTGTTACTTACATGTGTATATGTGAGTATGCTCTTCGAAGCACAGTACCTCTGTTACAGAGTTTAATGCTTACAGAAGATCTAGTAGGAAGGTATATCATCCCCATTTTCTAGATTAAGACACAGAGTTGTTGAGAAACTTGCCCAGGGTGCCAGGCTAGGGTTAAAACAGCAGAGCATAATGGTTTGCTCCACTGAGCTCATCTCGAAAGGACCTTCCCAGTCTAAGTGCTTCATGGTTCATTTCTATAGTAAATTCCCCACAGAGAACTTCAGGGGTGAGGCTTGGGGTAGGGACTCCACAAGGAATTATCGATCAGGAGAAAGCTGCAGCCACTGCCTCCGGGAATCTTAGGAAACAAGGAGATGAAACAGCCTCAGCTACTTACCATTGTGCCCTTAAACTTTTGAGTATTGAGGGCATGGGAGTGGTCAGCCTCTTCTCCCCTGCTTTCCTCAACTTCAAGAAGACCTTGGGTGTTACCCAAAGAAGTTCACAGAAAAATCATCCAAGTCTTTAGCCCTGGCAACACCATGAAGATGAAAGGGAGATGTGTCCACTGCAGAACCATCTCCCTGGGGAGACCTCTTGCCCTGAGTGCCCACGGCACCGTGGTCGGCTGCCAACAAAGCTGCTGTTGCCTGTGAATGCTGCCAAGTGCACGGCCCCTCCCAGCAAGTCTGCTCCTTGGCTGCCTCCCGCCACTAAGCCTGGCCTCTGCAGTCAGTCCCCAGCGTGGAATGACGGAAGACACCAGCCTGGAGGGATTCTTGTGCTCCTAGTCCAAAAAAGCACTACCTCTAATCATCCCATGCCTCGATTTCCTTGTCTAAAGAATGGGCCTCCTAACACTTTTCCTATTCACACCACTGATTTTGTCGTGAGGATCTTGAAATCTTCATATGCACTGACATATTTGTGAAGCCTTGTATTTGCAAGACAACAGATGAAGGATGATGACAATAGCAAGACCCACGTACTCACAGGCTGATGTGTCTCCACCTTCCCCATTAGTTGGTAGAGCAGCCACATGTTCTGTTGCAGAAAGTCTGAGGTTTTCTCCCTAACATTGGCAGACTGTTCAAGAACCCAGTGGTTGCTCAGTCCAAAGATTAGTCTCACCTTCAGCTGCCAGGGGGAAAGAGAAAGCCAGCCTCTTCCCTGCCGCCTTCCTGGCACAACGCCGCTGTTGCCGGTGCATCCTGCCTGTGACTAGTGCTCGAGGTGAGCCGACAGATGCAGGCGCGGTCCACAGCAAGGCACGGAGACTATGGCTGCTTCATACTCCTATTTTTAGCCTCAATGCTTGGTTTTAGTCTTAAAACCAAGTATGACACCCAGAAAGCTGGATACAGAGGTGGTTCTAACATGGTCACATGGTATTCCCAACCCAGCCCTTGTCTCCATCTTAAGCCTAGGTCACCCGTCCTTACCCTTCCTGCCCTTGTAGTGACATCTCTCCCTTCGGGGAGTCTCATCACCCAGGCAGAGTTGTGTCCAACCTGGCTGTAGTGAGGTTTCCAAAATCTCTATTACACCCTTCCTCGTAATGTATGTGTATGCGTATGTGTATGTATATGTATATGTATAGACACAGTCTCTCCAGAAGAATGATCTGTATCTGAGTCACCTCAGTGCACAATCTACAAGTAGGAGAGTGCATAATCAAGTCTGAGGACTCCTGGGCCTTTTCTGTACTTGCTGCCACACACACAGCAGAGTATGTACATTCTAGAGAGCGTTGCTCCTTCACTCTGACACATAGGGAGATATTTGCAGGTGCATGTAAGTAATTCTCCCTTTGCTCGACACATGTTGCATTTGTTGTTGTGGAAATGCCTTCAAAAGCACTTTCCAGTCCCCAGGAGAGATTGCAGCCCATGCATAGCCATGTCTTGTTTGTTTGGGATAAGTGCTGCTCTGTGAGTTTTACTCTTAGACATCTTGGGGGCTGCATCACATGCCTTATTCTCCAAACTTGACTACAAATGGCCTTTGCCTCCTCAGCGATAGTCCACAAAATATTTCAAGAGGAAGTCTAAAATTTAGTTTTTGAGTAATGAAACAGCAACATAGTGGATTGATTGCACACAGCTGCCTAAGATGGCAGCCTTAGAGAGGAGAGCCCTGTCTTTCATGTGTTCTGGCATTTATCTTAAAATTAAGATAATTTTGCTGATTGCTTTATAGGGAGACATTTGTGATGGTGAAGTACTGTGTCCTTGGTGGGCTGTGGTGCCTGGGTTTTAGGCAATTCATCATTTGTGCCTACTTAGATCTGGATTCATTGCCATCTTAGCAAAAAGCAAGTTAAAGCGGTTTATGCAGATTTGGCCAGAGAATGCACCTTATGACTTCAGGGACAAGAGATGTGTGATTATGTCCATTTTTCTAGGTACCTTGAAAGGACAGCAAATTGAAATAGCATTGGCCACCTTCTTGCCTCCTTCAGTTATCCGATGACACAGTTGTCTGAATTATTGGGTTGTTGGAAAAGTCATGACGCATTTTTGCATAGAAAACAGAAAAAAAAGTCATGACTTTTTTGTCAACCCAATTTCTTAAAAATCCTCTCCCTTCTTGCTGTTGTTAAAGGAAAAGCTTTAGAAAGATGAAAACATACTCCACAGCTACTAATTCAGTCTTTTCCTCCTACACTTAACTTTTGTGAGATTTTTTTTTTGCTTTTTTTTTTTTTTTAATTTACTTTGTGAGAGAGTTTTAAAATGTCTTTAAACTCCTACTTACAGTTTTTAAAAATGCTATAAAATGTTAGGTTTCTGAAATACCTAATTGCCAGACCATTTCTGAACTTGGCTGCAGTTTCATGGGGGGGCTCTGGGGCTGAAGGCGTGTTGAGGCTGTGATCCAGATCCCTGACAACAACAATGACCAAAACAGCTCTGCCTCTCCTACCCACCCAAGAATGGGGCGCATGCGGCGTTTCTCTTGCTTAAGAATAAAGCCCATTAGTGATTTGTGTATAAATTTTAAACAACACTTTGGACCTAAAGTAACTCATTTCTTTCTGTTTCTTCCATCAGCCCTGGGCTAGCCCATCCCTGCCAGATGTGTCGCATTTTACATCTCGACTCAGTCTCCTTATGATCAAAAAATTGATCTAGGGCTTTCTCAGTTTAAGTTTAGCCACTAAATCATGTCGCTGTGGTGTTAATTTCCTTCCCTGTGCTGAGGATATGCAAATACACCCAGCTTAATCCTCATCACCTGTCCTCTTCCAGTGGGCCAAGTTGGCAGGCTGGCCAGGCGTTGTGGGACTGGGCTTGGGGGCCACCAGGGAGCAGGGGCGGGAGGAATGACTGTAAATGTTGGCGGCGCCAGGCCGGGTCTCGCTCCCGTTGCTGGCAGCCGGACATCTGCTGAGAAGCGTGCAGTTCCATGGAGTCGGCCCAGCCTCCCAGTGGGAGATAAGCCCAGCTAAGGAGGCTGGGGCTGGCAGCCGGATTCCAGGTCTGGTAGAATAATGTCTGACATTTAACTCTGTGCGGTTGGGATGGGGTGTGTGGAGAGGATTCCACAGGAGCCAGCAGCTGCCCCATTTTAACTTTAACTGTTGACAGTTCATGCTGAGAGCACTTGTTTCTGAAGTCAGCAAAGCTGGAAACTCAACGTTTTAATTTTGGGTTTTCATTGGGAAGAGTCCTGTTACTGGAACAAAACCTTTGCTGACACTACCCTGAGAACATGCTGATCCTGTCTACACCACAGAGGAGAGGAGAGGAGAAAACCTCCAACCCTGAATGTGTGTGCTGGGGAAAATAGCAGTCACATATGCCAAGTAACCGCAGGATGCATGGTCGGATGGATTGGTCGGTCTGCAGATTCCCCGGGGAACTCTTGTAGAGACTTGTGCAAATAACTGCAGTCTAAGTCCTACCCCAGACCACTGTCTCCTTCTAACTCCCCACAGGTCTTTCAAAATAATTCTGTTAACCAATTAAAAGTCCTTGGAAGGAAATCTTATCATATACAATATAACATTACAATTTTTTTTTCATTCATTTCGCGTCCCATTTTTTTCCCACTTATTCTGGCTCCTGGTGAGAGTAGACTAGAATGTTTCCTGCCAGGGTGAGGAATTTTGAGGAGAAGGCCCCAACCCCTTAGAGAGTTATTCAGAAGCATGTGTATCTCTGGGTGCTCCGGAGGTTTATGTGTTACCTGGCACAGATTAAACAGTAAGAGGAAACATTTTAGTCAAATGCTTCCTCTTTTAATATTTTCTTGACTATTGTAGGGGGGAAAAAAATCACCCACTAGTGAGACTTGTTGGTTATTTTGCTAACTTGAACATATTATGAAAAAAAAAATCCTATTAAAAGTTAGTTATTTTGCTGACTTGAAGAATATTTTATAACCGACATAAATTGTGGTTTGAAAAGTACAATCTAAATGAAAGCAAGAGCTTGTTTTATTTTGTCCTGTCTTTAGCACACTTCCTCATATTTATCTCCACATATGGATTTCTTTCAATAATTTATAGCCACTCCAGCCAAAAAGTTTAAAACACAATATAAAGGGCCTTGTAAAAAAAACACAAACTAAGTTGCCTAAAATACTTAAGAAATTCACTTAAATTTTCTAGGCCTACACTTCATTCATTAGAATAAAAACTTGCCTGAGGAAATTATGGTGTTTGTCCACATAACTACTAGTTTCTTCCTTCTTTCAATATGTAGCCCTCAAAAGCCCAGATATGCTAGAATTGCTTTTTAAAGTCAGCCATTCAGAATGGCTGACTCATGAATAATCTTAAGAATTGCTGTGATGATGGTTATGATGATGAAGCCAGCGTCCTCCCTAACATTCAGCTATGCAGGGTTCCTTGGGGACTGCAGAAATTGTTCTATCAAGGCAGCAGGCCCTAAGGAGTTAACAGAAGGAGATACTTCAGTGAGCCTTTTGGAAGTATCACTGTCAACAAGCAACTTTCCAGTGAGGTCTGATGTGTTGGCTTTTGACAGTTCTCGTGTTGCTGCCATGCTCATTAAGTGACTGCAAAACTTCTGACCTGCAGAGGGCGCTGTAATACCGTGTTTTCCAATCCCTCACTTGGAAAAAGCAAACCGAGAACTTCTGGAAGGGGGCTGGGAAAGTCCAGAGGCTTTATAATGCTCCCCCGGTCTTTCTGGTCCTAGTCTGGTACTAGAAATTGTGGGCAAAGTCCTCCTTTAGTTTTGTGCACGAGATCGGATGACTCTGTCCGGACTCATTACTTTAATAGCTTAGAGCTAGTTCACATAGCAGCAGGAGTCCACCAAAAAGGCATTTCATTATTGAAACTGAAACTGCTGCATTGTAACTGTTGTAACCACCGATTAGTAGTAGTCAGATATTTTTTCAGCATTTCAAGTAATTTATAAAGTGTTTACACACATAAATAGAAAGCTTTAAATGCTGATATTCCATAAAAAGTAAATAAAATATAGTTTTGTGCGTTAAGACTTAATTAAGTGGCATGATTTCATGTCACAAATTTAAAATGGGTGAGACTTGCCAACATTTTGCAGCTGTGTTTTACATTAGGAAATTAATTAAAACATTTATGCTTTTTTCCACTTACAGGTATTTAGACCTCTCAGTATTACACCATATATTTTCCCGTCACTCATTATATTATGTTCATTTACTCTGGCAGGCTATATCTTACTCTGTTGTTGGTAGAAGAATGGAGACATTAATCTAATGAAGATTTTTGTCATGTTCTGTGAAGGCAGATCAAACAGGGCTGAAGGCACTGCCTGCTCACTCAAAAGAAGGGGTGCTTTTGTCTTTAGCACATGCCCCCTCTTTTTTTCCAGTCTTAGAAGAGTTCCATTTTATATTTACTCAAAGAGGTGTTTCTTTTTTTCAGGTGTCAGGAAGGGAAGCAAAGAAAAGCAAAAAGATACTTGGCATGCCAGGTGACACCTCATTATTTAACCTTAGCTGTGAAGCCTTATTTTTTGAAGCACTCCTGCTTATATAGTTCAGTTAGGGAATGTGGTAAACCTAAAACAAATTCTAACACGCCCAAGTGGATAGCTGATATGCAGTTTGCAATTCCAATAAATTTGTCCTGATTTTATATATCAAATGTAAATAATGGCTCCCTTGAGATACCAAGATCAAATCAATTACCCTATACTTATTTACTGTGGTTATTTATATTAACAACTATAATAAAATTATTACTCGATGAAGTTTTAATGATGTAAGTAATTTTGCTCCCCTAGAGGCATCAGTTGATAAATGAGGCTGAAGTTTTGAAAAAGCTAAGGACTCTGTACAATTTATAATTTGGGTATAATTTATAATAATGTGGACTAGTCTTGGATCGTGACCCAGAGCTTTTGGTTCCTCAAGCACCAAAAGTAGTTCCATTTACTTGGATTCTAAGGGCAAATAGTTCCAAAACGTGCACATCGAGTAAACTTAGCTACTAGGAACAAGGGATGACCTTCCATATACATTGTCATTAGTGGTAGTAGAAGCAGAGCATATTTTCAATTTGTATTTCTTGAAAAGACTAGCTACTTTTAATTATTTAATAAAAGGTATCAGTCAAATTGGACTACTGTGGTAACCCTGAAACTACCTTAGCTTTCTGGAGTCACACAGTCCTCATGAGCACCCCAACAGCACAAAATTGAATCCTCTTCTGCCTGCTGTAATCTTAAGCTACCCCTCTTTTCTAAGACTTCACCTAAGTCTAAACCCTTTCTAACAAACTTGGCCTCTGTTAGAAAGCTGTTCTTTCGTGTTGTTGCCATGCTGTGGTAGAATATATTTTCTTGATGGTTATGTTCTATGTAACGCTAGTGGTTAACATTTTGATAGTAAAATGTGCTGCTACAGTGCTCTTAGTCATCATTCATATTGCTGAGTAGACTGAACCCACTGGTTCTCAACCGCTGGTTCTCAACCCACTGGTTCTCAACAGCTTCACCTAAGAAATTAGAAATGCAACTTCTCCAGAGCCACCCCAAATTTACTGAATCAATTTACTTTTGCAAAAATTAAATGAGACACTTTTAAAAGTCTTATGCAGGTTTCAGCATGACTGACTTACGATTTTTTTCTTTATTGGTTTCACATACACACACACAAATTTTCCCATCTTAGCTCTTACTCACAACTTGGGGCCAGGTCCAGAATACTTTCCCAAGAGATCAGAAGTTATAATTCTGCAAAATGTAACTTTTTGGCCCATTCTTAGAGGATAGTCCACCCAGCCATGTTAAATATTTAAAGTTGCCAATTACTAGGATGTGTTTCTTTACTATCTCCATCATTTACTAAGTAGGTAACCTGTAGTCAATCTCAATATCTGATTCTAAGAACTGTAATACTTCAATGCAAAAATCTGAAGACAAAGGGCCAGGCCAGGGGACTTCACAGAGTCCCAAGATTATTGGTATTAATGAAAACTGAAACATGCTTGAGTATCCTTTTCAATAATCTGTCATTTCCCATATTTAAGCAGAAATGTGATGTAAATTCACCAGAATGTCATTTTAAATCCCTGTGATTTCTCCCCCTAAATTATCACCACTGTTTCCCACTCTCTCTCTGTTCATTTTGAGAAGATACAGTGGACAGGTTAAATATGGTCAAATTGTTCAGAAAAATGGAAATTTACATTTGCAGGTGGTAAAAATTACAGCAATTGAAGGAGCAATCACATAGCTATATGCCAGCCTGCTCTCTGATTTCCAATATAACCATGGGCAAAACATGTTCAATACCAGCTAATTGTTTGCAGATAATAAATGGAAAAGTACAAATATTGGAAACTATCCACAGCCCCATTCTTCAGCTGGACTCTAGCAGTTGGCTGTTAATATGCCTGCTTTGTTTAAGAGGATGCAAAGATATCTGTAACAAGATCTCTGCCCCCTAAAGTCTCTGATCTAATTGGTGAAGTGATTTTTAACATATATGGGCAATTATAATATAACCAAGTGCCGAACCTTGTGATTTTCTTACAATTAGAATTGGCATCCACACAAGGAAATAAATATTATAACTTAACCCATGGCTTAAAGGATCACTATAATTTTTTTTAAAGATTTATTTATGTGTACAAGTACTGGGATGTAGGGCAGAAGTGCGGGGGCAGAGAGGATTTGCCAGAGACAGAGTGGTGAGAAGAACAGGCAGATCTATTGAAATACACTGCTGAGGGGAGCAGTGGGTGAGACAGGAGAGGTCTGCTGCACCATGTGGATTCGCTCCCTGGCCGGGAATCAAACTACAGTGGCTGAGGACAGCTTTGTAGTGCTGAGACTTTCACCCTTATGCCAACAAGGAGGCCTTCCCTTTCTAATTTGCTAGAAAGACCCCAAATGTGTCCAGGTGGTAAATCTTAAGTAATCTTAGCTCAGTGGTTCTCTAAACCAAAAGCATTAGTATCACTTGGGAACTTGTTAGAAAATCAGATTCTTAGATTTCCCTCCATATTTGAATCAGAAACTGTGGTCTAATCTAATGGTACCAATTCATTCTCCTTGCTGTGATACAGTTGTAGCCAATGAAACATGAGGGGAAATAGTCAAGGTAAGAGGGTGAGGGGAGGAACTCTGGAGAAGGTCCTCCTTGTCTTTAAAAATGACTGTCTCTCCATGAAAAGATGTAATAATGGGAGATCCTAAGGCATTCTTGCAACCAGAAGATGAGCATCCAATATGGTAGGGATGATAAAACAAAAAGAGAAAAGGAAACTCATCAACTGGCCATGCTGAATCATCTTTATCCAACATCTCGGTAGGTAAGAAACTCTGTGTTAGTATCCCAACTGTGGAACAAAAGATCCATTATATTCCCCAGCAGTGTTTTCCCTGCTTTGCCACAGTTCTCAGGAGATGCCTCCTTTTTTGGACATGAAAAAGACCTGAATTATTGCTCCCTGCTAGTTCTTCTCTAAGACCCCCTATAGCTGTGCAGGTTGCCACTCCTGTTAGCTCTCTGGCTCTCCAGCTATGTCCAGTTCATGTCAAAGTGTTCCTCTTTCCCTCTTTCTGTACTCTACACAGCTAGCTCAGTGCTAGGGAGCACCCCTTTCCAAAAAAAGGATATTTAACAGGCTCAATTCCAGAGCATCCATGGATAGGTCTCTGTACACACATCTTCATAGCCAAGTCCTCCTTAAAACAGGGCTTAAGAATATGCCAATTAAGGGGCCTCCTCGGTGGCACAGCGGATTGAGCACAGCGCCAGCTGTCCGCAGCCTCTGCAGCGCAAGTTTGATTCCCGGCCCTCCCAGCTGGCCAGGGAGATTCCCACATGGCGCTGTAGGCCTCTCCTGTCAGGTCCACTGCTCCCCTCAGCAGTGTATTTCCGCCATCTGCCTGTTCTGCTCCTCACTCTGTCTCTGGTGAATCCCCTCACCCTCCTGCGCCTCTGGCCTGTACCCCAGCTCTTGTATAAAAATAAATGAATCTTTAAAAAAATATATACCAATTAAGACAACATGAAACCTAGAATCATGACACAGTTATTAGCTCAAATTGGCCCCTTTTCAGGTAGGAGGTTCATGAGCCTAGAAGGATTATTAAAGACCACTCCAAACTCATCCCAGGGCCTCACTATATTTTAACAGAAGACATATAATGAAGCAAGGGTCCCTCTGTGTCCACCTTAAGCAACACAGAAAAACTCTTAACAAAGTGAATCTTCTTCCTATCCAAGTAAGTGACATTTTCACAGCAACACAATCCTATAAATACCATCCAGTAGGGTAGCTCTGTACCTTATCTGCCCTAACAATTGCACATATGCAGCTGCTCATGGAGGACCCCAGTTTTTATTGTCCCTTACCAGTCAAAATCCTTCTTAGATCTCATCTCTCTTCCCTAATTGACAACCACTGATCTATTAGTTGCTTTTGTTTGTCTGGATATTGTTTTTTCTATCTAGTTCAAGTTCTCCAAATTGAGTGTGAGCTTACTTGGCTATTCTGAGAAAGTAAGACCATCTGACACATAGTAGGCATTTTATATTTGTTAAATAAATATCAAGTTTTGTTAGTCCAGACAAGGGATAGCAAATGCAGTTTCAGGCAAATGACAAATGAGCAGAGCTGGCTGGGCACTAGAAAAATAGGAGTGGTTTGAGAGTCCATGTTCCTTCTGTGGGAGGCAGGTGCTTCTCTGCTTTCAGCTCATTGTCACTATGTAAGGATTTGGGCCCGGTGATGACAGGACTACTAATGTTGCAAGAGAGTCTGAAAGTCTGGATTGTCATGTGAAATCTCATTTTCAAATCTTGGGTCAGCATTCTGCAGGTGAAGAAGTTGTGATTTCCAGATTCTGATAGTATTGTTCTGAAAAATTCTGAAAAATTGTAATTGAATTTCAACTCTGTTACATGTTACCCATAAGATTAAGTTGTGAATATCCTTCCCATGAAGGTAACAGGCAAGAAATCTTTTGTTAAATCATTTATACCAAAAATTTTGGTTTGGAGCTGTACAAACCCAAGATGTCACTTAATGTCTCTTAGTGAAGAAAAATGAAGCCTTTTTCTGAAATATACAGCTAAACAAGAAAATGTTTAACAAGAACTTGAAATGTACTCAAAATATGTATTACTTGTTGCTATTCCAATTCTCCTAAAAGGCAGTAATTCCCAGAAACTATTATCAGACTTTACTCAATAAGGCAGATGTGTTCTGGCCTATTCCATTGCATGAGGATCCTATAACAACATCAAGATTATCCTCTAAGTGAACAGAATTATAGTAGATAAGCAAATAGAATACACGGGTGAATGAGGAGTAAAAGCCTGTGGCATAAAGTACAGTCAGTCCTCATTATGTGTGAAGTTGGTATTTGAAAATTCACCTACTTTCTAAAATTTCTTTTTAAATCCAGAATTAATACTCGTGACACAGTTGCTCAGTGTTCACTAAGCCAGTGTCAGTATTCACTCAGTGTTTAAGGCAACTTCATAAAGCATAATTACTGTGAATAGCAAGAAATAACTGTAATCCTATTTACAGGAAGAAAAAGATCCATTAGCCCCTTTACAGTGCGAGTTGTTTTATCCCTGAACCATCACTAACATATTGTATTTGAGACTTAGGATAGATCACCTTTTAAGTGCACTAATTTCATCTTGGTATTTTATTATGAATTCCTTTTGATTGGTTTAAGAATGACCACACCAATATTGATTGACCAGAAATTCTAATTCACTGGGGTACAGAGTGATGTGGAAAGCTCTCTTAGGTCCCAGCCCCTAACCCCCTCTCCTTTCTCTCTCTCTCACACACACACACTCCTTTTTTTTTTTTTTAAATGTCTGTTCAAGTCCTTTGTCTACTTTTTTTTTTTTTAAAGATTTATTTATTTATACAAGCACTGGGTACAGTCAGAAGCACGGGAGGGTGAGAGAATTCACCAGAGCCAGAGCAGGGAGCAGAGCAGGCAGACTGACGAAGTACACTGCTGGGGGAGCAGCGGGTGGCAGGAGAGATCTGCGTGCCATGTGGGACCCTCGCCCGGCGGCCGGGGATTGAATCGGCGCTGCAGAGGCTGCGGGCAGCTTGGCAGCCCAGCCCTCAACCACTGCACCACCAGGGGAGGCCCCAACACACACTCTTAAAGCGACTGAAGAGGTTGAGGTTAAATAGCTCTAAACTTCAAGTGAAATTTAGGTTGAATTCCAGTTGATTTGATGACCAGATCTTCTCTTGCTAGACCTCTGGTATATACTAGATAATATTTCACTGCTATCTTAAATTAGTCAATAAATCAGGTTCATCGTGTTTCAAATTTAATGGCTGCCTTATTAACCAAAATTGAGTATTAATAATAAAGTCAACATATTTACAGCCCTTTTCAGTGGGATGATTTTCATTATTCATTACTCAATTACTTTTGCAGTAAAAAGAAATGAGTTATGATTTGTTTTGGATGAGCATGTTATTAAATTAATGACTTGTTTCTAATGTTTTAACCTAAATATTGTAGTTGAAAAACATTAGTAAAACTTTGCACTTCACCTTATCCAGGATAATAAACCTGTTCTAATCGACACATTAAAACTCACTCCATTTTTGATTACTCTACAATGATAGCATATTGTTATATGATACCTGGAATATGAAAATTCTTAGTAGTTGTAGTCATCAAATTATGCATCTCAATTAATTAGGCAATAACCCATGAAAGATGTATTGTTACCAGTGGGTGCAAACTAGTTTGCTATTTAATGACCCAAAGCTGAAGTCAGGCTGAGCAAAGCTGAACGAGGCACTCGTTAACCACAGGAAGGATGAATTTTGAGAATTATAATTACCATATTAAATGGAATTTGGTGGTATATTACAGCCCCCTTTTGAAACATAGTGTTATAAAGAATCTCTGCCCTCAGCAAAGCAGGAAGCCTGATATCCTCCCCTGTTTATTTTATAATGACTCAGTAAAATCCAGATGAAATTAGTTGTTACCAGTAATTAATGACCAGTTTAGTAAAAGAGAAGGGAGTCTAGCAGATGGTGATTATTTTTTTAATAGGGCCTGCTTGAAGGGATCATCCTGATAGTAAACTCTTAACAGTAATTTGTCACTAAAATGGCAGGCAGTTGCCATCTTCCTGGTTACTGGGGCTGGGGTGAAGGGCCAGGTCTAATTCTTGCTTAAGAGCTAGCAGGCATTTCTTCACTGACTGGAAATGCTTTTCTTCAGGTAAATGGCACTCTGGTTACTGCCACAAATAAAGCAGGTTCCATTAGCACACTGGAGGGGGCGATTTTAAAAAACAGACAGCCTTATGCTTATCTTGGGAAATTCACTACTCTTTTCTCTGGTAATGTTGACCATGGGATGGAGTCAGGGTTGAACAGATACTGAGATTCTGAAAGAACCCTGTGTAAATGGATTTCACTATCACCCAGTCTTTTTAAAGAAGTGATTCATTTCTATGGGAGACTGATAAGAATGGGGGTGGGGGCAGTGTTGGCTGGTGAGCAGGACTTTCCATTTTTAGTAAGGGATGTGAGGGCTGCTTTTCTAGCGTGGGAAAGTCAGAAATGCAGTCCGGAAACAAACAGTACACAGAATTCATGGAGCATAAACAGTGGACATTGATGGCGAGGTGCACTGGGGCCTAGTCTGCACACTGCTTGCCCCAGCTTTGAGCTGTTTCCGACACACTCCCACATTGTGCTTGGGAGTCCTGTGCTCTCCCTACCCCTCACCTTACGTTGGCTGCCAACCTCTGGCAGCACCTGCACAGCTGGGAACCCATCTCCCTCGGCCCATACCTCCATCAGTACTTGCTAAATGACACTGCTGCCTCACAACCCTCTATGTTAGCTATTAAAAATGCTGGGAGCAGTTTGTTGCATTTGTTCAGAACTTTCCAATTTCCAAGTACTTTCAGGAACATTCACCCCATGTAGCAACTACATAGTGGGGCATTTTCTTATTTTGTTTTATCCCCATTCTTGCCTCTGTCTGTCCTATGTCTCCAGTCTTGTATTTTCCCTTATTTCTTCTGGCCTTCTTATCATTCACTTAGATTTATTTTATTGCATTTTATATATCCTGGAAAATCACCTTACGTTCTTCCAGACCTGGTGCAGATAAATGAGCAGATCTTCCATTTTACAGAAACAAAAGCTGAAACCCACAGAGATTAAAAATTTGACCACAAGCATGTGATTTGCAGGTAGTAGATCTAGACACAGGTCTTCTGCTCAGTTCCTACCTGTTTTTCTGCACTGCAGCCCCTGCTAAGTGCAGTCTCACCAAGGATGAGTGAGAGAAATTAGGCTTCAAGCACAGTGAAAGGAAGGTAGGTCAGAAGTAAAATGGATCGAAGTATCTCTATGCTTGTACATAAAAGGAATAAAGCACCTGAGAGGGCTCCCACAAGCAGGCTGGAATTCCTTTCAATCAGGCAAGAGATGGAGGGGAAGGAAGGATTTGAGCTGAACTCCCACCCACCATGAAAGAGAGGAAGTGGCTTCCTGCCTTCTGCAGTATGGGCTCTGACCACCCACTATCCCTGTGCCCCTGTGGGGTCCCCAGGGCCGGCCCACACAGCTCTGTTCACAGGGAGCTGTCCCTGCTCTTTCCCTCCTCTGCCTCCAGGCAGAGCTAGACATGCCAGTCCTTAGAGAGACCACTCCTCTCACCTGCCCCGCTTGTCCATAAGATATTACCCCTTCTGGTTTTTTTCCTTTTTTTTTTTTTTTTTTTTTCCTTAACAGTTATTGCATTGGAAATTTATTTTTAAGATTTTTTTTTTCATTTATGCATACAAGAACTGGGGTATAGGTCAGAAGTGAGGGGTGTGGGGGGGGGTGAGAGGATTCACCAGAGACAGCGTGGGGAACAGAACAAGCAGATCTACTGAAATACACTGCTGAGGGGAGAGTGAGTGAGACAGGAGAGGTCTGCTGTACCATGTGGGTTAGCTCCCTGGCCAGGACTGAACTCATGCCACAGTGGATGGCGATAGCTTAATAGCACTGAGACTTTAACCCATGCCCCACCAAGGAGGGCCCTGCAATGGAAATTTTTTAATTAAAAAAAAAAAAAAATCAGAAAAGTCAGTTTGGTTACCCAAAAAGAAAAAGGTAGAAGCCTTGCTGTAATGACATCCCTTTGGTCCTGTTAGGCCCATCGAGGCATATTCTCCAGGACCCCTAAGAGGTAAATTAACTCTCTCAGAGACACTGGGGTTCCATTCAGTGAATTCTCCACTAAATGGCTCCCAACTATCCTGAAAGATAGAGCATCTCCTGCAAATTCCTCCTGTTCTCCCAGGGAGTGATGCAGACTGGGAGAACTCTTGGTTAAATGCATAAGTGAGGCAAAAGCTGGCTGTATGTAAATTTAGCCCCAGAATTGCAAACTCCACCTGAAGCAATCAGGAGTGAGGATGGGGAGAATGGGAGCTTAATTTTGGCACCCTCCAGGCACCTCCCAATTTTAATAGGCCATGCTGGCATTGTTTGCACACTTCATGCATTTTTATTCCCAGAATCTCTCTCTCCCAGGCTCTGCATTGTGCTCTGTAGGGCCTAGTGGGCTGTGTGCAGCCACCAAAGCCTCCTTGTAAATTACAAGGGAAGAAAGTTAGAAATGTTTTCATGGGCTTCTCAGAAGAGAGTTTCAAGTTTTTTGTTTTAACTTTAACCTTAATCTTAGCAGCCTCATTTATCGCCTTGCTAACACCTCTCTTACTACCCCCTCTTCCTTCCTCCCTCTCTGCTGCACCCACCTCCATTTATAGGGGTGAGTGAGAAATTTCCTTTTGAAGTCAGTGGGAGTTCCAGACTTCATTATTCCATAGGAGAAAGTATGGGGGATAAACTGGTCCAAGATTTTTCTCACCCTCTCCAAAGGAAAACAGTTTGGTCTCAGGTCTTACCAAAGTAAAATTCCTTACTACAAAAACGTAGTGAGCAGACATTTCACTCCCAATAAGGAAAAGGATTAGACTTATTCTCTGGGTGACTTTGGTTACACAGTAAAAACTACAGGATCAGATAATTCCATGAAGAATCTCCCAGGCAAACTAAAAGGGAGGTTTAAAAGAAAATGATCATAAAGTACCCTTCACAGCAGAGACCTGTTAGATAACAGAGCTGTTATCTCAACAAGTTGTGATCTCATAACTTCGGGGAATTTGTGGGCAGTTTGAAATTGAATTTGAACCACTTCCTGTGCATCATTTCAAAGCCACGTGACAAAGGGTCCTGTGCTCATTTTTCTGTACGTAGTGTACCCTGACTTTGAGCTGGAAGACATAAATGCCTGCCTTGCAGAGGGAGGACATCTCTGCCCAAAAAAAGTCCAATAAATAATTGTTATGTTTCATTGCAAAAGGCAAATCTTTAGCCTCAAACAGTATATTTGTTCCCCAAGTACTCATCTAAAAATAGAAGAGGAAAAATAAATTAAGCCTGGAAATAAAGCATAAGCACTCTATTCCTTAGTAACTTTATTTTTCTTAAGATTTATTTATTTATGCATACAAGAACTGGGGTATGGGTCAGAGATGTTGGGGCTGAGAGGACTCACCAGAGACAGAGTGGGGAGCAGAACAGGCAGATCTGCTGAGGGGAGCAGTGGAGGAGAGGGAGAGGTCTGCTGCACCATGCGAGTCAGCTCCCTGGCTGGCCGGGGATGGAACGCCTGCTGCAGAGGGTGCAGATAGCTTCATAGTCTGTGATTAACTCCTTGTGCCACCAGGGAGGCACTTAGTAACTTTAGAAGCTTCTCTTCTGCTTTTTGAAATGTTGGCATTTTTCCCTAAGATTTTCTTCCCAACCCTTCTCTCTCCCTATACACTCTCCTGCTTTCCTCCTCTGAGTGGATGATCCCTAAATCTAGCTTGTTCACCTGTTTGTTTACACCCTGTGTCCCATTACCATTCAAACCCAGGATGTGCGGAATGGAACTTTTACCAGCTATTAATAGCACTGTCTGACGTTTGTGATGATGAAAATGTTCTGTCCCTGTGAGATCCAATCTGACATCACTGGCCACCTATGGCTATTAAAATGGAAATTGATTAAAATTAAGTCAAATTAGAAATTTAGTTCCTCGGCGATGCTAACTACAGCCCAAGGGCTCAGCCGCCTCTGATGGCTAGTGGTAGTTGTGTTACACTTCGTATCTTTAGTGTTTTTGTTCATTTCTTTCCTGTGTGGCATTTTATTAGCTGTGAGTCCTTGAGAAAACTGATCTCACTGAAGCTTACTTCTGTCATTTGTAAAATGGGATCGGTAATAATCCCTGTCATGATTGTTATGTATATAGCACATAGTGAAACCTCTTTGTAAGCATCCTAGATGTGTTCCCCATGTTCCTTCTCTATCATTAATGTCCAAATATCCACATGAACATTCTGTGAACATTCACCAGAGCCATTGTGAGAATGTGTCAATTTGTTCTTTGTCAGGAATACCTAAACACCATGAATTTAAGCTATCGACCTTTGGAGTTTAATTATTGGCAAAGTTCTGAGCAATTCTCTTCAGGAGGATTAATTCAAGAATGTGCTGCAGGATCTAACAAGATTCTGCTAGATTACTTGGAATTATTTTAGCTAGGGCATTAGCCTTGGTTCCCAGGGTGTAACAACATAAGAAAAAATTCCATTGAACTAACATCTGCAGGAGCATTGTCTGAAAATGTCCATTGCTTTGGTAAATAATGGGTTCGGCTAGGGAGAACACCTTAATTCACATGTGTGAACTCACGAAGAGGCTCCCTGGGCATCAGAAATGTCCTGTGTGTTGGGTGCAGAGCTGCCTAGGGCCTCCAGTCTCTCAACAGGAAACCCTCTGGCTTCCTGGACCAGTCCTGCACACTCATCAAGCAATGAGTTTAAAGGACTGCATGGTTTATATCCTGACTGCAACCAGTAAAGTTTTAATTATACTAATTGGGGTTTTGGAATAATCAGGTTTTCTAGTCTGAAATGGGGGCCTGTACCCTCTGTGAAGAAAAGCCTTGCCAAATAAACCAGCAGGATAAACAGGATTTGGGGGGCACTTGCATTTCTGAGAACCAGCTGATGCTAAGGATTAGTGTGTGCTTTGGGCATGCAAATGAAGGCTGGTCATTTTCAATCAACAGAAGCACCTACAAGAACACTTCATTAGCAGTTCAGTACAGTGACATTCTTTAGAATTTTAAACACACACCCTGATTTTTTTTCCAAATAACTTGTAAATTCCCAGTTTGGGGTAGGACATGTGGGGAAAGGTGACTGGGGGATCTTGTAAAATACAAATTCATTTCCAAGCAATACTGAATAGTAGTTTTGTTTCATTTCCCCTCCACCAACAGCAACTTAAAGGATGCCAGAAGTACCATTATGATATCCACAGCATCACACCATTGACATTATAGCAGGGTCCTCATAACTGAAAAAAATTGGCAACCATTGACTCAAATCTTCCCAATTGATAAAGCTTCAAGCGTGTCGTTCAGTATAAATTCTGTAAACTGAAAATTTACATGCATTATAGTTTAGGACTGAGGAGAGAGAAAAGGGAGAGATCCTGAAATTATACCACTAACCATCTTACTCAATTTTGAAGACTCATTAGGTATTTCCCAGGGATGAAAAAATTTCCTTTTTCTTCCATTTCCCTTCCACCTTGTTCTTTTCCCTTCTACTTTATTCTTCCATTTTTTTTTTTAGAAATCCCTATATATTTTTCAAGTGATTATGTAAACCTCGTGTGAAAACTGTGTGCATGATCAGTAATCGTGACCTAAAAAGGGAGGAGAAAGTTTAAGTGAGGTGTCAAAATGTTAACATGGCAGTTTGTCATACTAATCTCTTTTGTGTTGTTTTTGAAAATACCCCTAATAAAAAATTTAAATTATCCCCACTGTCAACACCCTTACCCTCGCCTTACCGAACATCTATGCACAGTTTACAGTGAACCAAGTGTTTTTTCAGCATTCATAAACTCGTGGAGTTAACTCAAGCAGGAAGAAGAAACAGAAATTCACATCCCTTTATTTTAAAAAAATGGTTATTCATTTGTCAGATGTGTGTACTTATGTGAAGAACCAATGTCTGAACACATTTATGAGGTACCCACCTCCTGGAAAACATTGAAAATCAAACTCTTTAGTCCAGAAGCAGCCTAATTGAACCCTTGCCACAAAATGAGGGGAAAACCACTTTGAAAAGAAATCCACCCCCAAGGGACCCATGAAATGTTGGGAATATAGGCTTGTTACACCCACAGAAATATACTTTGTGAAGCGACAGCCCATGAATAGAACTGACTTTGCCCCAAAAATAGCTTCACTGCCTAAGTGGATTAATCCATTTAAGAAACAAATGTTAACTATATTCCCAAACAGTGGTAACCCACTGACTGCGACTCGATGTATAAGCAATGTAATGCAAACATCTACCTGTCCTTAGAATTGTATCCATGAATGTATATAGTTATCTGAATGTGCTCTTAAAGTCCTTGCCTCACTTTGGGGACAGCTCTATTCTTGGACATTGTCAGCTTTGTCTATCAGGTATTTGTCCACCCTGATTCTCTGAGTTAGATAAATATGCACTAGTTGGTCTAGGACATGCCTAGGCTGGGACATTAGTGTAAATATCAGTAGATAATGGACATAGGGGAAATGTGTAAGTCACGGTGGGTGCAGACTCAATTCACATGTCACTTTCATCAGTGGATGGTGATTATCTAAAGGCCTGGTGATAGGAAGAATCTAAGGCTGAATCCAAAAGCAGAACAAGCAAGAGTGCTGTGATCAGTTTCTCATTCCTCTGATGGGCATAATGATCTTAGGTGGCACCAGAGGCATCCCTGTCATAAATAAGCCCTGCCTATTTGGCTATTGCTCTGACAGTGAGAATCTTGTATTGCACTCTCTTCTCCCCTTTCTCAATCCAGTATTTCATTAGCTAGAACCTACCATGCATACCACCCCCTGGTGCTAGATTCCAGTCCCTTGTCATTAGTGAAATATTAGTTACCTGATCAGAAGAGCTTACCTAAGTGGAAGGTCACAGCAGCTTCATAGATTCAGAGAAGTGCTGTTCTTTGGAAATGGAGATATTTGATCCCTAATATCTAAGGTACCCAAGTCCACCTGTGGACTGCGTAGCCAGAAATGGCTTCATATGTAGAAATTATCCAGTCAAATGGCTGTTACATTTATAAACAATTTCTCCTGATTCCTGGGTGAGAATCAGGAGCAAAGGACCAAAACCCATGGAAATTCCAAAACTAAATAACCTCCTTATAGAGAGGATTTAGTTGGGCCAAATATTTTTTTATGTCTTTATCTAACAAGATCTTAACAATAACCTCTATGAGGTAGGTGTTAGGGTTACCTGTTTCATAAATGACAAGCCCAAGAGTAAAGAAGAAAAATAACGTGCCCAAGCCAGAATGCCTACTAAATCAGATTAGAAGTTTGCCTCCAAACCCTAGACTTTCAAACACCAGGCTGTGTTCACAGCTATTAATGATTTTGGAACTCAAGCTCCAGAGATCCTAAACCCAACTTTTTTCCTTTAAAGCTTCTCCCAACTTCTGGGGAAAATTATGCATCATCTCATTAGCAGTTCACATTGAAACCTTAAATAGAATTGTATTCAAATAGCTCTTTGAATTTAATTGCAGAGGAGGCAAAACAAGAAATCTCAAAAGCTATTTGTAGTTTTTTTTTTACCACAAACCCTCATAAAATGCAGCTTCTTTTATTTGTTCATTGGTTTTTACACGGATGTCAAATAAGCAATGAAAACCATATGTAAGAAATAGCCATTGTTATTCACAACTCAATGAAAGTAGAAAAAGAATGGAAAGGAGATAGTTGCCAAAGGAGGGATAATCTAGTTGACCTCCAAGTCAAAGATTTGTGGGTGTAGTTTTCAGAAGTGGTTTTTATTCTTGGTGTTGACGGAGAACAAGACCCCGGATTACTCTTTGCAAATCAAAATTAATTGCTGGGCTGATAATTGATGATGACCTTGTGGTTTAAAATAGTGGTTGCTGGGATCTGACCCAGAGCTTTCATTAAAGTTGATTGGCTATATTATTCCTTAGTTGTAAGAAAATACCCAGTATTTATTGGGAATGTGCAACATAATGATAGAAGGGAATTAGATTTTATTCACTGTTGCAATTATTCAACTTCAATGCATGAATTTCATTTGAGTGCTAAAATTCCGGAAAAGAGATTATTGGTGTGGGGGAAAAAAAGTAATTCCTAAGTACTATTCCCAAAACAGCTGCTAGCCTTTGAATGATGCTGTTCATGAAAATGTTTCCATTGGTCTGCACACTCCAAGCTGCCTGGATTATGCAGGGCTGGGGAGCAGGGAACATGCAGCACCTCATCGCCCCTTTGTGTGTCTTGTTTTAGGACAACACTTGCTTCTCCTGACCCTCCTGTTGGCTTTTGGAAAGGAGAAGATACTAGATTTGGATATTCTTGTATTTGGCTTCTTTCTCTTTGTCCAACTTACTGCTAATGACGCCTGCTAAATTCAGCAGTCCCATTTTGTTCAACATTCCTTGAAACTGAATTTTTTGATGGCAATGATAGAAAATCAAGTTGGATATTTTTAATGACTCGCATCTACCTAGAGAATAATTATAAATCATATTACAAACAGCATATATATGATACAATTAAAAATAATAATAAATTTCATATTGTAGCTTCTCTGCATCTCAAAGAATGTGATGTTTTGCCTATGTTCTACTCTTATAATCTAAAAATATAGGACTCTTTCCCTCAAGAAAGAATTATTTTCCTCCAAGATTATTAAATGGCCTTTTCTCTTTAATGAGAGGCTGGATATTAAAGTACACCACTCTGCAAGGTAAAATTGGCAACCCAATGTTATTGTTTTTAAAAATCTTAGACTATCAAAGCTATTTTATGTCAGAGAATGTAAATTAACTGTAGCTGCCCTTAAAAATAAGAAAAATAAGTTTTTCAAGAAACTAGATAAGAGATCACTTCCTGTCTTTTTCTTCTTCTCCCCTCTATTTTCTTCTCTCCTTGCCCCCCATAATAAAGTGAGCATTTATAAACAAAATTAGCCACAGAATCTGCTATACAATTGGTTTGCCCTCATGGTAATTTATTTTGTGCTAATTAATTAAACCAGAATGCCTCAAAGTCCAAGACCTAGATCCTTCTGTATGTGTCAGATATAAACAGTACAAGAAAGGGGGGCCAGAAGAGAGTCTCACTTAATGCAATAAAGCTGTCAGTTTGGATTTGATCTTAAGAGCAAAATCTGAATCATTGGCTATGTACTTCACAAATTATGCCCACAGCCCTTCTGAATATCAGATGAAAATTATGCACCGAAATCTCATGATTTATGTGCCAAACTAATCAAGTGGGGGGCGTGCAATGCTTCCTAGTGCTACTTTTAGTATTATTATTTTGCACTAAAATTTGAATAGCAGCATGTTAAGAGAGACTCAAAGTTTTGGTAGCACTGCAAAAATTTTTATGAAGCTTCCAAATTCACCCTATAGGCCTCAAATTGTGACATCAAAAATAGTTCCAGGATGAGATTATTCAAAAACATTATTAGAAACTTCCCCAAATCAGTCTTATTTGGGAATTCAAATTTTCTTTTGTCTGCTGAAAACAACATTTATTTATTTCCCAGATCAGCAGAAAAGGCCCTGCTCCTAATGAAGGCATTTACTCCACTAGCTGCTGGCAGGTCATGTTTCACTGGCCAGCTGTTTTCCAATCAAATACTCCTTTGACTTCACTATGGCTTTGCTAAAATGAGGAGACCCACGCCATGAATTTATTAGCAGATGTGCATTCTGAAAGCCATCATTACATGGAGACCCTGAGCAGCAGATCCTTTGACATGTGGGCCACACATGATTCAGCCTGAACTATACCCATCATTCCCAGGGCCATTTCCCATGGCTTGACTTGAATATCTTCGTTTTGCTTCCTTACTGACTCTGTGCGCCCTGTTCTAGATGGCACGAGTATTCATAAAGAAAAGACAACCGCCTAGGGAGAGTTGGACTCTCCACTGGAAAGACAGGTGTGTCCTTGTAAGCAACTCAAAACTCCCATTGTTTTGAGCCTGAGTTACAGATTTGAGCTTGTTTGGAATATTGTGGTCTATCAGCCAGCTCCCAGCAGCTTTCCTCAAAGGCTTTCTGGGTTTCACAAACTTGTTTTCACTGAAAATGGTAATGCCCAAAGGGCCATTGAAATAGCAGAACAAAGCTTTTGAACTTCAAATGAGGTAGCTGGATGTGGTGCTTTGCACAGAGCATCTGGTTGTGCCCCACATCAGAGCGTGTAACTTGAGGACTCTCCACGTGAAGAGCAGCCTTCCACTGCATAGGGTGACGCCCTTCCAGCCGCTAGCTGAGTAGCCGTCTCCAGTTGCCTGCCTTGCTAGAAGGTCTATAATTTGATTCTTCTCAAGAAATCAAGCCAGAGAAGCAAAGAAGGGGTTTATAGATGGCCTCATCATGTATACCTAAGGGGAGGAACATTTTGTTCATATTCAGCTACCCTAACTACCTTTGTGAATTTACCTGTGATTACAGCAATAGTTGAATAGATGCCTGCCAGCTCAGTAAAGGCCGCTCTTTACTTTCAGAACCAGCAGAAGCTGTGATGGCAGTATGTATTCTAAAACTCAGTAATTCAGCTCAGAAGTAACTGCACCACTAACACAAGTGTCAGAGATGAAAAATTTGTGAGTTAGAATTTCAAGAACAAGTGTCGTTTACATCCAGTATGAACTAGGAACCTGACATTTGTCAGACATAAAGTGCTAGGTCCTGGTTCAAGTACTCGACACATATTAACTCACTATGTCTTCAAAACTCTGTAAGATGGGCCCTTTTATTATCACCATTTACTGATAAGAAAAGTGAGGCCCAGAGAGGTTTGGCAGCTTGCCCAAAGCCACACAGCTGGAGCGCATAGAGCTGAGATTAGAATCTTAACATTCTACCGCCAAAGCCCAGCATCTTAACTGCTACACTAAAATTTTCAAACTGCAGACCATGACCTGTTGGTAAGGCAAGAAATCAGTGTGGCGGTCATGACCAGAATATTTTTTGAGTTTTTTTAAATTAAAGTTATGTTGCATTATAACTTTGTATAGGCTTCAGCTGTACATCACTATAAATAAACATCTGTATATACTACATGATATTCACCACTGAAGTTCAGTTATATTCTTCACCAAACACTTTACCCCTTTGTGCACATATTACCAGTCCCCCTAACTCTTCCCCTCTTGGAACCACTAATTTGGTCTTATAGTTTGCTTTTGTCTTAAAGTTTATTTTTGCTTTACTTAGTTTCTCCTTAGGCATTATATGCTACATACTCATACTTCATATAAGTGAAATCATATGGTGTTTGTCTTTCTCTAACTGACTTATTTCACTAAGTATATCTTCTAGGTCCATCCATGTTGTTACAAATGGCAGCATTTCATTTTCTTCACATAGCTGAACAATATTTCTCTGTGTGTGTGTGTACACACCACATCTTTATTCACTCTACTGTCAATGGGCCCTTAAATTGTTTCCAACCTTGACTATCACAAATAATGCTGTAATGAACATGGGGGTGCCAGGGTCTCTTCAAATTAGTGTTTATTTTCTTTTTTTTTTTTTTAAGATTTATTTATTTATACATACAAGAATTGGGGTAGAGGCCAGAGTTGTAGGGGGTGAAAAGATTCACCAGAGACAGAGTGAGGAACAGAACAGGCAGATTGACTGAAATGCACTGCTGAGGGGAGCAGCAGGCGAGACAGGTCTGCTGCGCCATGTGGGTCACTCCCTAGCCACAAGATTGAACTCGTGCTGCAGTGGCTGCGGCTAGCTTCATAAGTTGCATCTTAACCAACCCCTTGTGCACGAGGGAGGCCCTAATGTTTGTATTCTTTAGGTAAATACCCAGAGATGGGATAACTAGATCATGTGGAATTTCCATTTTTAATTTTTTGAGACCTCTCCATCCCACTTTCCATAATGGTGCACCAGTTTGCACTGCCACCAATAGTGTGCATACATGTGTCCCCTTCTCCTCACATCCTCTCCACACTTGTCTCTTTTGATAATCGCTTTCTCACAGATGTGAGGTGATAGCTCATTGCTGTTTCAATTTGTGTTTCCCTAGTTATAAAAGAGGATGAACATCTTTTTCTTATGCTTTGTGACCATCTGTATGCCTTCTTTGGAAAAGTAAAAACAGGATTTTTTGTCCAAATGAAAAATAATAGAAAAATATCAGAGTGTATCACATGTAGTAGGGTTGCTTCATGGAATTGTTTCAAATATTTACATACAAATTCCTTATTCTTGCTACAGATATGCATCATAATTGATATTTTTTCTGAATTCAGAAAGGTATTATGGTACAAATATTGCCAATTACATACCAGTCCTGGTAGGACCTGGGACAGCCCCTTATAAACAAACACATTAACAATTGTACAAGGAAGCATATGAATATTCACACCAAATATAATAAATAAAGTTGTTAATAGCCATCCAACAGTTTATGTCAAAATTTGCCTCCCAAAAAGTTTTGTAGCCAAATTTTAAATTTCTCCAGTTTTCTCCGCTCTGGAGATCTCAACATTGCCAGTTGCTTATCATCACCCAGTATGAGACACATTTCCTATAAAGGGCTGAGGTCAAAAATAATTTGTAAAACACTGCACAATGCTGTTGCTAGAATCATTGACTGTTGGAGCTGGGAAGGAACAGGGGCATGGTAGAGTCCATATATTCATAAACCCCAAACTCTTCAGTGTTAACAAATAGAAAAATCAGGGCTAGAACAGTGAGTGTTGGGACTTCGGAAGCTGCTGCTTCCTCCCCCAGAACAAGCCTCCTGAAACACAGCTCAGACCTCTGGAACACACGCCCTCTCCAGAGTCTTACAATAACAAACCACACCATGCATCTCATAGTTTGGATTCTTTTCAGGTTTTTCTGAGATAGACTCAAGTTTTGAGTGTTCATTTCTGTCGCAGGGTTCTCCAGAGCTGGTGAAAGCCAGGTGGTTTTCCCCCGCAGGACACTTAGGTTTGGGTGTTGGGCCAGAGAGCGAGGTGGCGGTGGGATCTCTACCCAGGTTCCAGTGAATTCTCTAAATTTCCTGAGTTTGTGGTTGAAACAGGTCTCCCTGGACCAGCAGTTTGACATTTCCCCCTGTGGTGTTATATTCATGTTTCCACGATCAACATGTCAGACTGAATGAACATTGTGGTCTAAGGATTTAAAAGATTTATAATGGAGTCTTGAAAATTTACTTAAGGCATATGTACTTCCCCAAGCAATAACAAATATTACTATAAATGACCATATTAAATTAAAGTAACTTAGGCATTTCTGATTTGTAGGAAAGTTAAAATTAATCTTAAGGCAGTTTCAGTTTCAAAATGAAAACATGACTTTGCCTGACCGCAGATTTCCAGCCAGTTAGTCAACAGTGAATGAGCCCTCAGGTGACTATTCTTTTTCTTTAAGGGAAATTCAGTTTTCTCTATGTTTAGAAAAAGCCATACTGGAAGGAAAGTTCTCCAAAAAAAATCAACCATAGTTGATTTTTTCAACCATGGTTTTATCAACCATAGTTGTATCTGGATATTTTTCTTAGAGAAGGAAAATGCTTTCATGTTGGAAACCTCAAAAGTGCTGGTAGTATTTTTGTTTTTGACAAGCTAAGTGGTGACTACACAGATTGTCATTTTTTATTTTTTAAACTGCACTTGTAAATATATACACTCATCTGTAAATATGCCACAAGTATTCTAATATTTTTAAACACCTAATAGTCACAAATCTATACAATTTTTTCCATAAGTGTTCTTTAATGAGATGTATTCCTTTTATAATTTTTAAAAGAAAACGAAGCCATTCTTACCTCTTCTTCCTCTCAGTCAGTCTGTTCCTTAATGAGTAGGCAAGGCTCCTGGTCCCAGTGCTTTTCTCCACATTAAAAAAGTGTTCTGCTAGGGCCTCCCCTGGTGGCGCAGCGGTTGAGTGCTGGGCAACAAAGCTGCCCGCAGCCTCTGCAGTGCCGGTTCGATCCCCGGCCACTGGCGAGGGTCCCACATGGCGCAGCAGACCTCTCCTGCCGCCCGCTGCTCCCCTCAGCAGTGTACTTCATCAGTCTGCCTGTTCTGTTCCCCACTCTGACTCTGGTGAATTCTCTCACCCTCCCATGCTTCTGACTGTACCCAGTGCTTGTATAAATAAATAATTTTTTTTTTTTTTTTTTTTTTAAGAAATGCCCCATAGGTTATCATTAAAAAAAAAAAAAAAAGTGTTCTGCTAAACAATTAACAATTCACTCTTGGGGAGGAAAATATCCCTGATTTGTAGTATTTGTCAATATCTATGATGTGAAAACTCCCATTATGGCGAGTTTCCTGCTACCAATGTGACTACACTACACACAGGTGGGGAGAGACGTGTGGTGCACACCATTATATAGTAATTCCACCAAACATGCTATTTTAATGTAAATAACCTTGATAATAGAGATCATAGCAAATGGAGTGAAATAGTCATGAACAGATCATCCTGGAATACCTTTGCTTTAAACTTAATTTAATTATAAGTTTACATCATTTAAGTTTTAATGGTGGCTATCTCTACTGGCTTATAAAATCCCTGAAAATTTAACAGCTCTCACAAGCCAACATGAGTCCATCCTAACACACTAAGGTTAGAGCAGTCCCCATTGCAAAACTGCAAGGAACTGGAAAGGTGGATACAGCCAGCCTACCCTAGGTCACAATGCAGTAGGGCTACAAATGATGACCCATCATGAGCCAAAAAGCCCTTCACTGCACAGCCTGGCTGCCATGGGAAGGCTGAGGCCTCCTGCTAATCTGACCGCCCCATTTCCAGCATGAAAGCCCCAGGGCGATCCCGTCTGCGCTTCCCAGGCCCTGAGCTCTACCTCTCTAAACACTTTCAACTTGACTCTGAAGTGAAGCTAGGAAAGCTCAGGTTCTTCCTTGCTGCTGTGGCTGCATGGTAGGGTGGGAGCGTTGGAGTCAGTCCCAAGACTGGGCTCTGGTACCAGCTCTGCTGCCAGAGCCAGCTAAACAGGCCACCGCACAACGGTTGCCAGTTACTGTGAAAAATGGGGGCCCTGAACTGGGTGATCCAGCTTCCCCTGACTTCTCCCTGCTCTAAAAGCCTGTTTTGGCTTCCTGATTACTAAGGGCTTTAGAAAAGACGGTGTCATGTCAAAAACCACTGAAAAAAGTTCATCACTCGCAGAGGGAACACGACTTCCTAGCTCTGTGCTTACAAAGCATTCCTAATCCTGACGATGAAGAGATCTGGACTGTGGTCCTTCCAGGACATATCATAATGAAGCCACCATTGAAGGTGGAAAATAGTTTGCCTGGTTTTCTAGTCAGAGTCGAGATACTCATGTCTTCAGTTCTAGCCTACGTCGCAGCCTTTACTCTGCCTCAGTGGGCACTTTGTAAACTTGTCTCCCCTGATGAGTCCTTGCCCTTGGGAATCTGCCTGTCTTTTGACAAACAGCTATATTGATGGGACATTGCTTTAAAACTTTAGGCTTTAATGCATTTCCAAAAAAAGGTAAAGTGCTGGTTAACCAATGAAAGGAAAAAAAGAATGGTCCAGTGTTATTGGGGGGGACAGATGGTGTGGCTGGTGAATTTTAACCAGCGCTTCCAGACATTTGGATGTCCATGCATGCATGTGTTGTCAATGGGAATAAATTGTGTGGCTGTGTCGCTGGTATAACAAGGTTGCCATGGTTTATGGGTGTAGCTTCAAGTTCATAACTACCCATCCCAGAGAGAAGGAGGGAGGGCAGAGGGAAAGAAAGGTTGGCAGAGGTGCTTTGAGTTTCGTGTTTAATGCTTTTAACATGGTGCCTCATTCTGGCTTCTAGAAAGCACTTAGCAGATATAAACCAAAAATAGATTGCTGTCCATAGCTGACCAAACCCGTGTGGGGGAGGTGGAGGCTGTGTGTGCACATTACTGTGTTCTTTCAGGGCTGTATTAATTGAAGATCAGATTCTCAGCAGAAAAGCAAAAGATATATATTAACACTTTACCTACTACAATTATTAGTCCCATTTTGCCAAAAATAAAACTGAGGTTTAATCAGTTTACCACAAATCACTTAGTAATGTAGCTAGGATTCGAACCCTCACCCTTATGACTCCAAGTTCCAAGGTCTTAAACTAAAATGCAAGATGTAAATTTTTCATTCTGCTACATAGCGCATCTGTGTTTATTTTACTATTTAAAAAACTAGTTTGAATTCCCTACATTGAGAACAGTTGATCTTGCTGGAAGACCCAATGTTTATCCTTTGGTTGTGTCCACACTTCATCCCCCAATTCAAGAAGCTTGGCACTGTGCTGTGTAGCAGTTCTAGTTAGAATAATAAGAAGTTCTGGTTTCTTACTTTTCTCTGAGAGTCTATATTTTAAGAGAGGTTTATAGGAGAGGAAAAAGCCATTTTAAGAGCAGTACAACCAGCTTTGCCTCTAAAATAAAAGGAGTACCTGGCTACAGGATGCAAGCAATTCTGTTTTTGCATTGTCATTCCTTTCTTCTTTATAAATCTTCACATCTTATAACACAAAACCTGAGCTTCAAGGCAAAGCACATAACTATTACAATTCAGTTCAATGCATACAATCCAGTTTATAGATCTAGACAGTATTGCAGAAGCCATTCAAGAAATGTGTCATCCATGTACCAAGTAGAAAAGACCTTCAAGCCATTCTAACAATATTGTGACATTGTTTCATTGGGTATTTAATCGACTCTTAAGATACTAGCAGGGTTAGAATGATCTGTTGGCTTCCAATATTTCATAGTGTAATGAAGACCAGTACGGAGGAATTTTATAGGCAGCTTGTGAAATGGCTTGAGTAAAATACCATGTTTAAGTACAGTAGAATCAGTTTATGATGTATTGTATAAAAACAGTTAAAACACAGTTGCAAGGACTTGCGGGATGTGGGAATAGTACTTCTTTGCCTAAGCAGGGGGCACAGGCATCTGTTTTATTGCCTGAACACTTCTAGACACTCTGTACACTAGGAGCATCCATCACCAATTTCAAAAAATGCAGCTGAACAAGTCTGCCTATCAATAATACAAAAAGTTGTTTGCTCTTAGAGTAATAGGTGCCATTTTATAGTTTTGATCTTATTTTACATGAACTTGAGAAATGTCAGATTATACAGTGAGAAAAGAATTGTTGGAATATTACTAACCTTGGAAGTGTTGAAAGAATAAGTTTGAAGTTTCCAAAATGAAGCTATTGGGAAAAGTCATTTTTCCCTATGTGAAATCTTTAGTACTTATCACCTCCCATATACCATTCTCTCTGTCTTCTGGAATCTGGGCACATTTATTCAGTCATTCTGTGACTGTTTACTGAGATGGGCTTGTCAGTGTGTTAGAAGCAGTTATGGAGACTTTTCATTCTGCTAGGGAGATAAGACCTATACTCAGTGAAGAAAATCTTAAAATCTAAAATAACAATATGAGAATCCAGAGTAATACAGAAAAGAATCTGTTTTCATGCATGCCAGTCAGGAGGCAGGAACAATAAATAGGACCAACCAAAAGAGAGGAATCCCTCTCTATCTGGCATAGCTGGGAATCTTTGAACATGGGTGGACTTCCTGAGGGGTTGAAAGAGAGAACCTTCCAAAAAAGAGGCAATCTTACAACTGACGTCCCTGCAGTGGGTACAGATATTATCTGCATGTATAATACCCAGCTAGGAGTAAGCCAAGGAAAGGAATGGGCTTTAAGAAACCTCAAAACAGCAAGCTTAAAAGATCATTTCATCTCATGGGAAAAGGGAAGCTGACGTGAGTTTTTGAGATTATAACTGACGTATGAACAAGTCCCTTCCCCAAGCTCAAACCTTCCATAAGCTCTGGAGAAGACTCTTGTACTTAACCTCCCCTTGTCACTGCAGGTTTATGACGGATGCTGCCCGCCGAGAGCAGGAGACACTAAAGAAGAAGATTCAGCCAAAGCTCTCGCTGACCCTGTCCAGCTCAGTAACTCGAGGGAATGTGTCCACTCCACCACGCCATAGCAGTGGAAGCCTTACTCCCCCCGTGACCCCGCCCATCACCCCCTCCTCTTCATTCCGCAGCAGCACTCCAACAGGTGAGTGACTTGGCCCCACCACCTTCAGGTGGGGGCTGGGAAAGTGTGTGTGTGTGTGTATGTGTGTGTGTTTGTTTCTGTGTGTGAGAGTGCACGTGCACATACACTGGAGGTAGAAGAGGACCTGAGACAGATAGTGATTCCATCCCATCTCTGTAGAGCTTGTTGATTCATTCACCTATTATAAATATTTCTTCAACAATAATAATTTATTGTTTATATATGTATATGATAATCCTTGTATAGATATTTTTCCCAGCCTCTACCATTTGCATGTATGGATAGAGTAGTGCAGTATCTTGGATTTGCTCCAGGGGCGGAGGAAGGGATGAAACAAGATTGCCATGGATTCACTACTGTAGAAGCTGATGAATGAGTACATAGACGTCCATTATATTATTCTCCCTTTTTTATATTTTTATTTTTTGCTTAGTTTTAAGTTTTTCCTTAATAAAATGATTCTTAAACATTTAGAGTGCCTCCTGGGTGCCAGGCACTGAACTGCAATGAGACTTCGCCCTTGTCCTGGAGCCACTTATGCCTAGTGGAAGATGTTGGCATTCCAGGGGCTCAGCGAGAAACTCTAGTCTGCCCCTCCCAAATGTGGAAACAACTGAAAAATAAAACAGGAGTCAGCAGTACAGATTAAAACCTAATTTTAATTAGACTGCAGAGTGGCACTCAGGTTGTAACTGGGCTTCTTAGCACATCTTCCCTGAGTTTAACTATTTCCCAAACTGCCCTCTGATTAGTGGAAACAAACTCAAGAGCATCCTGGATCCCAACTGAGCAGGCTCAGCCCCTTCTCCCAGCACACAGCTCCCTTCAGCCACTGCTTCCCCACAGGCAGAAGTGAGTTCAGAGACTGGAAAGTTCCCTCCTCTCTTTTCCATCTGAGAAGCACGGAATATATTTCCCTTCTCCTAGTAGGAGTATAGACAGCTATTAATCAAATAAATACACCAATAAATAGAGTATTGTAATCATGCCAAGTGCTACATAGAACTCAGTGATATAAGAACATCCAGAGACAAGTTCAACCCAATCAGATGAGTCAACCCCAGAAGATGAGTAGGAGTCCAGAGGGAAAAGAGGAGCTGGGTGCTTCTAGATGCCAGGGGCAGCATTCTGCAAAGCCTCCATGGGTTAGGGAGAATGCTGGTTCCTCGATCCTGAAAGTAAACCAGCAGGGTATTCTTTGGATGAGACCCAGGAGGTCAGCAGGGATGCGGGCACTGTGCATCTTATTAAAGATTCTGATTGATTTTAAGAGTAAAGAGAAGCCACTTAGAAACACACCATCTTCTTCATAGCATTGCTCCCTTGACCTGGGATACAAGTATTTATTTTCTCTTACAGTTTGTTTTTCTTTCATGCATCTCATTAAGGGAGGTGACCACATGAGAATTTCTCCAAGTGTATGTTGGAATATTATTTTTACTATACAGTAGTTGGTGGAAAGGGATTCCCTAATAAGTTTGGGCAAATAATGAGTGAAACAAAGTTAAATTGGCGTCTTTAATGCAGGCCTTTAATATACACTGTTGTTCTCCAAGACAAGGGTTTAATATGTTTCCCATACTTACTTGCTCCCATTATGGGACCTCTTTTACAAGGGGGATCTCAGGACTCATGACTGATGGACAAGACACCCTGTGCAGCATCAGGATTGGGCATTTCAAAGACAGAATAGGCAAGGAAGGCAGACAGATCAGAGAGACTACCTGAAATTCTCCCATCACAAATCACTAGTAATGGCCACTTTATAGGTGTTTGTTCAAGAGCTCAGTGTGACAGCGTATGTATGCACCCAACCGCCAACAAGTGTTTGTTCTCTGGACTAGAAAAATCAACTGGTTGCTTCAGGAACAGAGTCAAAATCCTTCCTCTGTAGAGGGTGAATTGTTCCACATGTGTTGGGCACTTATTATATTCTGTGGCGGTTCACTCTTCCAGGATCTTTGTGTAATATTTATCTTGTAAATTAAGGAATGCCACGAGAATGTAGTGTTAGTCTACAGTCCCCTTTTTGGGTATTTCTGCGAATATTCATATATGCTATGAATTATGGGGGTAGTTTTATACCTGGATGTGTTTTATACCCTGACTAAACAGGGACAGACTCATGGCTAATGCCAGATAACTATGACTGCCCCAATTAGTAACGGGTACCCTAGAACCCAATGAAAATAAAGACAGTTTAAAAGTAGAGCTTATTATTTTTCATGTAAGAATATTTGGAAAAAATGGAATCATTTCCTTTCCTTCAGACATAAAGAAATCTTTCTGACACCTTGCCTATTTTAGCAGTTTCCCACTGAGAGAATTAATTTATGTTGTGGTAAAGATGTATCATTTTCACTCTGTCAAGCTCATTGGTAAGTTACTTGCTGTTTGAAGAACATTCCATGTAAACATCAAAAATTAGCAGGGGAAATGGTTCTTGAACCCCCTACCCCGTGCAATTTTGATTGTGTACATTTTCCAATGTCTGAAATGTTATTTTACCTGTATTTAGAGAGATCAGCTAATTTTTCCTATCTAATGTGGTTTCAGTCACTTTCATTACCAGGTTATAAATAGTATTCCCTGATCCTACCTCCTAAATTCACTCTTCAAAGTTCTATATTCAAGGTACATTCCTGGTCCAGAAGTAATAGTCATCTTGTAGAAAATTGCATTTATACAATACTCTTTAAAAAATATACAGCCTTGCCTATACTTGACTTGGAGCTCAGCTTGATCCTAGACTTTTGGGGATTTCCTAGGTATTCTTGGAACCAAGATTTATTTTGTAATTTCTAAACCCTAGGAGAATCTTCTTTCATCTTTTTTATTTCTATCCTTACTTGTTTTGTTTTCTTTATATATGTATATATAAAGATCTTATTCACTGAAGGGAGGCTTAGAATGGTTTAAATCATGGGTCAATAAGCTTTTTCTAAAGAACCAGATAGTAAATTCCTCAGGCTTTGCAGGTATACAATCTCTGGCTCAGCTACTCAATTCTGCTGTTATATTAAGAAGGCAGCTGTAGAACCACAAAAACAACTAGGCTTGGTGTGTTCCACTAAAACTAAAAGTTTTTTAGAAAACTTTATTTACAAAAATAGGCTGGATTTGGGAGTATTTACACCAGTGAAATTGGCAAACTGTATCCCCATTTTATGGTTATACTGCTGTTTTATCCTTTCAGTATTTATCCACTTAACCTTATTTAGTTGGTAGTTCAAGGGAGTGTGGTTTTGAGTAAACCAATTTCCAGTAAATAACCATTTTAAACAATAGGTTGCTTTGCAACCAACAATGTCACTGTGGAATGGCATGCAAAGGTTTCAACGTGATATTGTTAAGTGAAAAAAATGAGGTTTTAAAATTATTCCCCCAAAAGTAAACTGTGGTTACCTTAATATGAATAGTGCCTGTGGCTTAATTAAGTAATTTCTTCTTCCCTCCCTATATTTGCTACTGAATCTCTCAAAACAGTGACTCTCAATCTGACTAAAGACTGAAATCACCTTGGAGGATTTGTAAGCCTTTGCTTGGGCTCTGATTCAGTTGGTGAATGGGGCTTGGGCATTAGGAATTTTTAAAAACTCTCAGACTAGGTAATTCAAACCTATAATCAGAGTTGGGAAACCAGTTTTCAAATGTGACCCATCCAGTTATCACACTGAGTGTTTTTTTGGTTGGGTTCCCATAATTCCCTCTTGCCTGAAGAAAGGTTACTGTCGGCCATTTGCTTAGACTCCAGAGATGAGTCCAATGGGACTGAACAGATGCTCGCTTATGTCTTAATGGAGAAGCCATGGAAAGTGTTGGCTGGATTTCTGGTTATAATAGCATTGCATAGTCTCTCCTGGAAAATATTTGTATATATATTTTGGCCCACTCGGGGGAAAAATTCAAGTATTAAACCAGAGAAAGGCGCCCAAGGTAATTAAACCAATTTTGGGGGGTTTTTGTTTAGGCTGCGTATTACAACCATGATGTCACAGATTATACCGATTAAAGCTTAATTTGAGTTTCTACATTGTGTTATTTCACTTTCTATGCATGTGTCTCCTCTGGCTTTCTAGTAGATTCTTAACATTCCTCTCTGGCTTTTGCAATAAATTATTTGTATTTATAAGGATTTTGAAATTTTCAGGGGTTAGGGATACATGGTGAATAATGTTAAAGAGTAAAGCATTGATTTTTCTCCTCAGGGTGGCAATTACTTTATGATTAAAGACTTAAAGACATAGAATTTAGTTTGCATTTAGAAGCTCTATCTGAATGGGGTTAAAATGAACTGTCTTCCTACCCCTGTGTCTTCATTTTTAGAGAAGAAAATTAAATACTTACTAAAGTCAGAAAACCTTAGAGAAAGATAACTAAGTAAGGTCTAAACTAACATACCTTCCCCTCACCCACCCCACCCCCCAAAAGAAGAGAGTGAAGTAGAAGGAAAATCTCAGGGGGAAATCCTATTTAACGGTGGAATATAAGAAAAGAAAGGTGAACTATTTCAGTCTAATTAAATATTGTGACCTACTTACTTACACATTCCTGAAGCCGTGGTTTGGTATTTTTAACAAGCTTTACCCTTAAGAGTTGAATATCTGGATAACTCCTAAGGACCATTTTCTATAGTCTATTTTGAAAAATGGTTTGGTTTCTATTTCCCTTTTCACAAAAAATGTGCTGTCCTGAAGCTGGAGCAGGAAAGAAGTTACTATGTTACCTGCCTGACAGCATGTTCAGAGCCACCAGCATACCCTTGCCTGGCCTATAGTTTGCTTGTTTGTTTATATACTCCTTTGTTCTCATCATTTTCCTTTCACCTTTCTTGCTTTACTTACAAGTCCTTTATCCTGCTCCTGAGCATCAAGGTCCAGTCTTGGGACCAATTCTCCTCCCTTCCCCCATCATCTTACATGGCTACTTGTTTTTAATCGCCTCTTGCGCCTCCGTGTTGGTAGAATAAAGAATGGCAACAGAGAATAAATAGTATTTTATTCCACAATCACACCCCATATGAAACCTTCCCAGACAAAGCATTCTGTTGATTTGAAGAAAACAATGAAATTGATGGTGATCTGTAATAATAGATTAGATCTTTAATAACACTTTCTATTGCACAAAAACATCACCATTACTGACCCCACTTGAAAGACAAAAGAAATTGAGACATTTAAATGACGCACCCAATGTCAGGTGGTTGCTAAGTGGAATAACCAGTTGTCCACAGTGCCAGGATTGGACATCTTTCCATTTGACAAAATTGATTAAGCATCTACTTTGTCATAGGTACTCTGCCTAGTATGAGGTATGCAAAAAAGCACAAGGAATTGTAGATTAGAGTTTACATATTTTAGTAGAAGCAGGGTTATACACTATATTGAACAGACACTTAGTGAACATGACATATGCACAGATGGACTAAATTATCAGCATGGATGACTAATAAGACAAGACAGAGAGGTGGGCCATTCCCTCAGTGATGTTTCAGTACCATTATAAGCTGTATTTTCACACCCATAGGATGTCTTAGATATTGTTTACCCAGTGTAGATTCCAAAGGATTTTGATTAAGATGAGATCAATGGGAAATGTTCTATGGCAATGTTTTATAGCCCATGATCATTGTGGTATGTCAGTTTAGGGAATAGCATGCAAACCTGGATATAGTGACAAAAAGATACAATGTAAATCTGTAGTATTCTGAGTTACCTTCTAAAACTCTGGGACCTTAGAGGTAAAGTGGTGAGAGCTTTGGACCTCAGAGGGGTCTGGGTTCAAATCTTAGCCCTGCTGCTTGAGAGGTGGGTGGTCTGAAACTTCAAGTTTCAGATTCCTCATCTATATGCTGGAGGCAATTCCTACCCCATTGTGAGAAATGATGAAATAAAGATGGGGATGAAAACAACTGCTTGTGTTACACCACCTCTACTTAAACCGGCAGCTTGTGAAGTGCCCTCTCTGCCCTCAGACTCCCTGCTTTAGTGAATACGCCAGTGTGTTGAGGAGCCGTTGGTCTCCAGTGGTGGAAATGGCAGATGTTGTCAGGTTAGTGAGGGCTTCTAGAAGTAGCCATAAAGCATGTTCAAAACTAAGAAAACATTTTTTGTTCTTAACTGAATCCTGCCCTTTTGGGCAGACAATATTTTACCAGCCCTGGCTGCTCGTGCATGTTTGTCTTTGGTCTGCACTAACCTCAGAGAAGGCGGGTTCCAGGAATGTGCCTTACAGGTGGTATTTACTAATGACCTGCTCTGGGTATCAGCACATTTTCTGGGGGAAGAATGGGGGTCATATCTGCAAACAAAAATAACACTCTTTGTTACCAGTAACACAGGAGCTTTTAAGATAGCCAGTTTATGACCCCGGATGGTAGAAGCAGAATTAGCGGGTTTACAGATTTTTTATGTCCTGCTTTGTTGTTTTAGTAAGAGTAGCAATAATAATCTTTTCACCATGGAAATGCAAAGCACTAGGCAAATGGAATGTTGGGTACTTCTGACAGATGTGCATACAGTCATGCATCAATTAATACCTTTCCAAGAAATGTGCGCCCTTAGGCAATCTGTTCATTGTGTGACCATCACAGAGTGTAATGACACAACATACCTGGATGGCGTAGGCTACTGGCACAGTCTTTTGGGACCACCTTTGTATATGAGGTCCTTCCTTGATGGAAGTGCCCTTAAGCCATGCATGACTGATGAGTATACTCAGTGACAATGCTTTCCCCTCTTTGGGTGAAGGGTGTGCCCATGTAGGTCTAACCACCATCATATTTGGGGGCAGGGACTTTATTCACACACTTTGAGGTTCTTTTATATTTTCGATGCCTTTGAGATGTGGAAAAACTGAACATGTCGCTGATGAGATAATTAACGTCATAGGATCATGTGAAGGGCATCTGAAGGTCTTCAGGACTGCGTGTTTTGATTGTAGCATCTCAGAAACTTCCTGTGAATAACTGAGAATGTCCCCACAAGTGTTATGAGAGGAGATGGCATGATGCTGCTGTTCTACCAGCTCAGGAGGGTGAGACCTGCAGAGGTCATAAGGTGTCTTCAAGGCTCCGAACCCAAAGGGATACTGACAAGCACACTTTTAAGTATTTACCCAAAAGGAAGGAAAACATTTGTCTACAAAATACAGGTGTAAGAATGTACAGAGCTGCTTTATCAGCAGTAACCTATTAAGTCATCCATCTGACAGTATGTGGATAAAGAAATTGTCATCTAGCCACACAATGGAATGCTCTATAGCAATAAAAAGGAACAGAGTAGTGACATACAAAAAACATGGATGAATATCAGAACGTCATGCTGAACAAAAGAAGCCAGACTCAAGAGTACATGTAAAATGCAAGTTAAGGCAAACTGATCTGTAATGGCAGAAATCAAAACAGTAGTTGATTTGGGAAGTAGGAGGAAGGCATCCACAAGAGATCTTTCTGGAATGATGGCTATATTCCTTATGTTGATTGAATGTTACTTGCACATACTTATTGAATTATACTTTAGGATCTGTGCATTGTACTATATATGTTTTACCTTGGTTAAAAAAAGGAAATTGGTGCCCAGGCAGAAATGATGAACAGGACCCCATAACTTCACCCACTCCTTGAAAGAGCAAATCACATTTCCTCTGCTATAAACAATTCATTTAAGAACAAAAGAAGTAAATACATATAGTAGGTTAAGCAAGAAAAATCTCTGGAATTTCCTCTTCCTTGAAGAAAGACAGTAAGCGGAATCCTTTATTCTCAAACTTTCTTAGAAACACTGAGGAAACAGTAGTATAGCCAAGTAAAACCATTCAACACACATTAATAGAGATTTTTAAAAAACAGCTGGGGAAAGGAAAAGGGGACTAACAAGGAAGAGCTAGTTGCTAAACACCTGGTCCTAGGACTCAGAATTAGTTAATGACAAAAAGTGTCCCTCTGGTAGAAAATTATAGCAATACTCAAAATACTTTGCTTTTTGTGAGATATAGTGCTTTGTCATATTGAGAAGTTTACAGAAAAGAAAGTTAGAGCTACTCAGTTTTAGCCTATGTTGAAACTACGTGTAAATCCAAGTTTGTGTAATAGGCAGTCACTTAATAGCTTGTTTCAGATTTAATATCTGCAATAACAGAATGCTGTCAATAATTTATCTTCTAATAAAAATACCTGAGAGCCTACCAGTTTAGCACTATTCTGTGGTCTTTGAAAAATTTTAACGTTCATACAAAGTGATACTATTCTATGATTGACCATTTATATTTAGTAATAAACCTAAATTTTATCTCTACTATTATGTTATTGTTTAATCAAATTCAGAAATAATATGTCCACTGTCAAGAATTCCACTAGAACTCTCAATGGTTTTTACAGTCATATTTTACCTGGTACTAGAAGTAGTTTGTGGCAAGGTTTTGGCCCGAGATTGGTGTCGCTCTTTCTTTGTCCCGGCAGGGGACTGTGCACCAGCCAAAAATGTATCAAGAAAGAGGGCAAGATAAAGTTATTTTAAAGGGCACACATTAAGGCTATATTCTTTACCCTTCCCCCCCCACCCCACCAAAAAAGAACACAGTCTTTTTAAACCAAGGTCCAGAGCCTCACACGTGTGCCAGCACCCATCAGGCACACTTCTCAGTAATTTTCCTTGGGAAGCAAATTACCAGAACCAAAATATGAGTGCTAGAGAGACCAGCCTGGAAAACGGTGCAGATTCCACGGAAAGAAGCAAACACACTCAGTCTCTAGTGCACCTCCTGAGAAGGTGATGTAGATTTAACACCCGATGAACTCACAGACCCACCAAATGTGTACGTTTCCCAAAAAACCCTTTTCTTTTTCCCTCCCAGCATATTAAAATCAGAGAAGTTCTTTCATCTTTGTGGGTATCACGGCAGCTAACTTATTTAATGTCTTTTCCATGTGGGTCTAGTTTTAACAATAAAATGATCCCCAGGCACACCCAGCTGCACAGCATTAAAGAAAGAATGCAGAAAAATGAGAAAACTTTAAGCTAATTTGTTCTTGCTAAAAAGATAATCAAGGTCCAGGATCTCCCTCCTCCTATTCCAGGGCTTTGTTCAAACTTCTTGGAAATGCACTAAAAAGGAAGTGGTATTTGACAGGAAGGGACAGACTTTGGCTGCGGAAAGCTCTCTGGTGCCAGGGACGGAAGGTGGTGGGTTTGTCCGCCTCTAACATCTTAATGCCAAACTTACGTCGTTCCTCCTTGGAAAACTGGATGCTGGTGTTAGTTTACATTCATCAAACCAGCAACAAGTTGGCATCATCTTATCAGGTCAAAGATGTTTTGTACTTCACTAGCTGAATACGTAATTTTTTTTTTTAAACTTGTCAGTTCAGGCTCCCTTTGGTGTGGAAACACGTGTAGAAAATCACCCGTGAGAAACTAAATTTGGTTGGAGAACAAAACTGCCATTATATCCTGTGCTTTCTACTCTGATACCCACTCTTTTATTTTTTAAAAAGGCTGAAAAGACAGCCAAGGTGTTCCAGATGCTTATAGACCCAAGTATAAGGTGTTCTCAGGGAAACTGCTTTCCTCTTGTCAATATAGTTTTGAATAAAAATGCAAACAAATAACCACAAGCAATTAACTTATTTGAATAAAGTAAAGAGTACCTGCCATTGTCAATCAGCTAAGATGTTTCCTTGCATCCAGGTTGGAGGGGAGGGGGAATTTTTAATTTTTTAGATACATTTTTCAAAATTACTGTAATTTTTTTTAAAAGATTTATTCATTTATTCATACAAGCACTGGGTGCAGTCAGAAGCGTGGGAGGGTGAGAAAATTCACCAGAGCCAGAGCAGGAAACAGAATAGGCAGACCGACGAAATACCCTGCTGAGGGGAGCAACGGGCACGGCAGGAGAGATCTGCGTGCCATGTGGTACCCTCCCCTGCATTCGGGGATCGAACCAGCATTGCAGAGGCCGTGGGCAGCTTCGCAGCCCAGCGCACAACTGCTGCGCCACCAGGGGAGGCCCCAAAATTGCGGTAATTTTTAAGGAAAATACAAATCAGATTTCTCTAAAACATATAGTGAAAATGGTATGTTTTATGTGAGACTGTGTAACTATAGTTAAAATTCTGCTCACAATGTTTGACTTAAAAATAGTTGCACAGGGCCTCCCTGGTGGCACAGCGGTTGAACGCTGGGTTGCGAAGCTGCCCGCAGCCTCTTCAGCGCCTGTTGGATCCCCGGCTGCTGATTGAGGGTCCCACATGGTGCACAGACCTCTCCTGCCTCCCGCTGCTCCACTCAGCAGTGTACTTCTGTTCTTCTGCCTGTTCTGCTCCCTGCTCTGGCTCTAGTGAATTCTCTCACCCTCCCACGCTTCTGACTGTACCCAGTGCTTGTATAAATAAAATTAAAAAAAAAAAAAAATAGTTGCACAGAATCTTACATTCAGGGGATGGAAATAACCTTGACATGCGTTTCCATTGGCTGTCCTTTTCCAGCCTCTGTCCACCAGGCAGAACTGTGTGGTATTATCTAGAGTGAATGTCAGTGCACTAGCAGTTATGGGCACCAATCCCAGGCAGTTGATTTCAAATGATGTTTGAGGACATCATGATCCTAAACCTTGAACAGGTCCCAAAAAGCCCCCTAAGATGGCCACTGTCTAATATTATATAAAGTTCTAAGTCATTTTTGTGTTTAAAGTCACCCTAAAATTCACCTTGATAAAGTTAATTTTGGCAAAGCACATGCTATGAATAGTATTTCAATGCCATTTAAAGTCCTTGGGAAAAAAAAAGTTTAATTTAATGCCACTTGGTTTCAGTAAAATAAGTGTGTGTGATTTAGAATATGCTATTTTGTACCTTTCAGAAAATTATTTTGTTAAGACTAAGAAAATTTGACAAATGATTACATTTTGAAAGCATAAAATTAAAATGTTGGCGCTCCAGCTGTGAGAGACTCAGCTGCACAGGAAGGATGGGGGTGGGCAGAGAAGGGCCTGGTGCCTGGAGTTGACTGAGATGCTGGGGCTCCTACCACATCTGTGGGCAGCAGACTGCAGCCTGGAGGGGTTTTTGTCCTGCAAGATGAGTTAGCCCCATTTGAAAACTAAAACCATAACATTGAAATTATGAAGTGGCTATAAATATAAAAATTGGGTTTTTTTTTTTTTAAATCTATCAAAGAAAAATCTGTTTCTGGAATAACTATCATAAATAAGCATTACACAAATACACCTTTGGTAATAAGACATGGTACTTGGCAAGCAAATTGCAAATTAAAAGTTCAGTGGAATCTAGTTAACACATCCATAAATAATCTATAGGCCCATGTTTCCTAAAAAAATAATAACTTCCAAAAGGACTTTTCTCTCTCTTTTGCTGCCCAACAAAGATCTGTTTCCTGGCATCATCAGAAGAGGGGAGTTTGCCAAGACTGGAAAGCTTGGCCTTTGCTGTGAGGTGAGCCCTTTTGTTAAAGCGAGAATGTGACATGCTGAGAAGCATTGTCATTTTAGTTTGGCCGAGCAAAGAGGACAATTTGAAAAATGAATTAGGCTATGTGTGAGCTTGAAAGTAGCTTCATTTCCCTGGTGGTTGTGCCTCTTAAAAATAGCATCTCACAGTCTCCTAGAGCTTCTTCTCACTTGGTCTGTATTTTCTATTACAAAGTAGTGTATGTTGGCAAGAAAATAGGACTGAAAAGTGAGTGGGTATTTTCTTGGAATACTTTACCTCTTGTCATCTTCCAGAGGTGGCAATTTGTGGCTCCTTCAGAGTGATACCATGTTCTTGTCTAGAAAGTGTTCTGAGAGGCCTGAATTTATTAACCTACTAAACTCCATTGTTACTTAGGTGTCCAATTAATAGTTGTTGATTCTTCTCACTGACAAAGACACCAAGCAGAACAGGGCTACACGCTGTAGCTTTGCAGCCTTCTAGCGAGGGTCTCGGGACTCTCTCTGTTCAGGGTGCTCACCAGCTGGAGCTCCTTGCTTTGAAGTTCGCTCAGATGACCAGAGAGTGCTATGGCTACTAAGTCTGAGGTCGTGGGTTTTAATTTCCTGCTGGACCAGTTAATTTGTTCCTTCCCGGGGACCTTGAACTATGCTCTTGACTCTATAGTCAAATGTCAAGTGACAATATGGTCCCTTGAATCTCTCATTAAGGACATGGTAGAGATAAGGTAAACCCACACAGAGCAGTTGGGGCTCTCAGAGATTTGCCTTGCCCTCTGGCTTAGCCCCAGGGGATCAAGGTCAGTGTGAAAATACCCGGATTTCAAAATAAATAACTCAAAGCATATGCCTCTGGAGCATCCGGCCTTCACTTTGTGGCAAAGCAGCAGTATTATAACATGTTCATCTTTATGATCTTCTGTGTTCACAAAAATGTCTGAAATATTCAACCAAATGTGAGACTGACAAAAATGAATCAGTAAAAAATATCATAAGCCTCAAGAGGCCTCAAACCATTTTAGTACCTGTTGTCTAGCAGGACAGGATTTCTAGTAAGTTGAATGGAAGGAGGCCTGTTCCACTAACTGCTCTGTTTTATTTATTCATTTATTTTTAAAGATTGATTTATTTACGCATGCAAGGATTGAGATACAGGCCAGAAGTATGGAGGGTGGTGGGGTGAGAGCATTCACCAGAGACAGCGTGAGGAACAGAACAGGTGGATTGACTAAAGTGCACTGCTGAGGGGAGCAGTGGGTGAGACAGGAGAGGTCTGTTGCGCCATGTGGGTTATTTACCTGACCAGCCAGGGATCAAACTCTTGCTACAGAGGCTGCAGATAGCTTCACAGTGCTTTGCTTAACCCCTTGCGCCACCAGGGAGGCCCTCACTGCTCTGTTTTAAATGACAGAGAGAAAGTGACCCCTTTCCTGTCTACCTTGTGTCCTGTCTACATTCTCGCTTTAACAAAAGGGCTCACCTCAGCAAAGGCCAAGCTTTCCAGTCTTGGCAAACTCCCCTCTTCTGATGATGCCAGGAAACAAAGTTGACTACAAAGCTAGAGTGCTTGGGAGAGTGGAAGGTGGTGCAGTAACTTTGTTACTATATAAGTTGTCTTTCCTTACCTCCCTGAATTTAGGAAGTGCATTACTGCACTCAGACTTCTGGGTAATTGGCCTTTGGTGTGTCCATCCTTCCTGAAGAAGGAAACAGCACGGCATAAGATAGCACCAGATCTTTACATTATGGGATTTCAGAAGCAGAACTGTATTTAGAGATCATCACGGCTGCAGTAATTTGTAAGTTATAACCAGCACTAAAAAAGAAGAATAGAACAGGGCAATTCACAATAAGGATGGATTGTCTGGGGGAGATTTGTTGTAGGCTTGGGGGGTAAAGGAGGATTTTCTGAGTTGTGATATAAAGTATTTTTTACTGGATCATGTTCAGGAAATTATAAGCCAGTGATCTAGTCTCACTCCTTCATGTAAGTATAGTGTCAAGCTCAAGGTCATCTAGCCAAATTGGATAAAAGCAAAATCAAAGCCCAAGCTTTCTGGGTCTACTTCTAGTGCTTGTTCCTCTCAGTCACACTCCAGCCACCCAGCCACAAGACCTCAGCCAACCCCAGAGCCTTACAATTCCTCTGGGCCTCAGATCCTGGCACATTCCCAGACTTCCCATCCCCAGAAGGAATATGAGGCCCTTTTCACTAGCACTTAACCACAAAGAAGGGAAAATGCTTTTTTCAGAAATTGTAGAAATTCCTCCTATATTGAATCACGTGTGACCATCACTCGGTCCGTCAGAACAAAAAGTGGGAAACCCTCAGGAGCTCAAGGGGAGAGAGAGGAAACTGTGAGGCAACACAGTAGCTGCAGTGAGGAGATCGTGTCTGTAGAGCGCAGGGTGCTGTGGGTGCAGGCGGGGTGTACTATGGCAAAGAAAGCCCCCCTTGGGCTGGGTCTGTCCTGGAAGGGCTTCTTGAAGGAAATGATACCCTGCCAGAACTTGCTCTGCATTTGGATGTAAGCGTGGGAGTGCAAGCCTTGATTTCCCTTCACTAAAGGCTGATTTTACCTCCCAAAGAATTAGCTGAGGAGAATCCAAAGCTCTCTAGAGTGGTATTTTCTCGTGGTTCTGTCCTATGAGAGGTGGAAATGACTCCCAGTATCGAAGGGCTGTGTTCTGCTACCTACCTCTATCGATCCCATAACACCTGAGGTGAAAATAGTTGTGACTTCCTCTGGGCTTTAGCACCATGACGCTCTGATATTTCTGGAAGTTTTTTACCCCAAGCCCAGTTCAGACCATTTGTCTCTACATGCGCACTTCTAAAGAGCTGAAGTTGCTGAGAAAACTAAAGGAATTTGTGGAGAAATGTAAAGCAGAGAAGCAGTTGATATTTCCCCTGTTTTCTCAGAGAAGGCTCAGCTCTCTCAGCCAGAGCTATGGGCAACCTTCATTTTTCGGTCTCACTTTTTACCTGGAGTTGATTTTTCTCACTACCACCGTTGTTCCCCTTTCCTGTCCTTGTTTTGACAGAGAAGAAAATACATGCAGTCATGATAAAGCTGGGGATACTGGTTTTCCAACCTCAGCCTCTGCCAAAATGGAACACTCCCTCGGTACCCACCCTTCGGAATGATATTTAGTTGTATGGAAATTGTCACAGTAACCTCCCCAAGGAGCAATTTCACCAAAGAGTAACCTCGTGTAGACCATGCAAACCCATGAAGTCATCACTAGCTGGATTTCTAAGCTGTAAAGAAAGCAGCAATAGAAAAGATCACTCCTCGTCTTTAAGGACCTACGAGTAGAAAGCGCTCACTGTGAAATCCTGCGCTTCCTCTGGCCCACGGACTCCGTCTTCCAAACACACCCATCTCATGAGTTCTACTCTGTTGGCATCTGTGCGGCTTTGCTGTTTTGCATTTTAAACCTAGTACACTGTCTGGGGTTTTATTTTTACCATTTATTTTTAGAATGCGCCAACTGTGCCTTTTACTTTTTTTTTGCTTTGCCAGAGCTAATAATTAGTGCAATTAAGGTGGTTTGATACTAGATATATTTTAGACTTCTAGTCTAGTGCTCCTGCCATTTCAGGGATGTAGCAATGTATTGGCAGTTATAATGAGGATAGTGGTAATGAGACTGCAAAATGGAAACTTATGCATTCTGGAAGAAGAACAGAGAGGAGACGGTGTGTCCTGAGTCCCCATTCAGGGTCTCTCCTAAGAAGAGGCAGAATCAGATGATTAAACTCTGCTGAGTCCAGTAACATTTGACTTTTCCGAAATGTTAAGATAGTGATTGTCTCTAAGAGGAAAACAAATCAGGGGATAAGATTTATGAAGTAAAAGCCATAGGAAAGCCAGTTGAGAATGATCCTCTGACATAGGGAGTAATTGGCCTTTGGTGTGTCCATCGGGAGAAATAAGAATTAAAATGTAAGCTTGTCACCAGGTCGGGACGCCTAGGATCTGCCGGGTCCTTTGCTACACACGTTATCCACATGCCCATTGTATATATGAATGGAAGCGGGAAGGTTAGCACTACCTACTTGCCCAGGGGCACACGGTCAGTAAATCTGGGTGCCTGGATCTTTAGCCAGTTTTGCCTTTCCCAAAGCAAACTCCTGGTTGCTTTCCTTTGTGACTACTGAATATGCGAACTATGAAATGTGATTCATTTGTGTGCCCTTCGGAAGTGCTCAGTACATCCTGGGCTCCCAGGATGATGATTTTCCAGGTGTAACTAGAAGAGGTATTCTTGTTAATACACAGAACAGACATTTGAGCGCCTGCTGTGCGCCAGAGATGTGTGCGGAGATCCCATCCTCAAGTAGCCCGAGACAATTGGGGGGAGATGGACAATGACATTCTCACAGGATGCTAAGCTCCCTGAGGTACACAGAAGCAAGGGGCATTTATTCCAGACTTGGGGTGGAGAGTCCCTGGAAACTTCTTGGAGGCAGTGATATCTAAATTGAGCTTTACGAATGAGTACTTCCTACATGGAGAGAAAGAAGAGGGTAGACGAGCCTGACTCATTCAGATGAGTAGGAAGGGAGAAAAATGCCCTTTTCAAAGAGTCTGCCATTTTCTGAGTATGATGGGAAAGTACTTGGGGACTTCCAAAGGGGGAGTGCTCTAGTTTGCTTTGTATTTTGATTTTTTTTTAAATCAACTTTTTTTTTTTTTTTTTTTTTTTAATTTATACAAGCACTGGGTACAGTCAGAAGCGCGGGAGGGTGAGAGAATTCACCAGAGCCAGAGCAGGGAGCAGAACAGGCAGAAGGACCGAAGTACACTGCTGAGGGGAGCAGCGGGAGGCAGGAGAGGTCTGCGCGCCATGTGGGACCCTCGCCGGTGGCCAGGGATTGAACTGGTGCCGCAGAGGCCACGGGCAGCTTCGCAGCCCAGCGCTCAACCTCTGCACCACTATGGGAGGCCCTGTATTTTAATTTTTTTATTTTCATTGTTGACATAGAACACTGCATGTGTTTAAGGTGTGCGGCATGTTGATTTCATATACTTCATTGTATATTTCAAGATGATTACGACACCGTTGTGTTAGCTAATACCTCCATCACTCACATAACTACTTTTATTTATTTTTTTTTAGTGAAAACATTGTTCTAACTATGAATGAATGTGGGGTAGGATGAAAGCATAGCTAACAGAGGGCTATTCTACTGCAGGCGTCCAAGGGGACATGACAGTGATGAGACTAGGGTAATGGAGTAGACAGTGGGTGGACTCGCAGTTGAGGAAGTAGAGCTGCGGGAGCTGGATCAGGGACTGGGGAGGGAAATGGAGGGATGACTCCAAGCTTCTGTGCTGGAGCAACTGATGGTGGAGCCATTTCCTGTGCATAATAAGACAGGAGCAGGTCATGATCAAGGCCTCCTTTTTTAGTTGCCCTGTAACCTGGAAATAGCTGAAGAATATGGACCCCTGGGAACCACCTCAGATTTGGTGGTTCAAATTCAAGGGGTAGAGTGGGGGAGCTTTGGGGAGCATTTCTTCAACTCCCATGTAATCCCACTGTCACTAGCTTAGCACAGTCCATGGGGTTGTTTGCAAGCCGCTGCTCCGTCTCATCTTTGCCAAGGCCAGTCTTAGTGGCTTGAAGGCTGTTTGACCACTATTCCCACCCAGATGCAGGGCAGTGTCACGCCCACCAGCTCTCCCACTTATCATTGTTCAGTGGCAAAACTCAGTTTTACCAGACAAGAATAGAGAGGTTTGCTGGCTGGCCTAATTCAGGGCGGGCTTCTTTGATGTCTTCCCCTAAGTGTCAGACTTATCCTAATAAGTGGGGAACATTGGAAAAATGGCACTTTCCTAAATAACAGGGATGTTCCCATATATGGATCTTTTTCATAGGGGCATAAGGCTCAGTTCTGTGTCTGAATGATCTGATTCTCATACATTAGCTAACTTGGTCTTGGGAATCCCACGAGCCTCAATATTCACGGCACTGCCTATTCATATTGAGGCCAGGAATAATATGCCACTCTTGCAGCCCTTCCGATTTTCCTCACTGATGGGGTGGCAAGGGAAGGGAGCAGTGTGCTGAATCAATACCATTTTGAAAAAAATTCATCCAGATTTGTTTTCCAAAACCTCAGAAAAAGCCTCATGTTCTGCTAAGGGTGTAACAGTGTTCTGCCCTCTTTTCTCTTGCTGGGGACTTCCCAGCCTCTTCTCCTTTATATTGGTAGCATCCCTGGTGTGAGACTTGGCTAATGTTGACTGCACACATGGATGCTTCCAAGGTGGACAGTCCCTGTGGTCAGTGGCCCTGGACATCTGGCAGGCAAGGTCATGCGGAACGTTAGATAAGCTCACTTACCCTATCTTTTAAGGTGCCTCCAAAATCATGTCAATTAATGAGCAGCACATGCTTCCTTCTTGGGTGACCAAGAAAAAAGGTATTAAGATCCTGCACCTGGCAAATTTCTTTGACCAAACCACATGTTATATGTATGGAAGTGAATGATTTTTTTTTTAAAGATTTATTTATTTATTTATTTATTTATTTATTTATTTATTTATTTATTTATTTATTTATTTGCACAAGAACTGGGGTACAGGCTAGATTCACAGGAGGGTGAGAGGATTCACCAGAGATAGAGCAGGGAACAGAACAGGCAGACTGACGAAATACACTGCTGAGGGGAGCAGCAGGCGCAACAGGAGAAGTCTGCTGCGCCATGTGAGACACTCACCAGTCGGCTGGGATCAAACCGATGCTGCAATGGCTGCAGAAAGCTTCACAGCGCTGCGCTCAACCACTGCGCCACCAGTGGGGGCCCGTGAGTGATTGTTTTTTAAAGATTTATTTATTTATGCATACAAGAACTGGGGTGTAAACCAGATATGCAGTGGGTGAGAGGATTCACCAGAGACAGTGGGGAGCAGAATAGGCAGATCCACTGAAATACACTGCTGAGGGGAGCAGTGGGCAAGTCAGGAGAAGTCTTCTATGTCATGTGGGTTGCTCCATGGCCAGCCAGGGATTGAACTCTTGCTGTAGTGGCTGCCAGTAGCTTGATAGCACTGTCTTTAACCCCTGCGCCACCAGGGAGGGCCCAAGTGTGATTGGTTTTTGTCCATGTAGTCATTGCATCAAAGTATATGTATCTACCTTAGCAGCCTGTGAGGCAAGAATCAGAAAATGTGGGCCTCCCGGTGGCGCAGCGGTTGAGCGCTGGGTTGCAAAGCTGCCCGCGGCCTCTGCAGCGCCGGTTCGATCCCCGGCTGCTCCCCGGCCACTGGAGGAGGGTCCCACATGGCGCGCAGACCTCTCCTGCCGCCCGCTGCTCCCCTCAGCCGTGTCCTTCGGTCCTTCTGCCTGCTCTGCTCCCCGCTCTGGCTCTGGTGAATTCTCTCACCCTCCCGCGCTTCTGACTGTACCCAGTGCTTGTACAAATAAATAAATAAATAATAAATCTTAAAAAAAAAAAAAAAAAGTTAAATTTAAAAAAAAAAAAAAAAGAATCAGAAAATGTTACACCAACTCTCTAGCAAAGAGACAACCAAGGAACTGAGTGTAATGATATTACTTGTAGACCCAGTCCTCTATGCAGAAGGGGATACAAAGATGAATTGTTTTTAAAGTCACTTCCCTCAGGAAGATGAAAATCTTTATACAGAGGAAGACAAGTGTGCAGATAAAGCCCCTAGAAAACACTAAATCTAAGAGCATTAAATTAAGCCTTACCATGATCAAAGGAAGGCGAATTCATTTCTATGTGGGAGCAATGCAGTGAACAGCTAACTTCCCCAGAAAAAGCAGCATTTGAGAGAGGTCTTCAAAGATGAGTGCAGAGACGAGGTGGGTGGGTGTTATTTTGTTGATTTCAGGCCCCCAAACCTAACACACAGCACAACAGTGGTTTTGGGGGGCAGCGATGGTATACATACCAGTCAGCTGGCTCATTGGATTCATGAGGCGTACACATAGATGCTTAAATGCTAGGCTAAGGAACATGTGTTTAAAAGTTGGCAGTGCAGGGTCATTTTTAATAAGAGAAGGAACAAATGCAGCCAAAGAGCAACGTTATATTAAAGCTGTTTGGGGGAATGTTAGCTTGGCAGCAGGAGGAGGTCATGTTGGAGAGCAGAGAGCCTACAGCCTAGTGTACCCGCAGAGGGTATTTGAATAGCCAGGGCAAAAGTTTGACGACCTCATGCCGGAAATAGATCTGATTTTCTCGATGAAATCGCTGCATGTTGGACGGAAACGACTTGATGTGGAAGGCTTGTCAGCGCTGTTATGCATGACACACAATCCCTCCCCGTTGATAGAAACCTGTCCGCTTGCTCAACGTAAGTAAACCTTGTAGATGTTGGAATGTTTATGTTCAGCCCAAAATGGCTCTGGTTTTTTACACAGCTGTAAAATGTATTTAACTCCCAAATATAAAACACTTCTTGACTACTGTTTCATAGCTTCATAAAACGAGGCCCCGTTGCGTAGGCGCTTTCTGTTGTCATCTCCTATCTTCCTACGTAAATCTGTTTCCTGATATTGTTATTCCAACGGGAAAAAAATTCAACTCAGCGTAAACCACCTTTTTTACAAGCAGCCATAAGAAGAAAGCCCCAAAGACAATAAGGAGCCTCCACATTTATATTTTTAACCCAAGATTACAGTTCTAACTAACAGGGACGCAAAATCGCTTTAATTATGAATGTTTTTCATTGTGGTGGTGAGTGTAAGTCAGTAACAGATGTTCATTTTCCCCAGCTCAACTGTTTTTAATTCTTTCTTGGACATGGAGAGAAAAATCTTTAAACGTTTGCCAAAGTTCAATTAACATCCCTGGCTGAAGGTGGAAAATGCCCGACTTTGTTTTTTCCCAGCCATATACCTGCTTTGGCCGCCTTTGCCACTGAGCACAGGGGCAAGATTCCAGCTGGCACAGGTTTTATTACTGCAAAGTTAATTTGCAGAATAAGCCTTTGGCGGGAGGGGTCTGTTCTCCTTTTTATTTATTTATTTATTTATTTACTCTTTTTCAGTTATAAATAAAATTGCACTGTAAAACATTGCAGCTTAATTGCAGGAAACCCAATGCATTTTTGCTGTTGTTGTTCTGCAAGTGGTTAATAGCTTGTGTTTTGTTTATATGTAGTTGTAGAAATCTTGTGTAAGAGTATGTTTACAGCCAAGACTGTGTGACTTGGTTTATCATGTTTTTCCTGTGCTCTGTAGAACAGGCAGCTGCTCGTTATTGAAAGACCTTTTTCTATGGAGAACAGGGGGAAGTGGGGTTTGGGGGGCAGGGGGGTATTTATGGAACTATGCAGAATGACTGGCAGAGACTACAGGCGCTCTGTGGCTATAAAGCCCCAACACCATATGCATTGACATTATAACTTGCTTCAGTACCGCCTAAGTATTTCAGCTGCATTTTCTGAAGTGATTTCTGAGCAGAGCATGTGTGACACTATAGGTCAGCTCCTCTCCCCACATTCCATCCTTGACATGTGTGTGTGCGTGTGTGTGTGCGCGCGCGCACTCGCCTGTGCACATGAGTGTGACTAATTGCCACGTTATGGTTGGCTAAGGCAGAATCACATATTCTTCACTCACTTCTAATTCTAGTACTCACCCCCCCAAAATTGGGATCATCAGAGAAATTACCTCTGGGGTTCTGCTTTCTAAATTTCCACTTAACAAAATATTTCTCTTAGATGCCAGAACTTGAAAACAATGCCTCTGAAGTAGTTTGAAGAGGCCATTTACAAATGCATAGTGTGCAAGTTGCTTGAGCTTTGATGACAATGCCCATTCCAGAGGTTTCCTGTGTTTCCCCAAAGGTTTGTGGAATATCTGTTCATTAATCCTCATTTAGGCAACTGGAAAATACTTCTTTTATAGACTGTGACACATGGATTATCCCATTAGGAAATCTGTGGATGGCATGTGACTTATGGGACTTGCAAAGGGTCATTGCTTTGTCTTTGGATAAAAAGAAGAATCTTCTGACAGAGCAAAATAAATACAAGGGGGGAAACAGTTAATAGATCCAAGCAGAAAAATGGGAGGTTGGCAAAGACTTGTAATAATGATATTACAAACATCACAGCTCCTTTGGCGTGACTTCTCCAAGGTCAACCTTTATGCCTCCAGGCCAGGATTGATTTGAAAAATGAACCATTTGGATTTAGTGCTGACCACAAATCAAACTCCACACTGTGGTACAGAAGAAGGATGGAGCAGTGAAGTTATTTAGTGATGTGAGAACTTAGAATTGAAAATTCTCACCTTCATTTTTCTCCCAGGACCCCATCTAGCTTGACATTGGAGTGACAGTTTAAGAGAGCCGTTTAAACCTCTTACTCTTCATTTATTCCTGAAACTGCATCTACATATATAGTTGGGGAATACGCAAACTCGGGCAGAACTACCTAGGAAACATTGCTGTAGTAATCCAGAGTGTTTACTCTTTCAGTTTTGCATTCTGAAAAGTAAATAGGCTGCTTGTTCGGAGGACTGGGTGTGTTCACTGAGTCAACGCCTGAGCACCAGCGTAAATAGCTAAGTGTGCGGCATCTGTGAAATGAGGGAGGGCTGGTCACTTGGCTTGCAGATGTAATGGTTCCCATTTGTCTGACCCAGGAAGCCACAAGCAGGGTGTTAGGGGGAATACCCAGGACCTGGATGCCCCCCACCGCAGACCTTTGCTGGGTATGTGACCAGGGGACACATCAACCCTCAGGCTTCAGTCTTGTCACAACTCTGTGAGAGGAGTTGGCACAGAAGACCCCAGGCAAAGTAAATAGAAGCCCTTGCTTGGGTTCGACCATCTGTCCTGGATCCAGAGGGGTGCGGTGATGCTATGTCATTTGCTTCTCTGAGTTGGCACCATCTAAGGTTTCAGAAGTATCTGGTCCCTCCTCATCTTTTATAATAAAATTCCCACTCCCTAGCCACCAGCAGTTGGGGTAAAACAGAGCAGAACTGGATAACGCACAGCAGTACTGACAAGCCTTCCTCATGGAGTCATTCCCAGCCAACTTGCAGAAATTTCATCAAAAAGAAATTTCATCTACATGAGGTCTTCAAGCTTTTGCCCTGGCTATTGAAGAAGATGCCTTCTCATCTTGAGATTTTGGAGTCAGAATCCAGCGTAGAACTATAGCATCACGTTTCCATGGGAGGACTTGGGCAGAGTGACAGGTCCTTCCTATTTTCTACAGCAGCTTGTCTGGGCACCCAGAGGTCTGGTTTATTACGCCATGACTGTTCCTATTTTCAGCCTTCAATAGATACCTACTCGTAAACCCTTAGTTTTGTTACTAAACCTTGGGAAAACCCCTTGTTTATCAGCAGATGGCATTTATATGGCATCGTTCTGTTAGGCATGATATATTATAAACACACTGAGAAGAGGCAGTCTGCAGGATTTCCGCTCTAACCAGGCATATCTCCAGAGCCTGACTCTTGAAGCGGGGACAAGGGTAGAGAAAAGGAAAACGCCCCCTACCTCTATCTAGGCAAAGAGGCAAGACGCTCTGTGGGTGTGTGTGACTGTCAGCTCAGGGGCTGCCTTGGCCTGTTGTCTGCTGCGCTCCAATAAAAGCCTTTCCTGTCTCTCCCCAGCTGTCAGCAGGATACTGTCAGTTTCTATTTTTCAGCAGAAGGGGGCAAGATCCCTGAGACCGCTAAACAGGGTTTGAATCTCAGCACTCTTCTCACCCAGCAACCTCTCATGGCCAGATGTGCTTTTAAGTCATGGAAAGCCCCATGCCGCTTTGAAATCAGCTGTGTCCAACTTAAAGAATCCAGTCTTCCAAGAAGTGGCATTACTAATGTCTTTGTCACAAAACATAGTGCCAGGATGGGCTACAGCAGAGGAGTGGGGGAAGCCTCTAACCAGGCCAGAATAAACCACCCCACACTCTTATCCAGGGCAGAAGGCGAGAAACTGCAATGAAGTTGACCTAGAACAGCACGTAGGGGGTGTGTGAACCTGGAGGAGGCAGCCAGGTGGCAGAGTTAAAGCATGCTCCAGATTAGGAAAAGTGCAGACCCAGCAGGTCAGGTGAGCACACAGGCCTAGCGCAGAACAGCAGAGCTGAGCAAGAGGACCAGAGACCCTCAGGGCCAGGAGCCAGCATGGCCATGAGGATGCCAGAGGGCAAGGGAAATGGGGCAGGCTTGGCATTTCCTGGGGTTCTGTCACTGACCCTTGATCTTTAGAAGCCACAGAGCAGGGCCTCCCTGGTGGCACAAGGGGTTAAGCACAGCACTGTGAAGCAATCCACAGCCTCTGCAGCACGAGTTCGATCCCCAGCCAGGAAGATACCCACATGGCTTAGCAGACCTCTCCTGTCTCTCCCGCTGCTCCCTTCAGCAGTGTATTTCAGTCAGTCTGCCTGTTCTGTTCTCTGCTCTGTCTCTGGTGAATACACACACACACCCCACCCCCGCACCTCTGGCCTGTACCCCAACTTCTTGTATGCATAAATAAATCTTTAAAAAAAAAGGCGCTTTTTTTAAGAGCAACATTCGTCATCCTGATTAACTGTGTGAAAGCTCATGTCTCCTCAACCAATGAAAACACTAACAGTAGAGGGTACTGCCATGTGGCCACGCCCTGGTTTCTACCCTGACAGCAACGTGAACTCATTCAATCCTCTGCTCTGGGCTCTGTGGCAAGAGAAGGAAGTGGCCTGGAGAACTTGGTTGCCTGGGGTCACCCCGGGCATGAGTCAGCGGAGGCGTCCATGTAGGGACCAGGCTGTCCAGTTCCCAAGTGCTGTCCCAGGCTCTTGAGAGTGTTGCCAAAGGAAGAGGAGTAAACGGGAATTATTGCCAGGGTCACTCGAAGGCCTTGGCCTTCGGTAGCCGCCTCCACACTGGGACACAGGTGAAGCCCGGTAAACAAGCATGGAGGGGGTGAACAGTGCTGAGTGGGGAAAGCCAAATTCTCCATTTGCTTCTCATTCAAGCCCTTATCGTCATGCAGTGGGTCTAAGTGACTTGTTTTTATAACATACTTAAATTGATCTCTTTGACTGGGGAGTTCTTGCCTCTGCGGTTTCTCCCTGTCGCTTTTGTCAAAGTTTGTCACACACACAACGTGGCACCAGATGTAAATGCAGCCCCGATGATCATGAAGCCAGTCTGAAATGGGCAATAATGTAAAAATGACAGTGCTGGTGCTTTCAGGAAGCTGCCCTGTTATGAAGCCAAAAGCCTTCTTAAAAATCAGAAGTACTCTCGTAAAACTCATTTTTCATGCGTCACAGGCTGTAGTTTCCACATGGGACAAAGTGTGAAACTAAGCTTTTATGGGAGATGGAGAGGATTTGTGTGAACTCTCAGTGACTCTCTTGACATTATTCCCTGGAAAAGCCACTTATTTTCTGTTGTGGTGCATTTTCATGTCAAATGCTATGTCTAAAAAGAAACAATTACTCTGGTGCAACAGGAGCTGCTTTTTGTTGGTAGACCCAAATTACCTTTCATCTTGACGATTGCAGCATTTTCTCAAGAGCCATCAATCTCTCTTCCCAACCCTTCTGAGTTTTTTCTTGGCGTAAAAACATCCACCCTGTCCCTAGGTATGTACTTTGTGAATGCAGCATAGTGTATTTCCCAGTTGGGAGGGACAGCACCATATCAACAGCCAGCAAGGACCATGACTCTACAGTGAAAGGCTGCCCTTCTTTCAAAAACAACAGTCCTCTGCTCCCATCCTTTTCATGTCCGTATTATTAGGACCGGAGACGCCCCAGTGGAGGCAACCTCTGTGTGACCACACATTCTCACTGCAGACCTCGGGGGCGGGGGGGTGGGGTGGGAGAGAGAGAGAGAGAGAGAGAGAGAGAGAGAGAGAGAGAGAGAGAGATAGATGTGTGTGTGTGTGTGTGTGTGTGTGTGTGTTTCCTTCCCCTGGATCTCCTGTATTGCAAATGAATTAATGAAAATAAGTTCAGTAGTATGACCCTAAATTAGCATTTTGGGTTTTTTTTTCTGACAACATTGAAAACCAGAAAACCTAAACCATTGTACCAGAAAAGTAAAGCACATCTTGGGCATTGTTGTCAATCATTTTAGGAGAATGACACTATATGATTTTTTTTTTTTTGAGGTAACATTGGTTTATAATTTTGTTTGTGCTTTAGAAGTATAGGCTCTCTCCGTCCTGGAGCTGTTAGCACAGCACACCCACCAGAGGTCCACTGTGCCCCCTCCCCTCTGGTGCCTCAATTCCAGTCAGATTTCTAGATCTAACCACATGATTTCTTAGTACATTTTGTCCATCCCTGGTTGATTCTTTCAAGTCCAGACCATGGTAAATTATTAAAATAATAATACCAATCAGTGCAACTATAATACTTAACTATGTGCCAGAAATTCACCTATTCATGGCATCTACATATTAAATCATGCGGGCTTCCCAGTAGCCCTGTGAGGTCAACTCTTATATTACTTACCCTTCACTGGTGATGACATGGAGGTATAAAGAGGTGAAGTAACTGGGGTGAGGCAAGGCTACCAGGTGGTAAGAGCAGGGCCAGAATCCTGGAAGAAAGCCTCTCCCAAGGCTCTGAAGGGCCCACCTTAGCGCAGGGTCTCTGGACAGGGCCAGTTGGGTTTTTGCAGCTGTGCTATCGTCAGCTGTACTGGATGATGACGCCGTGGTGTACGTACACCTTGCAGATTGTGGTCCCTAACCTTGGTGTCATGGTCCCTTTCATCTCATCATACACAAGTTGCAGTGTGTGTTAAATAAGTGTATTGACTAAGTACATAGCATGTATGTTCATGCAGATACCTACATGCACAGAGTCATTAGGACCTGCCGGCGGACAGGCCTCTGCTGTGGGTGTCCTTACTTCCACAAAGGTTTACTGAGGCCCGCTCAGGCCAGACACTGTGCTGGAGCTGCTGCAGGAGTGAGGAGAGCCAGCCCTGCCCGGTGGAACTTGCTCCTGTTGGCAGCTTCCCCATGAGCATGTGAGAGCGGTGGGGAGACTATCAGCAGTCACCTCTGCATGCACCTCCCTTTTCTGAATCCAGGTACACCGCCTTCCTGCTTCCAGGCCGCCGTGTTGTTATTCTCTGGGTCTGACCCAAAGTACTAGCTCCAGGGGTCCCCTCCCCACTCTGCGCACCTGCTTGCTGACCAGGCCTCCTTGGCAAGGCTGCGAGACTTACACTCCTAGAACCCATTCTTTTCCGTAACCTGAAAATGGGTTTCTCTGCAACCAGACTGAGTAGGGTCCAGGGTGCCCTGCATGGCTGTTGTTAATTCAGCAGACGTGCTCTCAATGGGTTGGGGCCATTCCTCAGAGCCAGAGTCACCCACTTAAACAAAGGTCCACTGCCCTCGAGAACGTTCAAAAGGAACATGGCATGACACAGTCCTAGAAGGCCCCTGAATATCTTCATTCTCTTACCCACTACATACACCTGTCACTCTCACAGGTGAGATGTTGGCTGCTGTTGTTGGTGCCGCTGGACGCTGCTGAGGTCATCTTGGCAACAGCCCACCTTCCTGGCGGGAGTATCGCGCCTGCCAGCTGAAACAATAGCTCGTTGACAGCCGCCAAAAATGACCTTTCTCTCTTAGCCTGTTTTATATCCTATTTAAATGTTGGTTAAAACTGTTTGGTGATCCTTTTTTTCTGGATGAAATGTTGGTTCTTTTGCTGATGATCAAAATGGCTTTAGGGCTTTTTTTTTTTTTTTTCCTTCTGACACATGGTAAAAAAACTATACATTGAGACACACACCTAAAACAAAAGTTGTGTAAACACCTCTTAACTCTGCCCCTAGAATTCTAGTCTACTCTTTCCTTTCATTTGCTATTTTTTAAATGCCAGTGGTGCCCCACTAAATTGGTTTCACAGCCCACCTATTGGTCAGAGTCTGCAGTTTGAAGACACCAGCTGCTTTAGAAGTAGGTCTTCGGAGGCGCTGATTGCCGCAGGAAACCTTCAGGTTAAGTCTCCTGAGTGGCAACTAGAAGGCTAAGGGAAAAGAAGTCACTTTGAGCTCCCCCAAAACATAAATCATACTGTACTGAAAAGGCATTGTCATTTCTTATTGCTCATTTTTTCCCTGAAAAATAGACAAGACACACAAACAACAAAGGAGAAACTGTTTGGGGGTGAAACTCCCAAACAGTTTTGTTGGGAAACTCCATTTCCCAACAAAATGGAGAGTTGGGAAATTGGGCACCCATAGAAGTGCACCCAGCAGGAGCCCTCCGGGGGGCACCAGTGAGGAGTGCTGGGAACCGGTCAGGGGGTGACTACAAACCCAGCAGAGGAGAGGCAAGGGTAGAGGGCTCCTTTGAAGGCCCCAGGGGAAAAAAAGGTAAGGGCCGAGAAGCCTAACAATGAAGGGACCAGTTTTGTTTTTGTTTTTTTTTAAAGATTTATTTATTTATACAAGCACTGGGTACAGTCAGAAGCCGGGAGGGTGAGAGAATTCACCAGAACCAGAGCGGGGAGCAGAACAGGCAGAAGGACCAAAGTACACTGCTGAGGGGAGCAGCGGGCGGCAGGAGAGGTCTGCGCGCCATGCGGGACCCTCCTCCGGTGGCCGGGGAGCAGCCGGGGATCGAACCGGCGCTGCAGAGGCCGCGGGCAGATTCGCAAGCCAGCGCTCAACCGCTGCGCCACCAAGGAGGCCCCTGAAGGGACCAATTTTCCTAGATGTTTATTTCTTTCCATCTTTTCCTGAGACCGTACCTATACAAATACAGCACGTCTTACTCTTGCTTACTGGGATTGTTTTGATACCTGAATTTGCAATTTTAGAAGAAACTGATTTCAGTAGCCTTGATCTTGACCTCAAATGAAGGTCCTAGCTGTGGGGTTGGGGCGACAGCCTCCTCACTTCCCTCATGGAGGAGGAAGGAAGGAGCAGCGGTGGAGGGGGACAATTCAGCCCCCCCGCCGCCCACAAGTTCAGTGCTTGCGATGCTGGCACTCACAGTACATGGCCCAGTGGCAGATAGGCCTGGGCACTTCTGGCTGAGTCCATGCTGTTCACAAACTAGGGCGGCTTTTGGAAGTCACAGCCTGAGCTCCCCTTTTTGTTTGTGTGCTAACGGAATGTGTCACCGCCTGTAACCATCTCATCCACTCGTGATTTTTACTTCATTAAGAAGCAGCATAGAGAAAGGTGACAGGGTATTGGACTTAGGCATCCCGTCTGCCATTAAAAGCCTGAACCTCAAACAACTAATTATATTTGGTGTCTTCACTATGCTGTCATCCTTTGTGCTACAGCCCGATGCCCGGACTTACATAGTCAGAAAGCTGGGGCCTGGGTCAGGAGGCCTCATCTGGTCCTTTCCGTTTATTTGTTCAGCAAATATTCCTCGAGTGCCTCCTGTATGCACTTTCTAATGGGGAAAAAAGATACTCAAAACCAAAATCTGTACATGGGTGGATGTATTGTGAGAAAGACACCAAGGAGAGAGATTGGCCTGAAGAAAGATGGGCTGTTTAAATCGCCAGGTGCTCAGGGCAGGCTTCTTAGAGGAGGTGGCCTTGAGTTGAGGCCTGGAGGCTAAGGAGGTGCCACCTGTGGGAAAGCTGAGAGAAGAGCACCCCAGGAAAGGAACAGAAAGGAAAAGGCCCTGAGGGGGAACAAGCTCAACATTTTACAGACGCTGGACCTCCTACCCAGTGTAGAGAGTAGTAGCATCTTTGACTACAGCCTGGGAGACAAGGAGACAGACAAGCATCATAAGAGAGAAGAAAATCACAGCCTGGAGAAGTAACCATATTGCAGAGATGGTTGATGTAAATGTTTAGTTTGGATAACAATTTAATGGATCTGGGAGTGTCGGAGTTAAACTGGAAATGTCAGCCATGAGCCCGTGATCCTTAGAAATCCTCTGATCCTCTGCCCTCTGGCAGGCCAACTGCAGTGGCACAGTGCCAGTCTCAGATGGGACCGGGTGCCCCTTGCCTGCCTGGAGCTGGAGAAACCCAAAGATGGGAAATACCCAAATTTTCATTCTTGTAGGTAAAGGAGTAATAAAAGTTCCTCATGAGCCTACAGGGCCTCACTTGACTTCAACTCAAAATAATCCACATGCCAAAGTGACTCATGTTGGGAAAGCCAATTGTAAACATTTCTTGGGGAGACCAGTCCTTCAGCACCAAAGGATCCCAGTATCCTCAATAATTGTAGCCACACAATAATAATTGGGGGACGTGGTCTGTCCTTGTAGTGATGAAAATGTCCTAAAGTAGATTGTGGTGATGTCTGCACCACTATGTAAATATACTAAAAACCATTTAAGTGGGGGCCTCCCTGGTGGTGCAGGGAGTTGAGCACAGCACTGTGAGGCTGTTCACAGCCTCTGCAGCACGTGTTCAATCCCCAGCCAGGGAGCAACCCACATGGCGCAGCAGACCTCTCCTGACTCACCTGCTGCTCCCCTCAGCAGTGTATTTCAATAGATCTTCCTGTTCTGCTCCCCACTCTGTCTCTGGTGAATTCTCTCTCTCTCTCTCTCTCTCTCTCTCTCTCTCTCTCACACACACACACACACACACACACACACACACACACACACGCGTGCGCGCACCTCTGGCCTGTACCCCAGTTCTTGTATGCATAAGTGAATAAATCTTTAAAAAAAAAAAAAAAGATAAACTCACTCTAAGACTGTTGGGTCCAGGAGTAGAGACAGGTCTTAGATCTCCTTTCCATCACTGAAGTCTGTGAAAAGTATTCTCCCCTTTATTCTTTCATAAAAAACAAACCACGCCTATTGGCTCTTTAAGTGCAGACACTCCCTGGGCCCCAGAGGGTAATCAAAGATAATGACCTGGAACTCTCAAATGCATTAGAAAGTGTTGAGTCCTGTGAGGGAGAGAGGCCTTGCTTCATGGAGAAACAAGATCACTTCCATAGTTAAGGAAGAGATGGAGGAGACTGGCATTGCAGGACCAGCCTCCACCCGGTGCAAAAACCCCCAGAATTTTCAAGCTTCAGTGCATGGTCCCTGGAGCTTCAGTGTGCCTTTCATCAAAATCATATGTTGCTGATTCATTTAGACTATTGTTGTTTCAGCTCATATAAAGTGGGTCAGTACCAATTAAAGCTAATTTATAATGATAAATCTATAAGGCAGAAAGGCATCTCTTTGCTAATGTATTTGCCAGAATTTGACACTCCAAGAGAGTTTTAATTTGCTGTCACTGCAGTTAGCACTTTCGCATGAATATTAATGATCAGCATTATAAGAAAAATGTGGCGTATTGGGTTTCTGGAAAAGGTTGACTTATTTTTATCTATCTGTATGTCACTACTTTATGTTTATGAATACAAAGAATGAGAACACTATCGGTGCTAAAATGGAGGGCAGGCCATCTGCACAGGCTGAAAGGCGGAGCACGAGCAGGTGGGCAGAGGTTTAGGGAGGTGGACCGGGTTTGAAGTGGCTCTTCCAGTGAATGAGAGTGAGCTTGGCAGAGGCCAGGGCTCCTGGGGAGGGATGTGGCTGGTGCTGGTGGGTGAATATGTGCGTCTAGACACCAGACCATCTTATTTCTGGATTCATGAAACCAACTCTCATTTTTATGTCCTTTGTTGACAACCAGTAGAAAATTCTTGGCAGTCCTGTGAAATATTACTGTCTCACCCTGAAATCCCATCTGCCCGCTTTTTCTCCTTCCCCAAAGTAAAATGCTGAAATTGGCTCTCAGGGGTGGTCAGAGATGCCCCCTCAGCTGCGCTCTGGTGCCCTCAGGCCCCCGCCATGGGAATGGACATTGTGGAGGGCTCAGCTGGAGAAAGATTGCATGTGACAACAAGGTGAAATTACATTTTCTTACAGAAACACTAACATTGGTGAATGTCATTTTAAAATTAATAACACCTAAGACTAAGCTCTTTGTAACACTGGGCTGCCGCACCCAGGAGGACAGCACCCCAAACTTGGCTTCAGGGAGCATAGCCCATGCCCCTGCAGATGCATTCACCCTCCCCCAAGTCTGGCTGTGCGCGCTCCACAATGCCCATTTTCCTGCTTTCCTTCTCTCTGGTGTCTCCAGGGTTTTCTTCGTGTGTTACACCTTTATCTCCCGCATATAGGGATATTCGCCTTGAAAAATAAATCAAAGGAGAACAAACCTTGGAACTGAGGACCCAAGCACAATCCAGCCTGCCTGTTTCTAGCCAAGTGGTATTTGGTACACCCCTCACCTCCTGAACCCCAGCTTCACCTTTTGCTAAAATAGGAAAATAGGTTGACATAGAAAGCCTCTCCTCCTGGCTCAGAATATGCAAGTGTGAAGTAGAATCTGCTCATTCTTAGACAGCTGCAATGTTTATTAATAAAAGGAATCCAAACAAGCAGGGGTAGGGTTGGGTATGCAGGTGACAGAATTTAAGGAGCAAATGAATCAAAGCAAAAGGAGGCCAAATCAAAACAAAGCATTTTGATTATCAATATGTCAGTTCCTAAAATCTTCATTTTCTGCCCATTTGCGCACAAAAAATAAAAGGGCTGATGGGAGAACTGGGCTTGGGAGAGACCCTCAAAAGCATGGAGCTTTTAAAAAAAAAATTATTCATGCATACAAGAACAGGGGTGTAGGCCAGAGGTGCGGGGAGGAGGGTAGTGGTTAGCAGCTTCAGCAGAGATGGAGTGGGGAGGAGAACAGGTGGACTGACTGAAATGCATGGCTGAGGAGAGCGGTGGATGAACTGGAGAGGTCTGCTGCGCCATGTGCGTAGCTCCTTGGCCGGGGATCGAACTGTTGCTGCAGTGGCTGGTGATAGCTTGATAGTGCTGTGTCTTTAACCTGTGCGCCACCAGGGAGGCCAAAAAAAGCGTGGAGCTTTGTATCCAGAGATTCAGCAGACACAGTAACTCCCCTAACGGAAAACAGTGCTTAGCTAAACCCACTGTGTGTCCACGCAGACACCACACTTGATGTCCTCCTGTTAGGGGGAAGTGATGTCCTGAGCTAATCCCATACAGGATTAACTTTGTGGACTCCACCCCCACTCCAGACTAAAGCCATCAAGACTCTGGGAAAGACAAATCCCATCACCACCAAGGGAGGATGGCTGGGACCTGAGGGTGGAGTTGGGCAGCCAGGTTGGATATAAAAAACCAAACACGTGGGCCTTGGGCTTTCTCTCTGGCTGGCGATCGCTCGCCTCCTGGCTTCACCGCTCCTGGCTGGCGGCCAGCTCTCAGAGCGCCATTTTGGGATTCCTGATCGGCGGATCGGGTAGGACTCATTTAAAACTTTGTCTCCCACTTTTCTCCCAGAGCTGTACATTTCCTCATTTCCCTTTCCCTTGTAAATAAACCTTTTATTAACCTTTCACGTGTGCCTGCAGTAGAGCATTGATAAGTCCTTTTAAGCGCGCGGGTGAGGACCCACAGTCAGGCACCCCGTTTTGTATCGGGGTTGCTCTACAACACTCCCACCTCGGGGTCCGTTTGGTGCAGATCTCGGAGGATAGAACAGTCTTACCTTTTTTAGTCACTGAATAGTATTCCATTGTGTGTGTTGAAAATCATGAATTCTGGATGGTGGGGGCTCAGAACAAGCCCCTCACGGCTCCCATCTCCTGGCTGAGAGCCGGCACCTTCGCATGTAGGTTTGCAGGCGGGGCTCAGACAGGGCCTCTGAGAGCAGACAGGGCTCAGCAGGGCCTCTGCTCTGTGGATGAATGACTCCATTATAACTCCCCTCCTTCTCCCCTGAAATAATCTAAAGTCTCATTTCAATCTGAACATCAAAGCTGGCTATGATGCCTCTTTTTGGGCGCCTCCAGTTTACCTGCAGCGCAGGGGACTCCAACATGGTGGGTGAGGTGAAGGAAGGAAATAGTAGGTCTTTACTCTAAAATATTTATTACAATTTTTTTTTTTTTTGGTGTGAACTAACAGATTCTCTATCAAAGGTGATTTTTAAAAATTTTCCACAATGCATGGGTTCTGTTATAATGAAATCAAATAGATTGGATGGATTTTATTAATTGCTCCAATTCACCTTTCTCTCCATTCACACAATTTCCCATGTGGTTTTCCACTTGCTATGCTGGTGTGAAGTCCCATGTCTAGACCCTTTTTTATTTTTTTTTTAAGATTTTTTTTTTTAAAGATTTATGTATGTATACAAGAACTGGGAAACAGGCTGAGGTGCGGGGTGTTTGCCTGTGAGAGGATTCACCAGAGACAGAGTGGGGAACAGAATAGGCAGACTGACCGAAATACACTGCTGAGGGGAGCAGTGGGCGAGTCAGGAGAAGTCTGCTGAGCCAGGTGGGCCACTCCCTGGCAGGGGATCGAACTCGTGCTGCAGTGGCTGCGGATAGCCTCATAGGTTGTGTCTTAATTCCTTGCGCCACCAGGGAGACCCTAGACCGTTTTTTAAAAAGAAAAAAATTGGCTTTACTGAATTAATTTTTATTCTAATTATTAAGACTTAGTAAGTAAGCTATGTTTTATCTTCATTTGCAACTTTTGCACAGTAACATATTAGTACATGTATATCATGTAAGAAATATAGTCACACACTTACACCTGCAGGGGTCAGTGCTCACAGCTTTTCATTGATTGGTATGTAGGATCAGAAAGTTGGGAGACCGTTGTTGGGGAACCAGTCTCGCTCGATCCTGCTGTCCCTAAAATGGGTGGGAAATTCTCAAGGAAGTCCTGGAAAGTGCTGGGAATTCTTTCGTTCTGACATTATTTCGGATAACAGATGAAGCAGAGTTTGAAAATGAAGCAGGTTAAGGTGTATTTTCCTCCTCTGGAAAGTTATGAGGAAATTAATGGAGCAAAAAAAGAGAAGGCTGGCCCAGATGTTTTTGCCACAAAAGAAGTAAGTTTAGTTTCAGGTTAGCTCTTCCTAGGGTTCAAAGATGTTTGACAGGAGACTAAGAACAGTTGTTTTGTGGCCTCAGATGTTTTCCGCAGGACACTGTAGCCCTGCCAGCAAGTTTTCCAGATGTTAGCATCCGAGCACGTGTGACTTTGGGGAACAACTGCAGTCTTCACCTGCACCAGGCCCTCTGGCTGTGGAACAAAAGATGACAGCTGAGAAACAGCACCCATCACAGCTGCTGACAGTTCTGTCTGGTAACAGGGCAGCATTGGGGGTACAGTAATAAAATAACACTGGACCCCCACTCACTCCCTGTTTAAAAAAATCGAGGTAACCTCAAAAAAAGCAAGGGAATAGTGGATTAAAATAAGCCCCTCCTGTGACATTCTCCTTATTCATTCGCCAAATACTCCTTTAATTCTTGCTATATGCCAGGCATAGTTCTAAGTGCTTTTGAAAACAGGAGCTCAGTTAGCCTTCACAACAACCCAACGAGCTGGCAGTAGTATTAGCCCATTTTACAGATGAGGAGTCTGTAGCTCAGAGAGGTGTCCTTACTTGCCTGGGCTCACACAGGTTGTAAATCACAGCACCAGAGCTCACACTAGCCCCAGCCTGTCCTCTCAGCCCGGCCCCTGTGACCTCGCTGTGGATGGAGGTGAAGGTTTAGCCCTGCCTGCACTCAAAGTCCAAAGCCAACATACTGTCTGTCTTGATAGAGTCCACCTTGTATCTTTTTCTAGTGGAGATTAACACACAGAGAGGATGTTGGTTTAATCCTTTCTAAAAATATTGTTTTATATGTAATATTATTACACAATGACATTACTTAACTGTCTTCCTTTTTTGAGCGCTTACTATGTGCAGCTCCTCCTGAGCCAGGTGTTCCATAGACATACATCCTAATCCTTATAAGTGCATGGAAGAGATTTATGCCTTTTTCACAGAAGTAGAGGCCAGGTAGCTTGGCACTCAGCTGATAGGCGGCCAAGACATGAGCCAGGTCTGTGCGTCCCTCTTATCTGTTATAGGACGGAATCAAGTAGAAACAGGTCCTTCTCCGAGACTGTTAGTTTCGCAGAGCACCCAAAGGCCCTTGTGGTGTGTCAATAACAGGGCACATGATCCGCTAACCTGGGATGGTGCCAGGGCTCACATGTCCTCCCTCACTGGCACTCACTCTCTGGCATCCTCTGGACCATAAATTGTGCACCCCACCCCCCACCCTTGCTCCTCTTGGGGCTGGATGGTGAGTGGTTTCCACACATCAGCCCCTCAGGCTCTGGCCCCTTTTGATCCAGTGGGGTTTTGAAGTTTTATCTTCTGCTGGGCTTCATTAAGCCCTCCGTTGGGCTGTGGGAGTTTCCCCAGTTATAAATGTTGCGTGGTTCTTGGTATTCAGGTTAACAAATTAGTCCAATTAGATGGGTAAATTAGTCATTCTAACTTTCAAGTTCTGCAGGAGGAACTTTGCGAAATAGCATTTTATAGTTTTCTAACAAGCAATTTAAAGGACACCAGCATGTGGCATTTGTTTAAGAGTCAAACATCCTAAGCAGTGCCCTACTTAAAAACAGATTTCGCTCTTTGCTCATGGACAGACTCAGAGACGTGGCAGAATCTACCTCTTGGCTCCTGTGAGCATTTCCAAACTGGCGCTCTCATTTCTGGGGGCTACAGCCAAGTGTAGCGGGGTTCACTGAAAACCACATTAAATTCCAAAGCCTGGGTTCTGCCAGATTGCTTTTTCTGCACTGCCCAAGAGGATCTAATGGGCCTCAAAACGGACTGCTTGGAATTCCATCTGAATGGTAGGTGGTGATGAACCAGCAACTGAAGGGGGTTGAAAAGTGACCCCTCAGAGAGCTGCTGGCATGGAGGGACGGAAAGCAACGTGGGAAAAAGTGATGTCCCTTAATAGCTAATTGAAAATGCAAAAAGCTCTGGAAGTTTTCCGGGGCTCAGTTTCCTGTGTGTGAAAATAAGTCATCTCCACCTCCCAAGGTCCCTGAGGAGTAAATGAGATAAGGTCTAACGTGCCTGAAACTTAAGAGGCACCCACTCACTTGAGGTCCCTTCCTTCCTTCCTGGATCCTTTTAACTGTTAGCCTCAGATGCTGGCGTCCTTATTCCTGGCTCAACTGCCTCTTCAAACAATCTTATTAATGCCTATTAAAATGAAACCCAATAAAAGTGCCAATATTTGGTGTTGAAATAATTGATGTAGCAGAGCAAACCCAAGGAGCACCCAGGCAGGCCCCTGGTGCAATTTAGCCTCACACCTGGGGGATGAATTTCACAACTGTAATTGCTACCATATAATTCTTATTAATGTTGTGCTATAATTCCTATTTATTCCACAGGGCTTGTAAATGCATTAGGACTTGTCAACATATTATTTTACACTGTTTATGATCTGTAGAATTATGTCCTTCAGGGTTGTATTGTGTAAAAGCTCAAAATAAATGGCTTTGGGCCTCATTAAAAAAGCCAAAAGGGTCTGCTTGTTGAAGGGGTTCTGCATCCCTGCCATCCTGAACAGAAGTCAGTGGAGTTGACTTTTAATTCATTTCTGAGCCAAGCTCTTACTCTGGGAATACAAGGGGATCCCCTGCTCCTATCTGAGTCTTTGCAGGGAAAGGTGTGGATGGCTGAAAGGCAGGTGCACCTCCCTGTGGACAGGTGTGGCAGAGAATTGGCCTTCCAGGAGCTGGACCTCCATCCTGGTATTGAAAGTTCACCCTCTGAACTCTGGGCATTTCTGTCCCCCTGCTCCTTTTGTTTGGGGTGACCCCTTTTAGTTCCAAATTCACTCGTGTTCTTCCTAACTCAACCTATAATGAAAAAGATCTGAGATTAATTCCCACCGAAGCCTAATTAGTATAAAATGGAATGCCCCCCCCCCCACACACACACAGGTTTTTGCATTTACTAGGTCAGTAAAGCACAAGGCCAAAGGGGACAGAATTCTGTCCTTGAGAGAGAGAGAGAGAGAGAGAGAGAGAGAGAGTGTGAGTGTGTGTGTATGTATGGTTTTTTTTTTCTGTTTCCGTGTCCTGAGTGCCTGGAATGCCCTCACCCACCGCTGATTCTCCCAACTTGTGGGGAGGTGACAGTTCCTGACACTTTGTGCTTCTCTGGCCCCACAGGCAGTGAGTATGATGAGGAGGAGGTGGATTATGAGGAGTCAGACAGCGACGAGTCCTGGACCACGGAGAGCGCCATCAGCTCCGAAGCCATCCTCAGCTCCATGTGCATGAATGGAGGGGAAGAGAAGCCTTTTGCCTGCCCGGTTCCTGGATGTAAAAAGAGATACAAGGTAAGGGAGGCGCCACCTCCCGCAGTACACTGCGTGGAAGGACAGGCCCACGTCAGAGAGCAGCCCCTTCTGGCCAGAGGGCATGCTGCTGGGTGTGGGAGGGTCCTCACTGGACACAGGTCAGTCCTGGGAGGTACCCCTGGTTTCAAGGTGTTTGGTGCAGTTTTCCCCATTGTTGACCTTTGTGGGGAGCAGTAGATACGTTTTTGCAGGACTATGTCTTTGATATTCTTCAAGCTCATGTAGATCAGGGGCTGTCATTATCAGTTGAGTCGCCTGTTTCATTGCCAGACACTGCCAGACACCGTCTGCCGTGGAGGGCGCTCCAGGTGGCTTGCAGGAGTCCACTTTGAAGTCCTGAAAGCTGGCAGATGCTCACAGGGCCCTTTTGGAAAACACTGGAAGGTTTTTAGCATCCAGCTGAGGAAGTTCTTGCTCCCTTCCCCCACCCGCGTGAAAGGAGATCAGGGAAGAAGGGCTTTGATATTTTTCTGGCCAAACCACCCTCGGGCTTCAGCATCCTCTGTAGATGGCCCAGGACCTGCATCTCTGAGGCCTGGCTCTGGGTGTCATGGGCACCGGGGGTGAGGGGGACAGAGGAGGAGACACTGCTTTTTCAATTAAGAAAACAGGACTGGAGAAAAACACCCATGACATTCAACTGTGGTCCAGAGAGCACTTTAAAAAACAAGTTTGCAGACTTTCCCTTGGGGTGTTAACAGCTCTTTAAATCTCCACAGGTGAGAGAGAAATATAAAAGGAGCACATACCTGGTTTACTTGATGATATGCTAATTTACCCACAGCTCAGCAGACTCTTTTTTTAAAGGCTCCGAGCAATGTGTTGACAGCCTAAGCACTGCTTATATTGCTCCTTCCTAAATATGTCTCTGAGTGCTAAAAAACTGTTTCAGTGCTTTTCCTACCTGCTACTGATACTAAAGCATGAAATACATGAATCGCAAGGTAACTGGCCCACGGTTTCAACTGCCCCTGTATTGTTAAAATTTTATCACAGAAAGTGCAGATACTCTTTGTTTAGAGTGAAAACCGTGGCATGGAGACGTGAGAACTCCACCAGGGCCTGTCTCAGCGCACAGGCGAGTTTGCGTGGCGGAGGCTTGCAGGTGAGAGTAGAGCAGGCAAGGACCTCAGAACTAGGGGCCGTCGACCCGCTCTATTTCCCAGAGCAGCAGGCAGAACGAGATCCTCTTTTGATCTCATAGAGAAGCGAGACAGAGCTGCTTGGGGGTGTCCTGCCAGCTCTCTGGATGCTACTTCTCGCCAGGCTTCATGGAAGCCGGTCCCCGCTGCTCTGCCCTCTTGCTGCCTTTTTCCAAGTGTCCGAACCCCAGGCCAGTGGTGCTGTGTTAAAGGAGGGAGCAGAGCAGTGGTCCAGGCTGAGACCAAAAACCATCAAAAAAAAAAAGGAAACGTAAACAACACCCTTTATTCTCCTTCCCATGTCTAGCTCCTATACTCATTTCTGTTGTCATTCTTCATTTGTTTTTACTTCTCTCGGGTTTCCAGCTCTCTCCTACAGTTATCTCTGTCTGCTTTGATAGGGGCGTGAGTGTTCTCTCTCCTCTAAGGCCAAGAACAAATGGGATGAGCCTTGGGCTTCGGAGGCTGCCGCCTTAGCACCACTGACTGCCCCGTGACACAGGTGGTGGTTAGTAGGCAGGCTTGCCATGAGGTTAGTGTGGGTTTCCTCTCCCGAGCCAGAATGCCAAGTAATGAAATGTGGGACAAGAACAAACACGAGTCTACTTCTAATCGATGTTAGCGATGAGTGTGGCCATATTCCCCGAAGCTTCGATTGGACTTTTCCTGCTTGGAATTTAGCGGCCGCGGGGCAGTCGTGTTCTCTCGTGTAATCATTTCCTCTTCTTCACTGCATTGCCGTTGGGCTGGGTACCGCTGACGAGGATGTCGTGAGCTGGTGTACAGTGGGGTCGGGCAGAATCCCAGGGTTGGCAGGGACTCTGACCAGTTAGTCTGACTCAGGATCAGCTGTACCATTTCATTGGTATTTGCAGAACCGAAAGATGAGGAGGTATCTAACACCCCAGACTTCATACTGAGCAGGGCAAGAGATCGGGGGCAGCAGCGGAGGGAGTCTCCATGGTGTTTTGCATGCTCATTCTGTTGCCTAAGCCCCCCACCCCAAGTGAATTAATGCCCCTTATTTCTCCAGGCAGAGCTGAAATGCCCTCCTTTGGAAGCCTTTCCATTCTCCCAGACCGGCTCCCCGATAGGCTGAAGTTCTACCTGTGCTCTCCTCACGTGCTCATGCCAGCCACAGGCAGAGCACTCACGACCCCCTTACCCCATGGGTGCGGACAGCTCAGAGACCCCTCAGCACTCTGCACAGGTCTCAGACATGGCAGATGACCTGAGGGTAAAGGGATAGAGGCATAGTGCATGGGGCGAAGAGGGAAATGTGGGCTCCCTGCTGACCTCGGACCCCCAGGGTGGCAGCAAGAGCCACTGCTTTGAGTTCCCCGCAGCCACTCCTGGCGCAACGCCTCACCCACCTCAAATGCTCAGATTCTGCTCTGACTTTAGCGGAGGGCTGGACTCCCAGCTTTATCTGGGACTAGGTTGCAAAGATGGGTTGAAGTGCTTTGAGGTTTTTACCTTTGATAATATTTCTGTTGCAGTTGTTAGGATTAAAGGCACTTTGGCATGTTTTAGAAATATAAAACCAAACAAATGCCCCTCCTCCAGCGTTTCCCTGGAAGCGCCCGCTGCTGCATGGAGGGCGTAGCCTAAGCAACACAAACACCAGCAGAGGGTGACAGGCTGGGGGTGGCCCCGTCTGCAGCCCCTGTGGCTCCCTGGATGGATCTCCTCTCCTCTCCCAAGGGTCCGTGAGGATCCCAGGCGGGAGCATGACTGACAGCACCTTTCTGAATAGCCACTGGCAGTAAATAATCAGGACGAAAGTTGATGTGTCAGCTCCATATCCTAGAAATGTATCCTAAGCACATCATCAGGGATGCAAAGACTGATTTACAAGGATGTTCATCAAAGCCAGCACCGATTTGGGAAACACTAAATGTCTAAAATAGGGGACCAGAACAGAAATCTACCACCAAAGTCCTGTTTTCCAAACATACCTAATGGCGAGGTAATACAATCCCATCCCATCTCTCATGGAAAATACTGAAATACCTCGAATGTGGAACAGAGTGGCCACTTACCTGTTCTCCTTTACCCTTCTGCATTTCCTAAATATCTGCAGTTACCTACCTGGAAAACAGATTAATAATCCAGGGGGAGAAACACCTGCTTTCCACCTGCCTCACCTTGAACCGCCCTGGTGAGCCCAGCGAGGGAGCAGCTCTGTGCACAAGCGCCTTCACTTGTGCCGCTAATAGTCCCCGCCCCAGCTCCTGTTTGGTCATTTTACTTCCTCATCGCATTCCCAGACAACTTCCTCTCCTTGCTATAGAGCATCAAGGGCACATGTTGACATCTGTACTTCTTGGTTGCGGAATTCGCACAGAGATGAAATAGTTTAGGACAGCGGCCCAGCTCGGTATCCAGACTCAGTATCCACACAGCTCAGTATCCACTGACCGGCTCAGTTCCCTCATCGGGCCAGGTCATTCCCGGCGGTAGATGGGAATGAACACCAGGCCCTCCGTTGTACCTCCAGCCCCTCCCCTTTCCCTCAGGCTATCCCTGTGTCAGGCCATTATAATTCAGTTTGTTCTGAATCCTTCCCAACTGTGAAGATTTTTCAAAGACCATCAGCTGCTCCTGCTATGTAATGAGCACTTGACACTTCAGGTACTTGGAATTCTGGCAGGAAATGTGGGCTCTGCGGTCAGACATCCCTGAGCCTCCATTCCGGTTCCATCATTTACCAGCCATGTGATTGAACAAGTCACTCACCTTCTCGGGGTGTCAGTATTGAGTAAGATACTGCAGACCAAGTTCTCAGCGTGAGAAGTTATGAACAGATACAGATGTCCGTGACTTCCTTGTCCTGTTGAAACTTATTTCCCTCCCTTTCCTCTTTTCAAAGACCAGAGGGATTTAAGCATTTCATTCTCTGTCATTGCCTGCCATTATTGCTTTCATCAATACTTTTGAAAGACCAAACTCATTTCAGGATATCTGCAGTGAGAAACTTCAGCGAGTCTTTAAACTCAACTAGAAAGAACATGAAGTCCCAATAGCTCCATGTGAAAGAGCAGATGAGAGAGATCTTGAGTCTCATCAGAACTTGTATTAACATTTGTGATAAGGGTGTCCCACCAACACAGGAGAACATCTTATAACAGCAGCGAAGAGAAAGTAATGGCAAGGTAGGCTTTGTAGACTTTTTACCAACCCCGGAAAATGTCACACATTTCCAAATGTGAAAACCCTCATTTTTCCCTGGTGATAAAGCTGACGTATGGAGTTAGACCCATTTTCCTCAGCCCGACAGCCAGACACGTAACAATGTTTATATTCAAGCAGGGAACAGACCATAGAACCTGCCAGAATCACTTCAACCTTGCACTTGCCTTCTGGTGAACTCTGGGCCAGGTTTCACATTGGACTGGCTGCTTGTGGCTTTAGCAATTTCTGGTTTCAAACCTTCCCTCACCTAATTATTTATAAAAACTCAGGCCTGAGTGGAGTATCTAAACCTTGATCCTCTTGCAATTGCTTGCCTTTTTAGTCAAAAAAAATTTTTTTCTTCCTATTGGTTTCCTCTATTTTCTGACAGGATACTGGGGCACAGGCATAACTGGATTTTTTTATGATTCATCTTGCAACAAGTTCCCTGTGAAAACAAGGGCAGAGAGGGACCCTCCTAGGTCATCTGAATTATCAGTTCAGCTAATGAGATATTAGGCAGGGAGATGAATATTCTAGCACTTGTGAGCCAGACTTCTACCACATCATTACTATTACCTAGGAAGAAAACACTTTTTCTATTTACTATGTTTAAAGTGACTTAAAACGATCTTTTTCATCTTCCATGTTTTGTGGGTTCCCTGGCTCCAGTGAGGTAGTTTCTTGCCCGGATCTCTCGTGTTGCTGCAGTTTGATGCCAGTTGGGGTTAGATACAAATTTGCCATCTTTACTTCTGTCCCAGCTGAAATGGCTGGAATAGCTGGGGGGCTGGCAAGGCACATCTACCCATCAAAGTATCCTAACAGGTCTAACCTGTCACTACACCTGTCACTGCCTACCCACTGCCTCTTATCCCCAACATGCCTCTAGAAGCCCAGTGAAACTTCCTAACCTACATGCAGGGGCTAAGGCAGGCAGGGCCAGAGCTGAAAATACAAAAGCTGAATGAGGTGTTTGGGACCGAGCTTGTTATTGTCCTTTAGGTGAACTTCACACTCCAAGGACAGCCCAGTGGTCACTTGATAAAGTCAAGCAGGGTTCTCTTCTATAGGGCTTTTAAAAGGGATTATTGTACACTGTGAACCTCTAAGAGGGAAATGTAAATAGGAGTAACTACTTTTTTTTTTTAAATGACAACTCTTGCTCCAGAGCAGTAAGGCCTGGTCTAACAATTCACTCACCCCCGTTACCTGGTGAGCATCTGCCCCAGGCTTGCCCCATGCTAGATGCTCAGGAAACAATACCATCCACCTGTTTTCTGGGAGTCCAGTAAGGGCACCTTATGAAGAAAGTAGATGACTGTGTTGGAATCCTTAAGGTGGGCTAGGACTGGGCTCAGCAGGAATAGGTTCAGGTAATACTTGAAGGGCAGTTCACTCTTCTGGCGATCTGTGCTCAACAACTTCTTTCATGTCTTATGCCCTATCTTTTTCTCTTCCTAACTTGGCAATGGCTAACTTGGAAATAACCCTTTGCCAGGAATTCCCCTTAAATCTTCCATCAGTTACTTAACAACTTGCACATGCTTCCTGGAATGAGCAACAGTAACTTTAATTTGGTAAATATGTAGAATGATTCTGGGCATTAAGAATTAAAGAATATGCTACTGAGCTAGCAAAACAACAGAAATTCAGAAAGCATTTTCCTGTTTTATGTATCATTTGGGATTTATCAGCAGGTTTGAAATTTGGGACTCTTCTGTTGCTGAGACGTCTGCAAACTAAGATTTTTTTGAAATACAGTATATGGTTGGAATGCAGCACATTAAAAAAAAAAAAGTAGGGCAGAGTCCACCCACAGGCACTACCATGAACAACTGTGTCAGGGCACGATTCGGTCAGGTAGGTCCCAGGGCAAACTCGGCCTGAGAGATACTGGCTTACCCCAGAGTGGAACATGGACAGAAATTTCAGGTAAGGTGAGGAATTACCACAGTCGTCTAGAAGCAAGGTATAAGTGGAGTTTCCAAACCAAGAATTTATACAAAATGTGTCAAACCTCATTTTCTTTAGAAAGATACACTGTTGGCCATCCTATGAGTATTTTATATCATTGTTCACTGTTACCACTCAGAATTCAGAGTAGAAAAAAAGACCGAGGAAGCAAAGTTCCAAGAAGAGTGCTGCTTTATATAGTGAGCCTTCAATCTTCTTTTATGTAAAACTTGAAGTCAGGACTGTTTCAGAATGACAGCATGTCATGTGCATGACCCGCACAGTCCACGATGAACCCACCAGACTGTCCCTGAAGAGTCACCACTGGACCCTTCAAAGCTTACTCTGTAAACAGCTGCCACCTGGGATACATCCAGTTGCAGTCCAGACCCACCCTGAGGCGCTCCCTGGCCTAACGATGTATGTGATTCCGTCTAATAGCGGCATTTGTGTCTTCTCCACAGAATGTGAATGGCATAAAGTACCACGCTAAGAATGGTCACAGAACACAGATTCGTGTCCGCAAACCATTCAAATGTCGTTGTGGGAAGAGTTACAAGACAGCTCAGGGCCTGCGGCACCACACAATCAATTTCCATCCCCCGGTGTCGGCTGAGATTATCAGGAAGATGCAGCAATAACATGCTGGTCATAACTGTGCCAAGAAATCCTCACCAGCAGTTGCTGATTTTGAAAACAGCCACCTTTTTTCAGGGGAAGCATTCAGCAACCCTTTAAAGAATTAAATGCATGCTTTAAATTTTTTTCTGTAATTTTGGAATGATGTATCTTTGTAGCGTTAATGATTTTGTACATTTGCACATGTAATCTTCATACCCATTTTCATTACTTTGATATAAGGTGCTAAATGAAAAAAGCTCTAGGTTCTTCAGCACATTTCCCCCAAAACAAAATAAAAGTGAGGGCATGTTGCATATTGTTTAGTTGTATTGCATTGATATCAGCTGGGGGAGGAGGGACTAGCACTGAGATTTCCCCCCAAGATTGTAATGTGATTGAAGTTTTTCAACACATCAACTCACTATGTTCAAACCAAAATAATACCTTCATTATCAAACTGGTTACCATGCCTTACATGATGGAGTTAGTATTCGTGAGTAGAAAGACTTTAGGAAATGGAAATATAAATAAAAAAAGAATGTTTAACATAATATGCTAAAAATATTTTCATATTTAAATAACATACGTAAAAGGTGTGCTTTGTGTTTTATATTATCTTGCAAATCTTTTTTTGCCCTTTAAAAGCTGAAAATCTTGCCATCTGACTTACCAATCATTTTAGTGTTAAACAGCATTTTTTGTACAGAATCGTCTATTAAGTTCACTGATTAACACACATTCATTGAGTGCCTGCCAGGTGCCAGGGTTTCGATTTATGCCTATTGATATTTTCAGACCAAGAGACCAGTTTAGTGAAATATTTTCCCCTGAAATCTGTTAGGAAATACTATGGAAAAACTTACGTGCAAATTTTGTGTATGTGAAATTTAGTTCGAGCTTCATCTCTAGGTGAAGTTTTAAAGCACTTTGTAGTTCTCTATTGCCAACAGATTTAGTGTTTTATGTGTTGCCAATTCTTGCAACCACTGCCCTAACAAACCTGTGGGGTTGCAAATCAGAATTAAAATTCCAAGCATGTTTCATACAGGAAGATTTTTGTTAATACCCCCTATGGCCTCTCCTTCATGCTCGCTGTGTTGTGACATTTTAAAAGGCACTTTTCCCATTACATTGTAGATGTTTGTATGCCCACTGGACATGTCTGTTTAGCTTTATAGACATTTTGCTGAAACATGAAATTGAGCCTTATTGACAATTAAGTGCTTCTTGCAGTAGGTGGTCAGAAAGTGACTAACACATGACCCATTAGAGTAACCTATGTCTGGACCATTCCTGAAGTTTTTCTCACCAACAATACCATCATGCCTTGAGTGTTCTTTTCTCCCAAGTGCTATTCCTTAAATGTGCGCGTTTACCACTTGCCTAAATAAGCAATAAAAATTGCTTTGAGATGGCCAATTACCCACAAAGTTAGTGAACGCAAACTCTTGCTTTTAACTTTCCATGTTACCACTTTACAAAGGTTTTACAGCAGAGAAGCAGGTGTCCCTCCTCAGTTTTTCAGACATTTTGAAATGACAGTTGTGAGCCAGGTGGGTAAGCATCTATATTCTTAAGTTGTGAATCCCTCATAATGAGAGAATTAAAGTATTTATAGACACTGCCCTTGAGAAATTTCCTCAGATATCTGCAAGGTCATCTTGGTCCTGAATACAGTATTACTTACCCTGTATGTCTAAAAGGATGATCCAGACATGAGAAGCAACTAGTTGGTGCATAAGAACGCCCCACTTGGCTATTTCATACCTACCTACAACTGACCAAAATTTTTTAGCCCAGCGATTACTTAGCTTTGCTCCTTCTAGTACAAGAAATTGCAGGCTGGATCAGTAGTGCAACAGCTAAACAGTCATAAAATAGTCATTGTGCATGTTAAATTTCTTTCAACTATAAAGCAAATTCCTATTTCTATTTACTTATTCATTGTGACAGTATTACTAAACAGGTAAGGATGGGAATATTTTGTTATACAGTGTATAGTGAATGTATCGTATTGTGTCTGTGAAAACTGTGCTTTAAATTATATTTTCATATGTTTTGTTGGGGACAGAGCACATTGTTTGAAAGTGACAGAGGTTTGTTTTAGAACTGAAGGCAACTTAGTCAAAATTCCTGTCAAGAAAAGCTGCTTATAAATGTAAATGAAATCACACTTAAAATAAACTGCCTCTGACCCAAAATAAACTTGGCTCTTTATTTTCATTACTGACCATTGTGAAGATCAAAATCAAGTTCATTAAGAAACTAATATACCCATTCAATGTCTTATTCTATTCCTCCCCCAAAATTCAGCTGACACAGGTAAGTTTTATTCCTTTGTTTTACTTATTTTTAAAAATAAGTTCTAGGATACTAAGATGAACAATCTCATTTCACTGATAGTAGCTAGTGCTATAATATTAGATGCTTTTCATTGAGTATGGCCCATAGTTTCTGTTATAACAAAAGTGCTCTTGGTCACTGAACATATTCCACCAGGATATATATCCTGTCATATGCTATAGGAAGCTGAAACATGAAGTCTTAAATTCTACTGCCTCCCTGGTCTGTCATGTCTAACATCTGGCAACTGCCTATGTACTGTTTTATCCTAGATTCAAATACCTCTTACAAGCAATGTGATGTGCGTGCTGGACACACAGCATCCCAAAATGCTACAACACTAAATACTAGGCTGACAGATAGCTAGTCTGCTTACGACAAGCTTAAGCATTATAACTACAAAAGCAGCAAAAGTAAGTACTTTAAATTCTTATTTTCATCTGGTGTCCCGGGAGGCCGGGCTTGGGCAGTGTGTGGCAGGCTCTGGACAGGAGACTCCAGGACCCCGGGCAGCTACCTCCGTCCTCTGTGCTGGACCCCATTACTCCTCCCAGCGCCGCCTCCAGAGCCCTCGTGCGTCTGTGAGAGCAGCGACAATGGATGAATCTCTGGTCACAACCTCAGGAGACTTTTTAAGTGGGATATGAAACCACTGCCATCCATGGAGGGCCTGGAAAGATCTTACAATATTGTCATATGTCCTTGGGCAGCTTCTAGGAGCAAGGAAGGCAAACAGAATGTATACTGATGGGAGAAGAGATGGTGGTACTAGAAGACACACGAGCTAAGAAATATCTGGAGGATATGGAGAGATAAATCACTGCACCTTCCAAGATGATTCTGAACAACCACTCAAACTATTCTTTAATGCCCAGAAATGTATGGCATCTTCGACTTAATCCATTTCTTCTATATAACGTGAAAAAAAACAAGTGCAAAGGATAGACTAAGGTCATGGACTACAGGTGCTGCTATGAGTGAGACCATCCAGTGTTTTTCGTATTCTTTCTGGCTTATTTCACTGAGCATGATCCCTTCCAGCTCCATCCATGTTGCTGCAAATTGCATGTGTTTATCTTTTTTGAATGCTGAGTAATATTCTGTGGTGTATATGTACCACATCTTCTTGATCCAGTCATCTATTTTGGGGCATTTGGGTTGTTTCCCTATATTAGCTATTGTAAACAGTGCTGCTATAAACATAGGGGTGCAGGTGCCCTTTTGAATTAATGTTTCTGTGTCCTTAGGGTTAATACCTAGGAGTGGAATCGCTGGATCCTATGGAAGCTCTATGATTAGTAGGTTGAGGAATCTCCATACAGCTCTCCATAGTGGTTGGACCAGTTTGCACTCCCACCAGCAGTGCAGGCGAGTTCCTTCTTCTCCACATCCTCGCCAACATTTATTGTTGCTAGTTTTTTTAATATGTGCCATTCTCACTGGTGTAAGATGGTATCTCATTTTAGTTTTGATTTGCAGTTCGCTGATTGCAAGTGATGTTGAACATTTTTTCATATGCCTGGTGGCCATTTGCATTTCCTCTTTGGAGAAGTTTCTTTTTAGCTCTTCTGCCCATTTTGTGACTGGATTACTTTGGTTTTTTTGCGTCTCTTCAGCTCGCTAAGAGCATTCATTATTCTATGAGGACATCAGAAGTCTGCATACTTAAATTTCTAGAAACTTCTGAATACTGATTTTACACATGATCATCACAGAAGAAATCTTTCAGGATCAGTACAATCCTGATTACTTTCTGAACTGTGTAGGTTTTTCTTCTGATTCATCAATGAAAAATACTTGCTTTAGAATTGAAAAAATCCCCATACTTTGCCCCCTCTTGTCACCGATGAAGACATGGAGGTGCCGCTGAAAGCCATCTTCCCTCAGCGCCCACGGGCCCTAGGAGGAGACAGTGATGATCACTGAGGGAAGGGCAGCCGTAGTCTCTTCTGACTTGCTGGAGAAGCAGCTGTCAGTAGTTCTCCTGAAGCCTCCTAATAAAGGTTAAAGGCTCCATTTAACTAAGCCCCTGGAGGGGCCTCCAGGATGGCCTAGGGGTTCGTCTCAGCGCTATCACCGCTGTGGCCTGAGTTCAAGCCCCGGCCAGGGAGCTACCCACAAGGAGCGTGGGAGCTAGCCCCCATAATGGGGCATGGAGCTAGAGCGCATGTGGTGCAGCAGAAGGTCTCTTCTCTGTGCCTGCTGCTCAGCTATGCTTGCAGATCTTGCCCCGCCCCGCCTCCTGCCCCGCCCCGCCTCCTCCCTTGCCCCGCCCCGCCTCCTCCCTTGCCCCGCCCCGCCTCCTCCCTTGCCCCGCCCCGCCTCCCCCTTGCCCCGCCCCGCCTCCTCCCCTCCACAAGTCTTCCTATGACACCTAGATACTCCCGAGTGCCTAAACCAAATAATGTCAATATCAGTCGTGATTAATAACTACCATGCCACTAAACACCCCTCCATATGGAAAGTATCTATTACCCCATAGTACCTTGAGTTTTTAATTTTGGCATTGATTTATATTATAAATCAACTACACCATTTGTTCTTTCCCTATACTAATGACTGTTTCCTTTAACTCAGCCTTAATATTCCAATACAAATTATAAACATACTAAGTGAGTTCTCAATGAACTGATGAGTTCCATTACTCTCCCCCCCCAAAAAAAATTCTTATTTTCATCTTTTAAAAGGAATACAATTCAGAATTTTTGTAAAGGCCCAGGCTAAAAAGAGATGCTCAAGATTCTAGTCTTAATGAAAAATTGACAATGAAATTAACCTTCAAAAATGTGTCTACTTCAATGTTAATGAGTGTGCTATACACAGAACAAACATGTTACTATGATTTGAGTTTATGCATTTGTGATAGATATTTTCTGTGACTTTCATACCACACACCACTGCTTAGATCATTTAACATGAAATAACTGCACTGACACACCTTGTCCCATTAGCTGTAAATACAACTTTTAAGCCTTAGTTGGAATATTTAGTCATAAAATTAGCAAAATATGCCTTATCTTTTCAAATATAAAGTTTTAGAAAATACATCTGCTATACAGCAAACAAGTGATCTCATTCTACATGCAGAGGGTTTTAGAAAAAAAACTGTTCAAAGAATTTGCAAGACTTAGGATAAATTTTTATTACACATAATATTTAGTAGTCATGCTCAATCAACAAGGTCAACAGAAACTTGTAAATATTCTGCTAAATATACATTTTTTTCAGTGCGGTAACATTAAAGTAATCCCTGTTTCCTTTATTCATATAATATTGCAAACTGGGGAATAAATAACGATACAAACACACAGCTTCCTTTCTTGAAGTTTAGATTAACAGATGTTAAGATTTGTATTTATTGATAAGTCAAAGACTGACCTCCGCAACACCAAACTGAAGCTAGCTCTTGGTCAGAAAAGTGCAATAAAGGGTGCATGAAAGTGACACCTTGTGGTCTCCTTAGTAGTCTATTTGAGGTGATTTTTTTTAACTGCTATAAGCTATAACTAAATAAAAACTAGTCAAAATTCAAAACATTCTGATCAAAGTGGGTCTGCACATGTCTTTCAAACCCCTGCTGGTCATAGTCAGGAGGGAACTGCTCGCTGCACATTGGGCATACCTTCCAGTGACTTTCGACATGTTCTTCAAATTTGCTCTGATCATAGTTAGGAGGGAACATTAATTCACAGAGGGGACACTTCTTGTGAACATCAAAGCTTCAAGAAATAGGAAAAGGAAAGAATTACATATTTCTACAAATAAATTTCTAACAGCAATAATCTTTAAGATCTAAAAGTTTACATTTATCTAGCTAAGCTGATTCTTCACATTAAACAACTTACCTTGAAAGTCTTTAGTGACTCCAGAAACTGCTTATCTGGCTTCTAAATACTTGTTATTGACAATAGTGTAAATCATTTGCCAAATCACAAAGCCTCTGAATTTAGGTTTACATTTACACTGACAAAGGGAAAAAATCCTTTTTAATTAAAATTCACTATGTGAAATAGGCTTGGTGACAGGAACTCTTCAATTTCTGGCTTTAAAAAAGTGCCCTTTATAATTCTACAAAGATGAATACAATGGGGGCCCACACCCAGAAAAGTCTGAGGTAGGGCCATATTCATTACTAACAAGTGTTCTGGGACTATACTTTGAGAGGCACTGGTATATTTAATCAAAATTATACAACAGAAAAAGAAAAATTACCTGGAGTCAAAGCAAAAGCCGGTTCCATGCCCACGTAAATGCTGACTTGGAGGAGCAGCAGCTGGGGACACATTCTCATCCTCCTACACAAAAAATTTTGCAATTTTTGAGACGAATGAAACCAAGTTAGTTCCTAAATTCATTCAAGTATTTTATAAAGGATTACACCTTGTGCAACTCAACTTTATTGAGCATATGATCACTTTAAGATTTTGTTAAATGCAATCTGATTCTCAGTAGGTCTGGAGTAGAGCTGGAGATTCCAAATTGCTAACATTACCATTGTTTCAAGGCTTTTATTTTTGAGTGGTAAGGGTTCCAAAACTGCAGGAGGTTAGGACACCACAGTGAATTCAAAGGGGTACTATGGGATATTTTTAGTTTTCTAAATTAACTGGATACACAGGAACTCTGAACATCTATCATACCATATGAACAACTAATTCAAGATAGTTCAATTTCAACATTAGATAGAGCTACCTTCCTTTCAATGATCTTTAAAACACTGAGTTTTTGGCAGTTGCTAAGATATAAATTAAGTCCCCTGTGAAATACAAAATGAAGGTGGCTAATCTAATCTGAAGCCAAGGTTTGAGAAGTCATAGAGCGATTAGCCATATTCATCCCATTAGTGACTGACTACTTAAGAATAAAATAAAAATAAATTTTTCAATTCATTTTTTTAATTCTTAAAATGTTTGCTATATTTGTTAGGACATGGTTATATATTTCTTTTGTCCAATAGGGTGCCAGTAAAATTTAATGTGACACTAAGGGTACCACGAAATTAAAGTTTGGGAATTTCCGGTTTAGTCAATTTTAAATCTGTCAGCATACTAGCATCTACAGTCAAACTGATGTGTCTCAAATACTGGCTGTGTGATTTGAATCAAGCCAGCTAATCTATCTCAATTTTTTCCATTATATAACAGTAATTCCTATATTACTATATTAAAAAGAGAAGTATCGGCTGGCAAAGACAGAAATGTTTGTTACCCTATTGTATTGTTATGGCTATCAGGTAAGGGTGTCATACAAGACTTTTGGTCTGATAGTTAACCACAATTTCTGATGAGAAGGAAGGAGATACGGCAGGTGCTAAGAGAGTAGGTCACCTCAACCCTAACTCAACTGTGCTAAGTCCAGTAACCATTAATTACTCCCAGGGCAGAGAACCAGAGAAATTAAGTCAACTCAAATTTCCTTTCTATATTCTAAAATCACTTACAAAAATACTTTACTCGTGATTTTTGTTGTAATGACAAATTGCTTTTAAAAACATGGTCTGAATGTACATAAAAATTAGTTTCTGTCTAATGTAAAAAATCTTTTGACTGCAAAATACAATTACCCCAAGGTGTGCCTATTAAGAGCCTTCCATCTCATTACCAAATCTAGGCATGTCAGCAAATGAGCACAAGACTCTAACACTGCTTCTCATGGGTTTGCAGGAGGGCAAAGCACACAGATCAGAAAGAACATTCTGCTAATTAAACTGAAGCAGATGACTACAGAGGAGAATGGCTTGTCACATGTAACATCTGTGCCAAGAATGATCAGATTAGATATGCAAAATGTGAAGTAAAGGTGTGAAAAAGCAGTAAGATGATACTCTAGACCTTAAATAGGCTACAGAAGTTCTGACAGTTTTCCTAATTATTCCCAGTAATGGACACAGAAGGCCAAAAGGCAGAAGGGAGAACACATTTTTCTCCATTATGGGTGTTGAGCACTAAGGCTAAAATCATGCCTGTCTGAACACTGATCAGTTTCTGCAAAGGTTAATAGCAATTAAATGCAGCAAACTAGATTAAATGAGAAACAGGTCATGATACCACTGTACTTGCAAAGAGCACGATATAAAGCATTTCTTTTAAATTCATCTTCATACACAGAAAATTCCAAAAAAGCTGCTATGAAGACACTATTTACTAAATGGCAAGAAACCTCTTAAATGAAATAAAAATAAAATAATGACAATACTACCCTAATGATATGACTGAATTCTCATGAGTGTTATATTGCTAGATTAAATACTAATGTCAAAGTTTTTCTCTGAAAAAGAAAACTACATGATACATACACATTTTTTTTTAGCTAAAAATAAAAAACCACCTTAATACTTAAAAGTAGGGTAGAAATGCTCCAATAAAAAGATGCACACTGATGCGTAACAGTCAATTAAGAGCACTTTGCTTTTTCTGGCCTAGTACATTTACAATCAAAAGAATACAGTACTTACTTAGTGATTATTAAGATTGAACTCTGTGATAACTACAAAACTGTAAGATTATTTTCTGAATTTAATCCTAAAGTGTTAGGTGTAAATGTAATGTGTAAATCCTAAAATGTAAGTCTGAAGCATTTTTCTAATTTAAAATGCATGCAGGTTTTTCCAAAAGTCAAGCAAGTAATGGTGTATACACACACACTTTTCTCACACACATATACATAACTCTACAGAGGACAAGAAAGGGGGACAAGCAAAGAAAATGGAAATTCAATTTACCTTACTATCCTCAGGGTCTTCTAAGCCATCAGGCCGACTCAGGTTTCGAGCAGGCTGACTGCAGACCACATTATCTTCCAGTCCCCAAGAAGGTAGTCTCACAGGTGGTCTTTGGATTTCATCGGGGTAAAAAGCACCATCTGCTCCATCTGAAATAATTTTGTAAGAGCAGGGTGAAACCCTGGTACTAAAATTAGCATCTCTGTGTTCACCTATGATGAGCAGGATAGCAAACAACCATTTTAGTGCACTAAAAAGTGTTTATAGCCTGAGGGATTTTTAAAAATAGTAACTACATGAAGAAATAAAATGTAAGGGAAATAAAATGCATATTTAATAAGCAAAAAAGACTACTTATTCATAGTACATCACTTCTCAATGAAGCTAGTGTTAGACATTTAAAACTGCTTGTTAGGGCCTCCCCGGTGGCGCAGCGGTTGAGCGCTGGGTTGCGAAGCTGCCCACGGCCTCTGTGGCGCCGGTTCGATCCCCGACTGCTCCCTGGCCACCGGAGGAGGATCCCGCATGGTGTGCAGACCTCTCCTGCCACCCGCTGCTCCCCTCAGCAGTGTACTTCGGTCCTTCTGCCTGCTCTGCTCCCTGCTCTGGTGAATTCTCTCACCCTCCCGTGCTTCTGACTGTACCCAGTGCATGTATAAACAAAACAAACAAACAAATAAATTAAAAAAAAAAAAAATGCCTCTATAAAAAAAAAATAAAAATAAAAAAATAAAACTGCTTGTTATAAAATGTTTCTTTTAGAGTGGACTGTACCAGCAGTATTCTAACCCCACAAAGATATATAAACAAAACCAAAAAAATTTCCATATTCAGTTAACCCCAAACCAAAAATATTTTAATAACCTCTTATTTCCTGTGCTGCATAAGGATTACCATATTGTAGAACAGGTTGTATATTTGGTACTGCAGGAACATGACCATTTTGCTCTGAGCATGTGCTCACACACTGAGAGATCTGCTGAGGACTCTGGGAATTCTGACCTTCCATTTTCCTTTCTACTGAATTTTCTAGACTCCTCTCGATAAGTTCCTGAAGTTAATAAAAACAAAGGAAAAGAAGCAAATTAATCAAATGTAACAGCATTAAGCATGTGGCAAAAATATTAACATCAAGGGTATTTCCCTATTATGTTTAAAATATACAGTTGGAAAGGCTACTTCTCACTTCTCATAAATGCTCCTTCCACATGTAGCAAAGCAGAAAACCCAATGTATTTTCCAAATTTATTCGTGCCAAGAAAGTGGCCTAAATTGAGCTAATGGAGGGAAATTGTCAATCTCTTACAATTTAGTGATTAAGAAGTTAAAAGACCAAAAAACAACCCAGATCACTTCCCTAGTAAATTCTATTAAATATGTTAGGAACAATTTTTTTTTTTTAAATACTACTCCAGTATAGGGCCTCCCCGGTGGCGCAGCAGTTGAGCACTGGGTTGCGAAGCTGCCCGCAGCCTCTGCAGTGCCGGTCTGATCCCCAGCTGCTCCCCGGCCACTGGAGGAGGGTCCCACACGGCACGCAGACCTCTCCTGCCACCCGCTGCTTCCCTCAGCAGTGTACTTCAGTCCTTCTGCCTGCTCTGCTCCCCGCTCTGGTAAATTCTCTCACCCCCCCGCACTTCTGACTGTACCCAGTGCTTATATAAATAAATAAATCTCTTAAAAAAAAAAAAAAACTACAGTATATAAACTCTTACAAAGGCTAAAAGAAAACACTCCTCAAGTTACAAAACAAGCCAGGAAAACTGCAGATCTCACCCCTCATGATTATTGTTGCAAAAATCCTTAATGTTTATTAAATCAAATTCAACAGTAATAATCATGACCATATGGGTTTTATCACAAGAATGCAAATTTAGTTTAACATACAAAAACAGACACACCACACTTGTAAGGAAAAAACCACATGCCATTTTCATTTAGATGCAAAAAAAAAAAAAATCACAAAATTCAAGTCATTTTTTTTTAATATCTCACTAAACCAGGGTAAAAAAGAAATTCCTTAACTTGATGAAAGATATCTACAAAAATCTCTAAGAAACCTTGATGGTAAGAACCTACTAAGATCAATAATATGGCAAGGATGTCTATTCTCACCACATCTGACACTGTACTGGAGATTCTGAACAGTGGATTAAGGCAGGACTAAGATAAAGGCAGGCAAATGGGAAAGGAAGACATAAAATTCTATTCACAGACCTGATCATATATCTAGAAAATCCTAAGGAACTTACTAAAACTAGGAGGCTAACTGAATTTAGCAAGGTTGCAATGTATAAAACCAATATCCATAATCGCATTTCTATGTATCAGCAACATTTTTAAAACTCAATTAACAGTAAAAGCTTGATAAATACATAGGAAGATATTTAACAAAAGATGTGCAAAACAACACTAATAATAAACATTACTAAAAGAAATTAAAGCATTCAACACAGAGAGACTCCACATTCATGAACTGGGAAACTTAACATTTTACACTATTAATTACCCCCAAAATGATTTATAGGTTCACTGCAATCCCAATCAAAATCTCCACTAGGGTTTTATATTTATTTACAAGCTGATTCTTAAAAGTAGATAGAAATACAAAGGTCCTGGAATAGCCCATTTTTAAAAGCAGAACCAAACTGAAGATTTTTACAATCTCATTTCAAGACTTACTATAGAGTTGATTTTAAGACCCAATTTTAAGACTCATTACAAAGCAATAGTAATCAAAAGAGTAGTGTGCTAACATACAGGTAAATACATAATCAGCGGTTGGCAAACTTCAGCTTTGTACACATATAGCCTCTGTGCCAACCACTCAAATCTGACTGACGCTGCTGTATTAACAGGTAACACCTGCACGAATGAGTAAGCATAGCCAAGTACTAGTCAAATTTACTTACAAATCAGGCCGCAAGCCCAATTTGGCTTGGAGCTCTTAGTTTGCTGATGATACCCGTTATCAACATCTGATACACAAATATTAACTTTAAATAGATTATAAACCTAAACATTGCTGCTAATACTATAAAACCACTAGACCAAAAAACAGGTGAAAATCTTTGTCACCTAGGTTAGGCAACAATTTCTTAGGATCAGACACAAATGCTAAGAACCATTATGAAAAATATTGCTGAAATGGACTACTTCAAAATTTAAAAGGCTTTACTCTTCAAAATATTTTTTTATGGCAAGGAAGCCACATATAGAGAAAATATTTTCATAATTATCTGACAAAGGAAATGTATCTGGAATATATAAAATACAACCAGCAAAAATAACCACCCCAGTTAAAAGAAAAATAGGTAAAAGATCAGAATAGACACTTCACAAAAGTATAAATGCCAATGATCTTTTAAGCACTGAAAGGATTGTCAGCGTGACTAGTCAACATGGAAATTAAAACGAAAACCACAATTAGATGAACAATACACACCCCCTAGCATGACTAAGATTAAAAGACTGACAAGTGCTAGTGAGGCTATGGAACCATTAGAATGCTCGTATATAGCTGGTTGGAATGCAAAGCTGTAGAGAGGCCATGGAAAATAATTTGGCTATTTCTAAGACACATACATTTATTGTATAAGCCAGTATCTTCCACACCAAGGCATCTACTCAAGAAAAATGAAAACGTATGTCCACAAAAAGACCTGTATGAGAATGTTCAAAGCAGCGTTCAAAATAGCAAGACTTCAAAAAATAACTTGAAAAACCCATCAGCTAGATTATTGTACATCAATGAATAAATGGATGAATTTCATGTGACTGAATGTATATGGAATACTAGAAAAGACAAAAGTATACAGCGACAGAAAGTAGATCAGTTGTCCAGCTGGGGGTTGCTGGAGTTGACTGCAAGTAAACATGAGGGAATTCTGTACAGTAACAGAAACATTCTATAGTTTGAATGGAATGGTAGCTACAGAACTATATATAGTGCCAAATTCATTAAGTGCACAAGGCAAAAATTAACTGTCATCGCCTGTTCATGGTCATTTTGTTCATTGTCATCCCTTGGAAATAGAAATAAGCCTCTATTAACAAAATTTTATCTCTATAAATTACCTTAAAATGGAGTGATCTTAAAATGGAACAAGTCATTGCTAAGAGCAAACCTGGTACACATGCAAAAATGCAAATCAATTTAGGTAGTTAAAAAAGATGTGAATTTAAAGTTCCTCATAAGCATCAGAAAAGTGTACTGAAAGAACATGTTGCAGAGTTACAAAGTGAATGATATGATTAGGGCACAGCATGTTGAGGACATGAGCTACAAAGCTAAGCCAGAAGTCAAATGTATCAAATCTATGTTATATAGTTGTTCACTATATTGGCTCTAATGGCTAACAATAACAGTAGAAGAGTCCTTAATAAGGATTAATATAGAAAAACTATACAGGGCATACTTGAAACTAGAAGCAAATAAGAGGGAAGGGATAACATGACATGATGGACTAGAGTCAGAATGACTGAGTTTTGCTAGTAACACTGAAGAACTTAACTTCTCCAAGCCTTAGAAGATTTGAGAATGAGGGAGTGTTCAGAACACAGCAGGGACTGCAACAGATGTTCCTTCATTTCCTTCCATGACTCAAAAACTCCAGACATTACTGCTACAGTAAATCAGTACTGTGAAAGTGACGATGTGAATAGAGAAAAAGGAAAAGTAAAAGCAAAAAGTACTTCAAACATGATTCAAGAAGAGATAAAAGGGGAATAAAAGTAGCAAGAAATATGGTTAAAGTTCATCTGCAAGTAAATGATAATCTACTTAAAGGTTTATCATTTTAAAGGTTTAAAACTACTCAGAGGTTTCATCAAAGAAAATCTGTATATGCATTGGTATAGTCAAGCAATTTCACAGACAGTTGCCACCTAAGAAACAGTTTAAATTAATACGCTCCTGGGCCTCCCCCTGGGCTGCAAAGCTGCCCGCAGCCTCTGCAGTGCCGGTTCGATCCCTGGCCACCAGCAAGGGTCCCACATGGCGCAGCAGACCTCTCCTGCCTCGACCGCTGCTCCCCTCAGCAGTGTATTTCGTCAGTCTGCCTGTTCTGTTCCCCGCTCTGGCTCTGGTGGATTCTCACACTCTCCCGCACTTCTGACTGTACCCAGTGCTTGTATAAATAAATCTTTAAAAAAATAAAATAAATTAATACGCTCCTCCTCTACAATCAAAGATGCAAAAAATTATCTGGGAAGAGGACTGAAGGCTAGAAAACCACCAATAATCAGCAATTTTGATACCCAATGGGTAACTAGATAAGAGTTGGGTTGATGAAATATAGGGACAAGGACAGATAGCTGTATTTTGGGTAGTTTGGCAAACTGAGAAATCCAAACTCGACTTCAACAGATTTTTTTCTTGTAATATTTAACAGAAGAACTGGGATATATGCAAAAGGTGTGTGTGTGGGGTGGGAGGTATGAAAGGCTTCATCAAAGACAGAGTGGGGAGTAGAAGAGGTGGATTTACTAAAATACACTGCTAAGAAGAGCAGTGGGCAAGACAGGAGAGGTCTGCTGTGCCATGTGGGTCAGCTCCCTGGTTGGGGATCAAACTCAGGCCTTAGCTGTGACAATGCTGAGACTTAATTCCTAGGCCACCAGGTAGGCCACCCCACAAGAGAAGATTCTTAACAAGATTCTTAAATATGCATTCAAAGCCCTCAGCCCCAAAATTCATGTTTAAAATTCATGATGTACATGAGCTTAGATGGGGGAGGGAGGAACTACATCTTTTCACTCAACTGTAATTGAAATTTGGCATTTTTTTTTCCCCAATTTTGTATGTAGACAAAACGAAACCACAGTAATAGTGCAATACATATAACTATGACCTACGGAAGTCAGATGTATTTATTTCATATTACAACAGTTGTAGTCATCTCAAAACAACCATTGTATTCATCACTACTTTAAAATCATGGTATGTAGTAGACATGCTGCCAAAGTTTTTAATAGGCACATAAACTGTCTCATAACTCAAAATCTACTACTTTGTTAACTTTTTCTTTTAGTTTTTTTTCTTTGTGAGTATGCATTTTGCTGTTTTTTTTTTTGTTTTTTTTTTAAAGATTTATTTATTTATACAAGCACTGGGTACAGTCAGAAGCAGGGAGGGTGAGAGAATTCACCAGAGCCAGAGCGGGGAACAGAACAGGCAGAGTGATGAAATACACTGCTGAGGGGAGCAGCGGGCGGCAGGAGAGGTCTGCGTGCCAATTGGGACCCTTGCCAGGGGCCAGGGATCAAACCGGCGCTGCAGAGGCTGCGGACAGCTTCGCAGCCCAGCACTCAACCACTGTGCCACCAGGGGAGGCCCATTGCTGTATTAATTTAAACCTATATTCTAGTGTGATAATATACATTTGTAGAGGTGTGAATGTATAGCCCTAAAACATAAATAGTGTTACAAGTCAATGTATTCCAATAAGTATAATTTTTTTAAATCTTTCTGAAAATACATTGAGAAAATATTTTCTGAAAACAGAACTCACCAGACTATCAAAAGGTCTAGAACAGATCAGGAAGCCCTTCAAGATCTCCCCTAACTTCAATGACAAGCATGACGCAAGTACAGCTATCTAACCGAAGAAAAACATTTAACTACTGATTCACAATTCTCCTAAAATAAAGTCTCCACAATCTAAGAAATAATTTTGTTAGGAATTCTAACAGTTCCAAAAGTTGTTTAGCTGGTTTGCCTATGATAGACTGGTAATTTTTTTTTTAAGAGCCCCAAAGTGGCTTACAGTAACCTTGTTTTACAAATTACTTGGCAAGTTAAGGATGTTTTTACCATTCCATCCATTTAAATAGGAGGAATAATACATTTGTCTTACACCTGCCACGTGCAGATGCTGTGAGAATAAAGAACAGAAAATGCTTTGAATCACAACCTTGTGAACAAGTTGTTCACAGTATTTTTATATATGGATAATTCCCATTTTTATTTTTGTAACACTTCCAGATAGGCTCTATATTATAGCAAAAATGGTAAACGTACACAGTAGGGATGGGACCCAGGAATTTGTTTCAGGAAATGACATAGCTGATTCTGCCGCAAGTTCAAGTTTGAGAACTACTGAATGTGACTTCACAGTGGAAGAGTGTGAAACAGGAAACTGGTTTAAAATGGGACTTGAGATAAGTGGAGGCCAGCTCATACAAAATATTACAGGATTTTTTATCCTAAGTGCATGGGAAGTCCATTAAGCAAGACAGTGATGGGTTTCTTACCTGACTTCAGGTAAAAAGAGATGGATGAGGGACACCCAAATGATTCTCTCTCTTCCCCTCCCCCCCCAAAGAGTGTAATTGCCCAAAGGAATTACATATATTTGGTCTTTGTCCATTTCCCAACACAGAACTCCAAAAACCTTTGAAATTCCTGAATGATACTGTCTTCTGACATTCATAAGGAGTTCACTTAGATCATCTAACAAGAGGACTGTAAATGGGCTCTCAGGTGGTTTCAAGGGAGGGGCTGATCATCAAAAAGAGCAAGCAAATGGACAGAGTTGTAAATTTTAGCACACACCCATCACTGTGTGAATAACTGAATTTATTCATACATATTAACTGAAGCCCAAGTTTGGGGAGCTTTCAATTGGTAAACATGTGTCAAGATCACCCTTGAAAAATGCTGGACATATGGTAAGTCACCAAACAGCTTCTAAAATATTTCCTACTACAATAGAAAACCTGATAAAAATTTTCTGTATTTGAAAAAACTGTTACTCTTTTCGTAAATTTGAACATTGTAAAATTTGTTAAATACAAAATATGCAACAAAGACCAAATTAATACATTTCAACACTTAGGTAATTTTCTCATAAGGAAAATATTTTAAAATATTATTTAACTAAAGATATTCTCCAACTAAAAGCCTTACTACCATGTGTCAGTTTTTCATTTTATCTCAACTTTTTTTTATAATCACCCTCACATGAACTATAAAATGGGTGAATCTTCACAAAGTTGTATTATCATTCAGTGGCATATGAAACATTTTTTAGAAGTACACTGTTTAATACCTTTTCCCTGGAGAGATTTTCCAAATGTGCAGATAGAGCATTTATTTCTTTGTCTTTTTCTGCCAACTGAAGCTGAACAAAGAAAAAAATTATCATTAATATTTTTCATTATCTACTCTCTTTATACTTACACTTCTAGTTCATCACATCCTATTAAAAATAATTCCTATGACGATACCCATGTATTTTTTGTTTCTTATTCTAAATTACTTGTCATTATTGACATACTACCCTTACTCCTGTACATGTACATGAAATTATACCACCACTGTCATCCTCTCATGTTCGTTTTTTGCATCCACTTTTTGTAACCAATCACAAATACCAGTAAAATTTCCACAAAGTTTTTTTCTATGGCTTCTTACCTCTATTCTCTCTGAAACATTCATTTTCTCCTAAGCCTTTCCCAAAGAAACAAGTCACAAATATTAACTCACATACCAAACTATTTCTTTTCCCGACTTCAAAATTTGCCTTTTGCAAATACTACTACACCCCTCCCCAAAATGTCAAGGCCCTAAAATAATTTTACAAACAGTGATGTCTGTTTAAGTAAACAAGAGGATATAACAATTGGTTACTTTTCTGCTTACAAACTAAAGCATAAATAAAAGATAAAACTAATAGCTACCTGATTTCACAGAATTAGAGACTAGCAATGCATATGGGTATCCAATTTCTCAATTCACAGTTAACCCTTTGCACTCCGAACCATTCTGGACATTGGCTACCAGCTACTCGACGCTACTTTGCAGCGGAAACACGCATTTACAGACCCTCGTATTATTTAGTATAATTTTGGAACCAAGTAACATATTATAATGATATTGGACTTATAGGAATTGGGTGACATCCAGGAATGTATATTTGCAAAAACAATATTTTATTGTTTATAATTTTGTACAGAATGATAAGTTTTGTAACACTCCCCAATATGCATTGCAGGCTGATTAGTGCATGTTTGACAGTAATAAGTGGTTTGACGCCTGCCACCAGGTGTTTTCCTGTTAGAACACACAATGCAGTCCCGTTTTCTTTGTCCCACATCGGGAATATGTAGTTTATTATTTAATCTATTGTCCGCATAAGATGTATATATCTTAGTAATTTTACGATATTTTGATTTAATTTCTTGTGCCATTTCAGGATAAAACTTCAGGGAAACATGCATGTCTCAAAAAGTTGCATTGAAATAACTCAATTCCCCGTAATCACTAATAAATTGCAATGTCCCCTGAGAGGGGACATCCAAGTGATATGCTAGAATTCCGATGTCCCCTGAGAGGGGACAGCGGAGTGCAAAGTGTTAATGAACTGTATTTCAACATAACTAAATACATACTGTATTTTACTTATTGACAAAAATACTATCCCAGTTATCCACATTAAAATGTACAGATAACACATTTCCAATAAGTACTAAGCACTACATCTCAATCTGAATACTAAACTTACTCTGTAACTGTCCTGTACTTCAGCTAGTTCTAGTTTTACATTTTCAGCAATTTTCACTTGTTCTTTCCATTTCAGCTCCATTTTTGCAAGTTCATCAGCATATTTGTTGCATTTTATTTTCTCATCCTAAATAAAATTAGTATAATTACAAAATTAGTATAATTAAATCTATATAGACTATCTACAGAAACAGATTTAGATATGTAGTGAATGTTTATTACAACACTGTTCTAAGAGGATAAAAATGAAATAACCAAATGTCTATCAATGCATGATAGGGTTAATCATTTTATATCAACATAATGGAATAGTACATGTTTTAAAAAGAACAAAGCAGAACTACAATTTGACATGGAAAAAGTCACAAAACAAACTATAAATAGTGAGCTGGAGAAACAACAAAGGAAAGTTATATTTTTGCTTTAAAGGTTGGTTTACAGTAATAAAATTGAGTTTTTTTTAATAAAAGTTGGTTTACACAATTACTTAAATATTACACATGATGTTTGTGTACCATTGTACAGAAAAAATATAAACCAAAATATTCATAGTTCATATCTCTGGGGGGCAGGACCATGAGTGTACTTTTATCATCTTAATTTTTATAATGCATTAATATTTCACAATAAACTTGTAATACTTTACAGAGATAATAAAATTCATATTTAAAATGCTGTTGTTTCCAGACATTAATAAAATGATGGAATTTTCTGACCAACACAATCTCTAGGTTGACTTTTACCATTGCTCCTCCCCACAATCCAGAACAAAAAAGGAAGGAGTTGGAAATCCAGACACAAAAGTAAATATGTGAATTTCATTTTAAATGGTTTTGTACAAGGTGGAAGTTTATAAATATTTTGAGCATGTCAATGGAGAAAAAGTCTTCAACAACTATTCAATCAAGTATCTAGCCATACTACATATATTATATTCAAAAATAGGCCTAAAATTGTTAATAAACTTAAATGTAAAACATTAAAACTTCTAGAAAGAAAATCATTAGAAGTTGGGTTAGGAACATCAAAACTACAAAACACAAAAGAATAAACTGATAAATCTGTACATCAAAATTAATTCTTACATTTCTAAAATAACAATTAAGGAAATAAAGACTATATTCACCACTGAAGTATCAGGGAAACACTTACATACAGAATAAAGAAAACTTACAACTCAGTAATGTAAACAACCCAACTTTTTAAAAAGGCCATAGATTTGAAAAGGAATGAAATACAACAACAACATGGGTAAACCTCAAAATAATTATGCTTAAAAGAGGGCAGGAATAAATCCATTTATAGAAATAATACAAAAAGCAAGCTAACCTAAGGTGGCAGAAAACAAGTCACTGGTTTCTTGCCAATGGGAAATGGAAAGATGAGTAGCAAGTGGTTATTGAAAAAACTGGAGGGGGGGTGGTGTGGTGGTGGTGGGGGTGTGTGTGTGTAAATGTTGACATGATGAATCGCAGTTTCATGACAAAATATGGCAAAACTGATCAACCTGCAGACTAAGTATGTTTAGTTTCTTGGATTTCAATTGCACTTTACTACGTGTGCATGTGCACACCTTGAGGAAGTTTTGAAGAAACATTCTTTCAATACCACCCAGAACTGTTTCATACTTAATGAAAAATAAAGTTCCTTTAAAAACAAATACTTTGAAATAAAAACTATTCTAATCAACCCTTCTACAGAATCCTCTAAAGCAACGAAAATGTTTAAAGTCCAATTAAAAGATCACACATCCTTTAATTACATAATTTAAAATGAAGTATTTTAAATTACTTCAGTTAACACTGAGCTTATGAACTTCACTCTACAAGCTCTACAAAGTATCCCCTCCCCTCTCCAAATGCGCACGCGCGCGCACGCATGCACACACACACACACACACGCACGCACACAGTTAAACAAAAATCACATACAAAAAACACCTTTTCCTCGAATATCCAAATCATATAAATGAAGATTTTCCCTATTCCTTTAAACATTTCATGAGTGAATGCCACCAAGGAAGCTGCAAAAGTGAAATGTTTAAATGGTGCAGTTTTGAAAAAAAAAAAAGAGTTATAAAGGCAACAAATCATTTACTTAACATTCCCTCTTTCCACTTAACAAATCTGGTCACTTTAAGATGAGGTGAAATTTTATAAAGTTCAAACATTTCCAGTTCAAACATTTCCATTAATTTATCTTTACAATAAGATGACTAACCAAAATATCCAACATTAATAACCACTTGCCCATTATCGAGAGCAGGACATTAGGTAAACAGAAAATAACTTTTTAGGATCCTAAGTTTACACACAGGCCTACATCAAAAGACAATCATTACAACCCCCTCATGATCCACTATATACAGATAAAAGGAATCCTAAGATATCCATCAATTGAGACAATAAAAGTATGCTAAACCATTACATTTGATAATTCTTTCACAAGAAGTAGCTTACCTGCAAGAGTTGTTTGCACTTATTATACTTTTCTGTTTTGTCAGCAATTTCTTTGGTCATTTCACAGACTTGCCCCTTTGTTACCATGTCAAAATCTGCCTCGGCTATAACAAGGCAAAAAATAAGATTAAAATTATTTCACTTAAGGGTATTTGACTTAAGGGTGAGTATAATGTAAAATATAATAAATGAAATAGTGAAAAAGAGAAACATGTTTTAAAACATTCATATGCTAAGTAAACAAAAGAGGGTAATATAAACTCTATAGAATTTTTTATTTTTATTTTTTTTAAGATTTATTTTTGTACAAGAGCAGGGGTACAGGCCAGAGGCGCGGGAGGGTGAGAGGATTCACCAGAGACAGAGCGGGGAGAACAGGCAGACAGCCAAAATACACTGCTGATGGGAGTAGCAGGCACGACAGGAGAGGTCTGCCGCACCATGTGGGAATCTCCCTGGATGGCAGGGAATCAAACCCTGCAGACAGCTTCACAGCACTGCGCTCAACCCGCTGCACCACTGGGGAGGCCCTCTAGGTGAGAATTTTTTAAACACCAGTTTGGCCAGACCCACGTTCACATTCATTAAGGAAAGAATCATTATTTTGCTCATCTTAATTTCTTAGAAACAGTTCTAAAATGGCACAAAATTTTTCTCTATATGTAACTGGACAGGATAAGGAGTCAAGTCATACTCTGAGAAAACATTTTAAATCATTTTTCTACCCTTTCATTACTATTCACTAGGTCTTTATTTAGTAAATACAACACCATTCTAAATACTAGAGAGAATGCACAGAAATAAATAGGATCCTTCTGTATAGCAACTGAACATAATTAATTTAATAGTACCGGAAATTTATAATACATTCAGAAAGTCGAAAACACCAATTATCCCAAACACCATACAAGATATACTTTTATGTATTTTATACATTATCTAGAACTTACTTTTATTGTCAAATCTTTAATATGAGGTAGCAAAACAATTAGGACAAGTAAAAACTTAAAATTTTCATATTATTCATGTATCTACTATGTCTCTTTAACTGGTTCTTTAAGCTAATAAACTGAAAAAAAAAAATTTAGCTTAGGTGAGAGAAGTGTCTTATTAGTTCCATGGGGAGGAAGGCAAGGGCAAAGGCGGGTACAGCAGTATGGCAACAGTGGATTTTATAGGTTTATCCCCAACAGAATTGTATGCTTAAGGGCCTCCCTGGTGGCACAGCGGTTGAGCTCTGGGTTGCGAGGCTGCCTGCAGACTTTGGTCCCCAGCTGCTCCCCGGCCACTGGAGGAGGGTCCCACATGGCGCGCAGACCTCTCCTGCCACCCGCTGCTCCCCTCAGCAGTGCACTTCGGTCCTTCTGCCTGCTCTGCTCCCCGCTCTGGCTCTGGTGAATTCTCTCACCCTCCCGCGCTTCTGACTGTACCCAGTGCGTGTGTAAATAAATAAATAAATAAATCTTTTTTAAAAAATTGCATGCTTAAAATGCACTAGCGCTTCAAAATTCCACACTTTTTTTTTTTACTATGTTATTAACAATTCTTGGCTTGTCCTACAGCCTAAATGCTTTAAGCATTTGCACTTCTGTTCACCAGTTCACATAACAGTTGTTAAAGAAAATACTAGATTCGTAGTCATATTTTGTGTGTTCACTACATACATAACTTTATCTTACTTTTAGATGCTTACTTTCTCTTTGCCACCCTTGAAGAATTTTTCTAAGCTCCCCTAAAACTCTTACACCTGGAATAAGGGAATGTAATAAGTACTTTTTAAGGGAGAATACTTTATACAAAAAGTCTAAAAGTTTTACCCGCAGAAGGTTGCGGCTTTACATCTATAGCAGAGGCAGTAGTAGCTGGATCGATATTTACTGAGGCATCATTCACTTTGTGTTGATTCTCAATTTTCTTTACACAGACACTATTGTTATCAGCCTGTTCAAAAAGTTAACAATAAATTGTTACATGAGTCATTGAGTTATACTGTCTTCCTTCAGTAACTGTGTAAATAATCATCATATAAAGAAGCCCTGCAAAATCCACAAAGCTATTTTTCTTAAAGGCTAACAAAGACTCGTTATACATATCAATTTACTAACTGAACTGAATGTTACAAAAAAAGAAAAACTTCCCTTTTTCTTGTCAAATCATCAATACACCAGCAATACAGGTCACTCATACAAACTGCTCAAGTTTTCTAACATATTCAAAGGTCCAACAATGCAATTTACATGTGAGTCATATATATAGTATTTTGTTTTTCAAAGAAGCCTTTCTGCTTTATCACATACATTTATTCTTTGCTTCATTTTACATTTCAAAAAATAAGTTGAAAAAAATACCACCTTTATCATAGAGTATACAAATAAAACTGCCTTTACAGCAATATGATTTGCAAAGAGAACTGTGTTTTCAATTTCCGGTCTTAAATGTGTTTCTTCGATGCCAGGACTCCCTCATCTAGCAAACCTTATATTTAAGGGCACACATTAAAACATACATCAAAACAGAAAAATTTGCTTTGCTTTTATTAAATCTGCCTGCCCACTCTCAAGTGGAATACAAAATAATTAGCTAACATTTTTTGACTTTCCCTAACCTAGTGGATAGGAACAGGATGGAAGAAATCACCAATGTCAACTGCAGGACTCACTGAAGACACAACAGATAATCAACAGAGACAGAGAAAACAGTTGTCATTGTCACAAGAGGAATTCGGTAATAGGTACTGAGCTTTTAAGTGACAAAGATTTAAGAACTTACAGAGACTTGGTCAAGAAAAGAGGGCTCCTGTTTTTTACCTGCTGCTGCCCTTACTTCTTATGTTGGTTCTCCATCTTTGATTAAAAAATGTTTCCCACTATCAAACTAAAATATATCCAGTATAATCTAACCCTTTGCACTCTGAACCATTCTGGACATTGGCTACCAGCTACTCGACACTACTTTGCGGCGGAAACACGCATTTACAGACCCTCGTATTATTTAGTATAATTTTGGAACTAAGTAACGTATTATAATGATATTGGACTTATAGGAATTGGGTGACATCCAGGAATGTGTATTTGCAAAAAAAAAAACCAACATTTTATTGTTTATAATTTTGTACAGAATGATAAGTTTTGTAACACTCCCCAATATGCATTGCAGGCTGATTAGTGCATGTTTGACAGTAATAAGTGGTTTGACGCCTGCCACCAGGTGTTTTCCTGTTAGAACACACAATGCAGTCCCGTTTTCTTTGTCCCACATCGGGAATATGTAGTTTATTATTTAATCTATTGTCCGCAGAAGATGTATATATCTTAGTAATTTTACAATATTTTGATTTAATTTCTTGTGCCATTTCAGGATAAAACTTCAGGGAAACATGCATGTCTCAAAAATTTGCATTGAAATAACTCAATTCCCCGTAATCACTAATAAATTGCAATGTCCCCTGAGAGGTGACATCCGAGTGATATGCTAGAATTCCGATGGCCCCTGAGAGGGGACAGCGGAGTGCAAAGGGCTAAATATAACACTTTTTCCCCCCTATACATCACATCACTAGACCAATGACTTGAAATCAAACAAATTATATTCAAAAGCTTGATATTTAGATTATAATTTTAATTTGCAAACAAAAGTAATCATAAAGGAAACATTTTACTATGTATGAACTCAGAAATACTTACCGGTTGCTCTGAAAGTTTATTGATTTGTTTTTGGAGCCTCTGGCATTCCTTGAATTTTTCTTTATAATGATCTGCTGCCATCTGAAGACGAAGTTTTAGATCTTCAACTTCTCTTCTCAGCTCATGTTCCAGTGTATCTGTCTTTTCCTAAGAGAAATAAACACTTTAAGATAAAAATCTCTCTCATAATGCAGTAAAACTGAAAACTTCATCTTCATATTTTTCCTTCTGGTTTTTGATTTTTATTTGTTCTTGAATTTTGGGCACAGAGTCATTCATATTAACTCTTCTAATAAATCCAGCTTTATAATTAATCTTGAGACTAAGAGTCATTTAAAAAAAGAAAACTAGAGAAAAATAATCCACAACCTGGGAGTATGCATTACCCTAAAATAATCATAGTATGTTTTTTTAAGCACCTAGTAAAAAGAAATTCCAAAGCTATATATATATATGTGTATATATATAAACATCAGAAAGTTTAATTAACAGTAATAGAGCAGCTTTCACTAACCATTAGGTATGTATTTACTTAAGTTTTTTTCTTTTTTTTTTTTTTTTTATAAAAAAATTTTTATTTTTATATTCCCCATACAACTGCAACCCCCGTACTTAAGTTTTTTCTTAAAGCTTACATTAATCTGACTTATTTTTGTATTAACTCACTCCCCTCTTTCATAAAATTAGTGGAATTTTAATCAAAATGTATATTCAAAATTAATCTAGTTTACCTGGTCTTTTTTTACAGCATTTAGTTTAAGTTCTGACACCGCATCTGCTAACTGCTTTTTCACTTTCTCATTTTCCAAGCGTGCGGTATGTAGATCTGCCATCGTTTTATCTCGCACATTTACAGCATCACTAAGTTCTTTAGCGAGAAAGACCACTTCTTGCCGAGTTGCCTGAACCTGTTCCTCTGCTTTACGCAGTTGCTCCTTTAAAAGAAAAGTATCTTCCTGAAGAGAGACAGACAAACATAATTAAATCATTCAAGTAAAAAAACAGAAGCAATTTTGTGCATATTTCAGTAGATAAAACTTTTTAATTACCTATTATTTTTCTCTTTATGACTTGCATGAAGTATAGAAGAAATTTAAGATGTGACTTTTAGATTTCCTATGCATGTAACAACACTATGCACTGAGTATCACTTATACATCAGGGAATTGTAGGAAGGGAAGTCAGGCAACATACACAAGGCATAAAGTTCTAGCTAAACTGAAACTCCATGAAAGATATGGTTCTCTGAATCTCTCTAGCTGGCACTACTTAATTTGTTATGATTACTAATAAAAATAATGTTAACAAAATTATCGCATTTTAATAATTTTAATAAAGTCTTTTAATCCTAAAATTTTTAATTAAAAGATGTTTCCCACTATCAAACTAAAATATATCCAGTATAATCTAAATATACCACTTATCAGAACAGATTTAGACTTAGTTCTAAAACTGTGAGAATGCACTAGAAACTGACAAGTAACTGGCACCTGTTTATCCTAAATGTATCTTTAGAATGGTAAAATTATCTTTTAATATTAAGTAGACATTATGAGCTCAATTAATATAACTTATTCCACAATCCTGTTTGTCTCTATAACAAAAATAATCTAAACTCAGACAGGTACAACCCATTCTTGGTTTTTGAGTATTAGGCATTTTAGAAAATATGAACACTTACTTATGTAATGCTGACGTGGAGAAAACACGTATAGACAGAACACTAGTAGATCTAACTACATAATATTGTCGACTTGCGTATTTCAAAAGCAAAAAGAATTAGATAAACATTTATAATATATTCAAAATATATTGCAAACACCTTTTCTAATCATTAAGAAAAAACCACAAACCAAAAATCAAACTGGAAAAACTCAGAAACATGATTTTTTTCAAAAAGAAATGACTATTATCCACACAAAGAGTCAATTCAATGACAATCAAATAAGTTAAAGCACACATTCATCTTCTTTCAAATGGGCAAGGATGAAATTATCCCACCATTCCAATAGTGAGATGAATTTAGGGAAAACAGCATATTTACAAACAATCACACCGATAAAATCTGTACGTGACATATAACCTTTTCATCAGAGAAAGGTTTTGTCAACATGTTATCAACACCTTGAAAAAGCACATCTTTGGGTCTATCAATTTTATTTTCAAAATGTTCTAAAAAAATTATTAAAGGGTATGGACATAGGTTTAGTTTTAAAAGAAATCAGTAAAATATTAAAATACTGAAAAATTAACTGAAAACATTTAACAGTATGTTAATTTATTACAAATAAACTATCATCTCTCCTCAATATAGGGGAAGTATATGCAGTGATTACAAATAGTAGCTGCTGATATATCCATTTTTGTGAAAGGCAATTTGAACTAACTGTAAAATTTAAGCTCCTCTTGATCCAAAAACTGCACTACTGACTTATACATAATCTGTACAATGTTTACTACAATGTGTTCATGACAACTAAGGACTACAAACACTGAAAATGACTACATACTACACAACACTTATAAGATCCCTGTGTGTACTCACAATGCAAGATGGTCAGACATTCTACGGAAGTTTTTTACACAGGTTTTGGAATATTATTTTAATAATGGAATATATTCTCACTATATATCTCTCAGATTTTGTAAAAATCTGAAAAATATTTTTGATATATACATCTAAGAAAGTATGACAGTGACTTTTATTTGAATTTCTTTATAACTGTGACCTTGTATAACTTTTATAAAAATTACTTTTATGATTTTTTTTTAAAGATTTATTCATGCATACAAGAACTGGGGTAAAGGCAGAGGTACAGAGGGGTAAGAGGGTGAGAGGATTCACCAGAGACAGAGCGGGGAACAGAATAGGAGGACTGACTGAAATACACTGCTGAGGGGAGCAGCAGGTGAGATAGGAGAGGTCTGCTGCGCCTTGTGGGTCAGCTCCCTGGCCAGGGATCAAACTCATGCTGCAGTGGGTACAGATTGCTTCATAGTGCTGTGGCTTAAGCCCTTGTTTCACCAGAGAAGCCCTACTTTTATAATTTTTAAAAATAATTTTTAGCAAATAGGAGTCATTTTTCTCACATATTTTCATACCTATGTTTTTCCATACAAAATCCTTGCTTAAGTAGAAAAAAAATGCTTACAGAAATTTTTAGCATCTTATGAAATAACAATCAAATATACTTTGCACTTTTGCATTTCTAATCTGCTACATTAAATAGCCTACAATGTACCATGAATCTTACACATTAATTGTAAATGCCATTCACATTTGATGTTTTAGGCATTCATTTATATTATGTCTGAGTATATTAAATAAGAAATTATTGTAAACAATATACACCCATAAAGCTAAATGAACAAATCAGAATAAATCTTTGTACATACATAATACAATAATAAAGTGCTTACCTGTCCTTTTAAAAAAACTAGGAAGACCTCTACGACCTAACAAGGAATGCATACTGTCGCATTAATCCTAAGTTTCTGAAATGTGGTAACTATAACATGGTTATACAGAAGAATCTACTTGTTCATCGAGAAGACATGCTATGCCTACAACTGATTTTCAAATGGTTGGGGTGGGGGGGGAAAGGTATACAAGTGGGTGAGATCAATATGGCAAAACATTTTAGGATATAAAGGTAATCAATGTTCTGTTCTTCTAATTTTTGTACAGGTCTGTACATGGTTGGGGACAGAGTAAAAGTTAAAACCACCATATTTCTCTACATATTAAGTAGACATATACTTTACAATCTTCAAATACATACTGCAAAAAAACTTACCTTATTAGAAGCTGTAAGCAAGAAAGTCCTTTGCGCACTTTCCTTTTTCGCCAAACATAACTGCAATCTGCCGATCTCTTCTTTGAAATGAGTAATCATGCCTTCTTTGTTTCCATCTAAATTCTTTAAAGTCTGGACCTCTGACACAAGCTTGGTATTTTCTATTTCTGTATTCTTCAAATGGATCTGCAATAGTGCTTGAAAATGTCAATATCCTTTCTAACACTAAAATCTACGTTAGTCAAAGTTCAAAGAATCACTGTTTATCTCTAACCCAAACATGATCAAGAGATGAGTTACTAAAGAAGGAATTAGGAGATACATTTTCTGCCAAATAACTAGCTAAGTATGTGAGAGGTGGAGATTAATTCTCAGATCTGAGAATATTATGTGATCTTTAAAATCTTTTCCTATGATTTAATGATTTTAAATTCTCTTTACAGTTTTAGCAAGTGAATTCTGTTCTTATTTGGGGAAACAGGTTATGTTACAGGCATATTCAAATATAAAGGCATGACAAGACCACCACCTTAAGCCATCCAATTTTTAACATGTGAAAAATACTATGTTATTTACTTCCTATGTGCCTAGAAAATGTATTTGTTGATCAACTAACCCAACTAGGTTAATATTCCCAACTATATTGATTTGGTGGCTATTACTGCTGCAGCATGCAAATAAAATTCTGTAACTGGAATTATAATGAGTACAGAAAATACTAATTTCCACTAAAGCGAATATTTTGCTTTGATAAGAATACCAGGGTGAAATAATTTAACATTCTTCTTGTACTTTATTCTTTAAATGTATGGAACACTGGAAAGCTTTTTCACTAGGACAGGATATAACTGAATTCTCTGAAGGGGTCAGCAGCGAGACCTTTGATGCATTCACTTTTTTTTTTTAATATTTATTTTATTTACTTATCCATAGAAGAAATGGGGTGTAGGCCAGAAATGCAGGGGGGTGAGGGTGGTAACAGGATTCACCAGAGACAGTGGGAAACAGAACAGGTGGAGTGACTGAAATACACTGCTGAGGGAAGCAGCGGTCAAGACAGGAGAGGTCTGCTGTGCCATGTAGGTTAGCTCCCTGGCTGGGGATCTAACTGGTGCTACAGTGGCTGCTGATAGCTTCACAGTGCTGCAGTTTAGCCCCTTGCGCCACCAGGGAGGCCCCCTGCATTCACTTTAAAAACACTATCTAATTTTCATATTCATGAGCTCATGAAAAGTGTCAATTTCTCTAAATTCTAATAGGGCAGGAATGGGTCATACGACCCAGTAGGGGCTAGAGAAAAGAGACAAAAATAATCTCTCTGCTATTCATATGAACAATTGGAAGGGAAAATATGTTTCAGAGGTTAACAATATTAAAGGAGGGCTTCACACTTGTTAAGTGGAATCACCTTGGCCAAACACACACACACATCCCTAAAGAAATTTGCTTTCAAGTTTTAGATTATACACATAAATGAAATACTGTGAGAACACTGGGTGAATAGAGGGATGTTCAAATATTTCAATGTCACTTTGATCCCAACTATTAATGCTTATAGAAAGCAGGCGATAACAGCAAGCTATAAAGGGAAAAAATTCCCAAAACACCTCATTCTTTCCCTTCCTTCCTCCTCACGTCTTCTGCAAAGGACCAATTATTCAGGTATACAACAGAGACATAGGAAGTCTTTGCAGAAAATGTGAATACACCAGGGATAATATAAGGTATAAATAATTTAGAAAAGAAAAGGAAAATTAAATACCTGTCTTGGCCACCCTCCAAAAAACACTAAAGTCCAAGTCTCAGTATACAAGAGGGGGTGGGAGGAGTAAAAGGCAGGGTAGAAAGGTGACAGCTTTAGTTGTAAGTTTTACAAATTAAGTCATCCTAGTTATCATTGCATCTCTCCTGTATCACCAGTTTAGTTGGGACCTTCCAAAACTATTTCCAATACTAACTAGAATGCCTTTATCATTCATTTTATTATTGACTAAAGTTTACTGAGGACAGACAATGCATACACCTTATTATTTTCCACTGTACTAACAGAAAAAAAACAACAGGGAAAGTAAGCCCTTAATTATCCATACAGAAATAACAGTCAGGTCCTTTCCTACCAACAAAACTGAAACATTCCCAACTGAAATTCATAGTAACATCAAATAAAAAATTAGATAATAAATTTAATTTTAAAATGCTTTACAATACTTTGAAAAGAAAAACTGCAGTTGAAGGTGGTTTGCAAAAAAAGTTTGTGTAAGTGGTAATCCAGTTGCACCAATTATTGCTGTACATTTGTATTATTTCTCTTTTTCATAAAATCTCATTTATGAACCAAATAATAGATATAGGAATGGAAAGAATAAATCACCTTATAAAGTTCCTTCTCATCCTTTTCCATCTTCAACTGAGATTCAAATTGTTCTCTTTCATATTGTGCCTTCCTGAGTTTGTCCTTTAAACTGGATTAAGATCAAGTAATGTTAATATAGACAAAAAAAATTGCTAAAATACAAGGTTTTTGTTAAAGTATCAGCAATACCTGTCTAATTCAGTTTCTTTTTCAATTGCTTTATGAGTCACTGACATAATATCTTCCTCAAGTTGGAGCGTTTTGGATGTAGCATCATTGTATCGCTTCTTAAACTCTTCATTTTCCACTTTTAAACTTTGTGACACTTCAAAAAGCCCCTTAGAAACAACAAATCATTTTGAGAAGCACAGAAATGTATTTACAACAAATATGAATGTCTTTAAGAAACCTAGTTTTTGTTTTTTGTTTTTTTTTTAAGATTTATGCATACAAGAGCTGGGGTACAGGCCAGAGGCATGGTAGGTGAGAGGATTCACCAGCGACAGAGTGGGGAACAGGCAGAATGAATGATACACACTGCTGAGGGGAGAAGCGGGCAAACCAAGAGAGGTCTGCTGCGCCATGTGGGTAGCTTCCTGGCCAGCCTGGGGATAGAACTCATGCTGCAGAGGCTGCGGACAGCCTCATAGGTTGCATCCCAACCCCCTGCGCCACCAGGGAGGCCCTATTCTTATTTTAATACCATATTTGACCCCTCCAAAATTTATGAGACTAAAAACAAAACCTAAAACTGTAAATTAACATTAATTCAACTTTCCATATTCTGTATCATTTTCCCCCTGAACTTTTCTTACATCTTCTGTGTTGATTTCACCAAATTTTCTACCAAAGGGCAGGCAACATAAATGGGGAAAATATTAGTCACTTTCATTACTCACATTTTGTTTCTCAATGTTGCCCCAATGACAAATGAATTTTCAAAATACTATCAAAGTTAACACCCACTTCTGGTAACAGATTACTTAGTGCCACTGATAATTCACTTAGTGCCACTGATAATTATACCACAGCACTAAGTGCCACTGATAATTATACCACAGCACTATGTCTTGAGCAATGTTCCTGCCACTGTGACTCAGAGGTCTGAACAAAATACTTAAACTGAAATTAAAAAGTAGTAAATATAATAAAATGCATTTCTAGATAAAAGTGAATAACCTACTTTAAATAAAATTTCAAAGTTTAAAAAATTTTCACATTAAGTAAACTTGATCAAGATGCACTGTAAACTTATTTTATGATCTGTAAAATGGAGATAGTAAGGCATTTCTCCTAACTTATAAAATTATGAGAATCAAGTGACAGAATGCATGTAAGATGCTGTTATAGAAAACTACAGATCAAATGAATGGGTTAAACAAATTATTTCTGTTAAAAAAAATTTTAAGTTTCCCAATGAAAAAGTAACACTCATCTACCCAACAACAAAAACTAAAGTCACCATCTTGCCAATTTAATGTATCAAATTTTATAAGCCACTTAAGAGTTTCATAAAATAAATCAGTCAAACGTCTTATTTATATGTGTAGTATCAACTAGTCACTAATTATCTTACCAAGATAGGAAAATTGCTATGTTGCACCTACACTTTACTAAAAAGCTTATAATAGTAGTCAGATATACTCTATTGGTTTTATTTTTACTCAAAGCAAGTATCTGCCTTACTGAATTTGCCATGTTAATCAGAGATTATGATACCAAACTAAACATTTTTTTTGGTTCCAATGACATAACATCAGAAAAAGCTAATGTTCCTTCTGCTAGAACTGTGTATGTATCATTCTTGTAAAATTGGACACACTTTTACTATTTGTCTTGCTGATTTACAAAGACATCCACAGACGTCTCTGAATAGATTTTGTAAATTTTTTATTGCTAGTTTTACCAAATACTCTTTTGGTGCTGCAAATGGACTACAGATTTAACCAGGTATTTCTCCCTAAACAATGACTAGCTTGCCCAAGGACAAAGACTAGTTGCCTAATGAAGTTTGTAAGTGGTAAACAAAATTGTTAAAAATGTAGGGAGGAAGCAACTAAATGAATTTATGAAAGACATGCAAGCAAATGCAAAACATGACCTTACTGCTTTATCTTTAAGTCAGTGAACTATACAGTGACACATAAATTAAATCTAACTATAATCTTAAGAAATCAGAATTTTTCTGGTATCTATAAAGGCACCTGATAGCTTCTCAGCATTCAAGTCTACTTTCAAACAATATATAAATGCTATGGGGATTATTATTCAGGCTGGTAGTTCTCATATCTGAAGGAAGCATAAGCATCTTCAATGTGACTGTCTTCTTTAGTGTAAAAATGGCATCAAAGCCCTTAATGTTCACACAAATAAGTGACTCATGCTTTAAAAAAGCTTTTTTCAAGAGTAAAACAATCTACACACAATCTTTGAAAACCACGTGAAATTTGGGATAAACATTAATTTTATCTGTATTCGCAAATCATGCAAAAAAATCATAATTCTAATTTTTTTTAATAGAGGCATGTTATTTATTTGTTTGTTTGTTTGTTTATACATGCACTGGGTACAGACAGAAGCGCAGGAGGGTGAGAAAGTTCACCAGAGCCAGAGCGGGGAGCAGAGCAGGCAGAAGGACCAAAGTACACTGCTGAGGGGAGCAGCGGGCGGCAGGAGAGGTCTGCGCACCATGTGGGACCCTCCTCCGGTGGCAGGGGAGCAGCCAGGGATCGAACCGGCACCACAGAGGCTGCGGGCAGCTTCGCAACCCAGTGCTCAACCGCTGCACCACCGGGGAGGCCCCATAATTCTACTATTAAAACAGAAAAATTTTAAGTAAATTGACTTTATAGTGCAGCAAAATAAAGCAGAATATGAAAATAGGGCTAGAATAAGTTTTAAAATTTTGGGCATTTCAGAGTCACACCAATTCCCCCAAATCTTAACTCTCAAATAAAAACAGATAAAAAGATTGTGATTAAGGTAAAGTGATTCACACATTTAGGCAGCTAAACATACAATAAAAACTTTAAAAGTCATAGCACTTTTAGACCCATGTGAAAAAAGACAAAATTCTGGTAATAATGAATACATGAAGAACTAAACACAGTATCACTGACAGCTAGAAAGAAATACAATAGTATAGTAGTTTCAAATGTATACAGCAGTAAAATTTAATAAATTAGTATCTAAATACTCTAAATAGCAAATTGTTGGCAAAAGGATTGTATTATTTATGGAAGCTGCTAGATTTTAAAATAAATCTTACTCCTGTGACTTAATCTGGCTTTTCTTAGACACCCTGATTCTTGAAATCAACTGCAGCTAAGTAGACAGCTACAAGAAATATAAATACATCTTCTCGGGTTTCTAGAACTACATCAGACAAAAATATAACAGACAACAATGTACAATAATAAACCCTCAAGATGATCAGAGTTGAAACCTCAAAGGTCAAATTTCAGGGTATTCTTCATCTTGTGGGTTAATTACATGCTGTAATGGACTATTTTCATGAGTCACCTTTTATCTCACCTCTACCCCTCTGGCTTCTAATACAGTGAAAGAAAAAGACTGGATTCCACTTTGTAAAACTGCAAAATCCAGGTAGCAATGAGAGAAATGTGGAAAGGAATATAGAGAAGAGCATAATAAATATACAAAACAACAAGGAAGTGGTAAGAGTAAAAATTCAATGAATGGTCTTATAGTCAAGTTAGGCATATATTTTGAAGTTTTATTGCACAATACTGCCAAAAACATTCAAAATGAAAAATGTGGTACTCAAACCAATTAAATATCCTGCTCCTACTGCAGGGTATCAATGTTCCTCAAAAGTAAAACTTGGAAATAACTACATATTTTTGAACTAAAATAGCTAAATAGTAATAGAAGACTTAACAGATGTTTATAATGAGATTTAAATTAGGCACATAGCTTGGTTACTAAAAATAGTATCTTCAAAGAGCAAGAGAAATCTTGCAGAATTTAAGCCAGTTTGGGTTTCTAAACCCAACTCCAACAAGTACATGGGCAGGTTTCCCCACACCGACAAGAAATTTCAGACACCAGCAGAGTGCCTGAGAATTCAACTCAATTCAGCTCTTATCTATTCAGATTCCATAGGTTAAAGGCTCAGTGTCCCCAAGACCACTATACCACTTCAGACACTGGCCTAAAACCTAGGCTGCCCCCTATACTTCTGACCAACTAGTTACATAAAAGAGGTTCCCATGATCCCATCCTCATACTTCAAGTTTCTGTGGCAAGCCAGATTATTATCTGTGCTTCTAACAGACTGGCTAAATCAGAGGTTTCCAGGACATTCTCTTCAGGTTTGATTACTTTGCTACAAAAGACACACAGAACTCAGGAAACCTGTTTCCTCGCTAGATCACCAATTTATTTCAATCAATAACCAGATAGAAGAGATGCATAAGGAAAGGTATGTGGGGAAGGACGTAGCTTCCACAGCCTCCTCAGGCACTCCATTCTCCCCAGGTCTCCAGATATTCATCCTGGAAGATCCCCTAACACGCCAAGCGCAGCCCCCACCCCATCCCCCCACCCCGCCCCAGGCTTTCAAGGATGCTTCATTTCACAGTCATGACTGATTAAACATATTGGCCATTAACAATTGAACTCAACCTCCACCCTCTTCACACCTCCCTTAGAGGTCAAAGTGGATGGAACTGGAAATTCCAATCCTTTAATTACAGGGCAGGTTCCCATGGCAGTCCCCACACTTAAGTTCTTCTTCAAAAGTTATTAACATAATAACCTGAAGAAAATATGCCAATTTTAATGAGGTAGTTTTTAGGGTAATTTATACAGAGATTTCAAATTTTTCAAATTTTAATACATCTTATTTCACTGAATTCTGATTTTTTTAAAGTAATTTTAACTATTTTATTTCCCTGTATTGTGTTTATCATTCCTAGCTGAATTCCATGCGCCCCCCCCCCAATCCCCTTCTATCAAATATTATGTAACTAGATGTGAAACATCTACAAAGAGTTGGGAATAACTCATCAAGCCTGATAACCAATAATCTAAAAGTTCTTTTCCATTTACAGCATAAAAGAAACTGGCAGAAGTTAAAAGAACTGACCTATTCTCATACTTACCTAAATGCTATTTTTTAAAATTTTTTTTCTCACTTCAACTGATTCAGTTTTAAAAAAAAAAAAAAAAAAACGGGTTTCAGGCACTAGACTATCAACTCCAATTAGTTATATAAGACACAACCAAAAAACCCGAAACTAACCTTCTGCTCTGCTTGCAGTTGGTCACATCTTTCTTTCTCCTGGTTAAGTTCTCTTTCAAGTCTTCCAATTTGTTCTCGAAGTTGTGTTGTTTCTTTTTCCAAAACAGCAATTAACTTTAACAGTTCCTCTTTTTCTTTCATGGTTTTCTCAATTTTCAACTATAAAACAAAAAAATTTGCTTTTGTAAGGCTCTTAAATGTCTTACAAATTCAATTTTCCATTTCAACAAAACATGGAGAAATTCACATAAAAAGTTTTTACATATTATCTTCTTCATATCAATCAGCCTCTTCCAACCTTCAGTTAAGAGAAATTCATTAATCATAAATGTAAACTTTTTGCTTTGGGCAAAGGAGGAAATAGTAAATTAAAAAATGAACCTTTGTAGGGTAAGATAAAAAAACATCAGGCTTTTCTGCCCTCTCGCCAGTAGGATTGATGATGGATCCCTGCATCCTGAATGCATGCCTGATGGTGGGCACCTGGAATAGGGCGTGGGTACATGTAAATGGAATTCACCTGGGCTGAGACACTGGGCTTATAAGGGCAGCGTCACGGGGACGCCAGCTGAAGAGCACGGTGAGGGAAACAGCAGAACCAGGAGAGGCAGAACACCTGAGAGCCCAGGAAAAGTGAAGATTTGCCAGGGGGCTGCCCCCACCTCCCCACGCCCAGCACCCCTGCCTGCTGTGTACCTGATAAATCCCAGTAAAAGCCTGCAAAAACCCCCAAGGGCTCCAAGGACTCTTCCTTCATCCATCTGCATGGAATCATAGAAATTCTGCTCTGGCCCTTCCTGCCACTACAACCTTATTAAGAAGTTCAGCAATTTTCAAATCCATATCTTTCAAATTAAGTCTCCTAAGTAACATAATTCTGGGCTTTTCTTATCTTGACTATTAAGAAAACACCTGTTGTGAAAGCATGCACAGGGCAGGCTCACTATGGATTCAAGCAGAGAGATAAAGAGTGTCCCGGAGCCCTCGGTGGCTTTTTCTGGCTCTAATGCTCTCTCAGGGAACCAGGCACTCCAGGCAGGGAGGCTTGCATACAAGGAGGCAGGCAGGCAACCAAGCCTCTTAGCCCCCCAATGAATCTTTACTCTTTTTCTGGGCTCTCTCTGTCTCACCTGTTACCCTGTTGTAGCTGTTGTCTCGTAGCTGACATCTCCCTGAGTGATGTCACCCTTATATCCCTGACCTCTAGGCTCAGGTGTGCACACTTACATACACGTGCACATACCCATACTCCAGGTGTCCACAATCAGGCAGGCGTGCCCCTCGCCCACGCTCCCAAGAGCCTGTGTTAATACCATCAAAGCTTCAGGTGATAGCCAGAGGCTAGAGGCGCAAAAAGCCAGGCCAATTCACTTACCCTACAACACCTATTCTTGAATGCAAATTTATAGGAAATCTTTTAATCTACTTGTAACTTCCTTGTGTGTTATATAAGGCCTTTACCTATGGGATTATCCCTAAATGTTTTGGTCCCTTAAATAAGGTACTAAGGAATAGCAATTTCTAAACACACACAAACATATGATGTCCATTTTTCTAAATTAAAATAAACTATAAATACAAATTTAATGACAAAAATGTAGACTGTACAACATTAACAATGGATTCTTGTGGGAACACTTACAGTCTCCCCTTCACCAAAATCTAAATCCCCAATATTCTAAAAAATTACTTAACTATGGGGCGAAAATAGTAAATAACATCGTTAACACGGTTAACATTTCTCTTAACAGCAGGAAGTCTTAGATTTTAACCAGGGAAGAGTGGAGGCTCAGAGGAAAGCCTTCACAAAGACAGCATATATTTAACTGAAACAAACTACCCAATACACCTCAAAAACTGTTTACCAGTGGTGATGGAATCAAACTGATTAAACTCTAAAAGGCTGTTATGAGTTGAAAGGCTGAAAATTTTTAGAATGATGCTTCTATACCTCCCCTCTATCAGACCAAAATGACAGACCTAAGTGCCTACCAAAGAGAAATGTCCATTTATCCATGAACTGCTTTTATAACTGTTACTTATATTTTTAAATATGATTTAAAAATGAAGCTAATCTTGACACAGTACAACAGAAACGTTATAAAAGAACAACTTTTTCCCAAATTTATTTAATTGGCATGTACTTTCTAAAGCAAGTAGGAATCAAAGACAGGAATTCAAATCAGATGAAAACATACACAAGCCCAATTCCTGCCCCAAATTTTGTATTTTAAAATCTTTCAAGCATGTAAAATAGTTAAAATTTGAGGAACACCCTGGACATATCTATAACCTAATTTCATTAACATTTTGCCATGTTTATATGCCTTTTTATGTTTAATACTGTTGCTTAACCATTTTGAAATTGAAAAAAATTTCACTTCACAGCATGCATCTTCTAATAGCAACAGCCTCCTAATCAATCACTACATCATAGCTAAAAAAAAAAATTTCACAATTTCATAATACTACCCAACAGGTAATCATTATCTCCCAATACCTTCAAAATTTTTTTAATCTAGGATCCAATCAAGGATCGTGTATTGAAAATTATGACTCATTTCTCTTTTTTAATGTCATCACGTCCCAAGCCTCACATTTGCATTAATTTTGTGCCGTTTTAGATGAAATCATTAGATTTTGATGAATGTGAACATTTAAAGGATCTATCAAAAAAGATGGTCAGAATATAAAAATATTGTCTCCAAAATACACTTAAGAGACAATTTAAATTTTCTTCATAAAGTGCCTTTTATGAGTATAAGTGGTGAAAAAAATTATGCAATTTCCCAATCTACGTAGAGCACAAGAAAGAAGTAAATCCCAAAATGCCTGATCTTTTCTGCTGGAGGTCCTGAAATCACGGTGGTCTAACAAGTACTGAAAAAACTGCAATATAAATGCCAACTGAATTCTTAAGAGCTGGGCTTGTTTCATCATCTTTGACTAGCATTCAAACCCAGGCTAAAAATGACCTTGATCATCAGGCAGCTGTCACCACAAAATGTTTCAGTCAGCCTGTAAAAGTTACATTTCTTTATTTAAGATAAGAAAGGAATTTTTGAAAGGGAAGAAGGACGATATAGAACAACTCACAGTAAAAACATCAGTTTCTTTCTCTCTTAGCATGGCTATATAAGTATTATAGCTATAATTTCTTTTCCCTGAAGTCTGCTTCTGAAGGTAAATAAAACCAAAAGCTTAAAATGTTCACATATTTAAAAATCCATCTGACTCTAAAGAAATAGCAATGGCCTGCTACAGACTAAATATGAATGTAAATTAGCCAAAAAATTATTCTAAACCAAATAATCTGTTTTTTACAGAAATTCAAATGTAATAGTCTACTTTTTTTAGGTGTAGGGTAAAAAAGTTCTATTTTCTTTTTTTTAAGATTTTTATTTATTTATGCACCATAGAGCTGGGGTATAGGCCAGAGGTGCAGGGAGTGACAGGATTCAACAGAGACAGAGTGAGGAGCATAACAGGCAAATCAACTGAAATACACTGCTGACGGGAGCAGGGGGTGAGGCAGGAGAGGTCAGCTGCACCATATATACCTCACAACATGAACTCTTCTTCATAAAATTACCTTTAACATACAGTGTTGGAAAAACTGGACAGTCACATGCAAAAGAATGAAAGTGAGTCACTATTCTTATACCATACACAAAAATCAACTCAACGTGGGTCAAAGATTTGAACATAAGAATATGAAACCACAAATCTACCAAAAGAAAACATAGGTGGCAAGCTGCTTAAGATAGGTCTTGGCAATGGTTATTTGGATTTGACACCAAAAGTAAACAAAAACAAAAATAAACAAGTAGGACTACATCAAACTAAAAAAACACAGCCTATTAAATGAGGAAAAAAAAAATGCAAGCCATGTATCTGGTAAGGGGTTAATATCCAAAATTTGTAAGGAACCCATACAATTCAATATCAAACAGCAATCTAAAAAAACTGACAAATCTGAACAGACATTTTTCCAAAGACAGATGATCAACAGGTACACAAAGAGATCCTCAACGTCACTAATGGGAACTGAAGCCACAATAAGGTAACACCTCCCGTCTGTTAAAATGGCTATTATGAAAAAGACAAGACAAAAAATATTGGTGAAGATAAGAAAGAACTCTTTTGCATTTCTAATAGGAACATAAATAAAATACAGCTGTCACTATGGAAAGCTGTGTGGAGGTTCCTCAAACTACTAAAAATAGAGCTTCCATATGATCCAGCAATTCCACTCCTAGGAATCTATGCAAAGGATGCAAAAACATTAATTCAAAACGACACCTGCACCCCTATGTTTGTTGCAGCACTTTTTACAATAGGTAAGCTATGGAAACAACCCAAATGCCTAAAAATAGATGACTGGATGAGAAAATGTGGTATATATACAACATGGAATATTACTCAGCAACCAAAAAGATGAACTCATGCCATTCACAGCAACGTGGATGGAGCTGGAGGGATTATGGTCAGTGAAATAAGCCAGAAAGAAAAAGAAAAATACTGGAGTTTCACTTATAGGAGAAATGTAGAGGAAACAAATAAGGGATCAGGAGGCAAAAAATAATAATAATTAAAAATCAAAATCAACAGGCAACTATAAATCAGGGCCATTCTGCAGGGGAGGAGGGAGAAGGATCAAAGTGGATGGGAAGCGCACAAGGGACTATGGTGATGCTGCATGGGTGAACTGGTGGTGGGAATTTCATGGGGACGACACCTGAGAGGAGAAAGCATATGTTGTACAAGAATGATGTAAAACATAGGGCCTCCCCGATGGTGCAGCGGTTGAGCGCTGGGTTGCGAAGCTGCCCGAAGCCTCTGCAGCGCTGGTTCAATCCCTGGCCGCTGGGTGAGGTTCCCACATGGTGTGCAGACCTCTCCTGCCACCCACTGCTCCCCTCAGCAGTGTACTTTGGTCCTTCTGCCTGCTCTGCTCCCCGCTCTGGCTCTGGTGAATTCTCTCACCCTCCCGCACTTCTGACTGTACCCAGTGCTTTTATAAATAAATCCTTTTTAAAATAAAATGGATAAAAAATTTTAAAAATTTAAAAATTTTAAAAATTTAAAAAAGAATAATTATTTAAAAAAATTATCTAAAATACATATAAAATAAAAGTGCAGTGGCTATGAAAAATAAAATGAAGGTTCCTCAAATATTTTAATTAAAAACACAACTACCATATGATCCAACTAATTAATTCTGAATATAAGAAAAAAAACATTTGGGCCTCCTTGGTGGTGCAAGGGGTTAAGCACTGCACTATCAAGCAATCCACAGCCTCTGCAATGAGTTCAATCCCCAGCCAGTGAGGGAGCAACCCAGATGGCGAGGCAGACCTCTCCTGTCACGTCCTCTGCTCCCCTCAGCAGTGTATTTCAGTCAGTCTGCTTGTTCTTTTCCCCACTCTGTCTCTGGTGAGTCCTCTCACCCTCTGCATCTCTGGCCTGTACCCCAGCTCTTGTATGCATAAATAAATAAATCTTTAAGAAAAAAAGAAAGAAAACATTAACTTGAAAAGATACATGCTCGCTCATGCTCCCTGCAGCATTATTTATAATAGCCAAGATATGGAAGTAACCTAGGCATCCATCAATGGTTAAGTGTACAAAGATGTGGTATAAACACGCTCAGAAGTGTGTGCGCACACACACACAATATGGAAAATTATTTGGCCATAAAAAAGAAATCTTATATATATTTGCAACAACATGGATGGATCTTGAGGGCATTATGTTAAGTGAAGTAAGTCAGACAGAAAGATAAACACCTTATGATCTCATCTATATAGGGAATCCAAAAAACACCCGGGTAGACTCAGGTTAAAGTGGGAAGAGTAAGATGGCAGAAAAGCATTTAAAAATACAAACTCCCAGCTAAGAAATAAGTGACTGGGATGTAATGCATAGCATGGTAACTAAGGTAATATCATGTTATATTTAAGAGAGATCTTAGAAGTTTTCATCATAAAAAATAATTGTATGGTGATAGATATAACTAGACTTACTGTGATAATTTTGCAATATATACAAATATACAATCATTACATTGTACACTAACAAATGAAATTAATACATGTCAATCGTATTTAGATGAAAAGTATTTTAATTACTAGCTCACTGCTGGTACCAACCTCAAGAAGGCCAGCTTTTGTGGTCACCACCAACATATCAGAATTTCCTTCATCTTCCATAGTAAGCAACTCTTCAACTGGAGAAGAAGCCCGAAACTGGAAAGGTGTACTTGCACCACGAATTTCACCCTTATGGGTAACATAACAGAACTGATAAAATTCTCCATCATCATTTGGAAGATAATATCCTATGAAGAAATTAACAAAAAAATTATTAAATTTCACATTATAAAATGTTACTTCAACAGTACTCGGCATCTCCTCTAATTATTGACCCTTTACTAAGCATTTAGGCTGTCTTTCCTCCTTTTACAAAGTATCAAAGACTGTCCCCTTCTTCCTAAAATATGCCCAAATTTTTTATTTTATTGTTTTCCCATATCTTCACTAGTATAAGACCAATTCATCTTAAGTATGTAGTTTTCAAAGAGAAAGACTAGATGAGACTAAGGAAAGGAACAAGGAAAAAAAAAAAAAAAACCTGAGGATAAGTCATTTAAAGAAATGATCTCTTATATTTGACATCATTAACTGCAAAAGGAAGGTACTAACAAAAGGAATTGGCTGTGCACATGAACTGTTTAAAGGTAGAAAAAAAGGTCCACCGGTACAGTAGAATAAAACTACCTGTAACCACACAGATTTATTCTGAATTACAGTTCTGCCACTATTATTTACTTACCCTCACTGAGCCTGATTCTTATCTATGAGATATGAGCCATCTATCTCAGAGCTCCAAAGTGTGACAAAGAAATGTATTTACGCAATCTAGTCCACTATCTGACAAGCAATGTGCTCAGTATTTGTTCCTTCATTCTTCAACCCAACTGTTAACATTTTTATATTTTGCTGGATTACCCTAGTTCAAAATTAGTCTTTACCTGTTCTCCAAAAATCCCACGTTCATTTTTACATTTGCAAAAAGGGTACTTTGCACTATTTATTATATGCATGCTTTATATCCTGCATCAAACCTCAGAAATACTTAGGGCAAATATTTTATATTTATTTTTTATATAGTGTGTACACAAATTCTGGCATCCGCCACTTGTATAAAAGAAACATTCAAAAATTGCAAAACGAACATGCAAAGATGAATAAATTTACCTTATGTTGGGATAGTAATATCTACCCAGAAATCTTTAATAATCACGCCTAGTATCCTCTTATATCTTGAAATTTGCAGCCTCATTACTAGGATATCTACTTCACTTGGTTCCATTCTTTAAAAAATAGGTGGCTTTTCTCCTTAGAAACATGAGGGAGGGGCAGAGAAAATACATTTTGTGGTGCTTGAAAGTAAGAAAAGCCTTCTAAAGAGAATTGGAAGGAGGTCGGGATAGCATAACACGGGAGCCCACCTGATGGAAGTTCACAGTGGCCAAAGTAAACTGGAATAATTTGAGTAACAAATTGTAACATTAGACTTTAATTCATGTAAGAAAATAAATAACCGTGAGTCCACAGAGATGGGGACAACTCTTCCTATCTTAACAATTCCAACTAATAAATGTACAAGGTATGAGAACAGAAAAGCATTACTAGGCAAACACAATAAATATTGTAGGCAAGATCCACTGATAGGTACTAACATTAATGAGTGAAAGTTTAAAGAGAAATAAGTCATTCCCTTAGTTTCATAATAGTTCCCCCATAATATTCATTAATTACAAAGGTGAAAATATTGATATTATCTTTTTAATTAGTTCAGAAACCTAGTAGATACTACCTTAACCAAGTGTTCAAGGTTAGTGTCATAGGAATAAGCTATGAACTATCAAGTACAATACATTGATACAATACATTGAAAAGGGTATATCATCACTTTATGGTATGTATGTCATTCTAATCATGAGAAAACATCAGACAAGCCCAAAATAAGGAATATGATAGAAAAGAAAACAAAACTTAACAAGTACTTCAAAAACGTAAAGGTCATGAAAGCCAAGAATAGACTAAGGAACTGTCGCAGATGAAGACAACTCATACTTTATGACAGCTAAGAGCACTGCAGGACACTGGATTAGATTCAGGAAAAGAGAACATTGTAGAAACACCAGTGAAATTTGAACAAGTTTTGTACTTTAAATCGATATTATTATACCACTGTTAAATTTCTGATTTTTTAAATAAACATACTATAATTGGGCCTCGCCAGTGGTGCAGCAGTTGAGCGCTGGGCTGCAAAGCTGTCCGCAGCTTCTGCAGCGACGGTTCGATCCCCGGCCAGCTGGCCGGCGAGGATCCCACATGACACGCAGAGCTCTCCTGCCTGTTTTGCAACCCGCTCTGGCTCTGATGGATTCTCTCACCCTCCCACGCTTCTGACTATACCCAGTGCTTGTATAAAATAAATAAATCTTTAAAAAAAAAAAAAAACCACACTATATTATACAAGATGCTAAAACATCAAGGAAAGATGGGTGAAAGGTATTTGGAAATTCTGTTATGTACTGTATTTTTGCAACTTTGAATCCAAAACTATTTCAAAATATAAAGTTAAATGAAGATGTAATCTAGCTATATTTTAAGTTTTTTAAAATCCCACCTTCCTAATACCTACTCATTCATGGCTGAATTGCTTTGCAAATGGGAACTAGGCTAATTTTTAAAGTTTAAAAAGAAAACAGTAAAGTCTAACCAGCTCAGGTTTCATCATAAAGTTATACAAACTAGTTATTTTAGGGTTTGATTTTTTAAAAACTCACAAAAATCATCCACTAAAAATGTGGTTCAAATAACCTTCTGAAAAGATAAAATGCAGTTATTCAGAACTCTAATTTAAAGCTATCTAGAAAAGGGTCTCCCTAGTGATGGAAGGGGTAAGCACAGCACTATGAAGCTATCAGTACTAGTACCATGCCTGGCTGGCCAGGGAGGTGACCCATATGGCGCAGCTGATCTCTCCTGTAGCGCCCGCTGCTCCCCTCAGCAGTGTATGTCATTCAGTCTGCCTGTTCTGCTCCCCACTCTGTCTCTGGTGAGTCACCCCATGCATCTCTGGTCTGTACCAGCTCTTCTATGCATAAATAAATAAAAAATAATAATAAAGCTATCTAGAAAAGGCACTCCTCAGATTAACAGGGAAAAAAAACCAAACTGCAAGTCAAACTTTATAGCCTGTGACATCAGCAATCAGTTAAACTATAACAAACAAAAAGGATCCATTTAGGGAAATGATTAGACATAAGTATTTTTGCTAGTTATTTTGAGTTTTGCACTTCAGGATGGTCCAACTTATCCACAAAATGAGCAGTTATTTGGGATTCTTTCCAGTCCTAACACTGAATTACAACCTTTTTCCATGTCTTTATCCTGACTTCTTTAAATAACAAATTCTAGGTAAGCAGAAGCTTTTATTTCTCAATTTCAAAATTCAAAACACAAAAATTGACATGAATTCTGAAATGTATAAAGTTTACTGCATTTAAGTAAAAATATAAAGACTGAATGCTTTTCTCCATTTTTATCGCTTTCAAACTTCTTGGTAAGTCATTAATAAATGCATTAATCACTGTAACAAATTCAATACATTCACTAATAAAAAAACTAATCACATTAAAAATGACTGGAAATAAACCCACAATTTTTAGAATAGATTAACAAAATTAGTTTCAATATGCACTTGAATTTATCTTTAAAAATGCTGTGAATTTAAAAATAAACTACATACATAATTTCTAACATTTCTTAACTCAAACATCTGAGGTCCTAGATCTTTGACTACATTACAGTATAAATTTTATCACCTGAGTATTTGCTTCTTGACACAGTAATATGGGAACTGTTGTATATACAAGTTCCATGTGGTTACAATGACAATATCTACACGAAATATATATGCCTCAGAATAAAACTTTTTAAAAACATAAACCACCAAAATCCAAAAACTCTTTAACAACACCAATGCTAACAAAGATGTAACACAACAAGGGCTCTTAGTTATTGCTGGTAGGAATGCAAAATAGTTATATCACTTTTTGCGTCAGTATGGTTTCTTACAAAACTAAACACGCAACATAAAATCCAGCAGTCCCATTCCATGGTATCTACACAGATGAATTACAAGTTAACATTCACACAAAAACCTGTGTAAGAATGTTTATAGCAGCTTTATGTACAACTGCCAAAACTGAGACACAACCAAGATGTTCTTTAATAGACAACTGGATGAACAAACTAAAGTTACAGCCAATGGTTATTGGTTTCCCTTGCAATTCTATGCACCTTAAGTGGAATATTAAACAGACAGTCTACAAGCTTCACCAGAGCAAAAAATATTCCATGGCATAAATAAGACCAAGAATTTGTTTAATATAACTCAAACAAAATACAAAAATCTTGCAAGTACTGTTACAGATTTCTAAGTATTTTTTAAAATTTATATATGATGCCAAGGGAAGAATTAATTTTATACTCTATATAATTCCTGTTAATCATCTTTATGATGTTGATAACTGAATATTCTTCTTCCCTCTAATTTGTTATATTATTCTAACATTACTAATAGCATTGTGTTTTATCATTTAAAAAAAAATCAAATGTAAAGGTCAGGAAAGAAGCCCACTCTCACTTTTTTAAGTTTATATATTTTTAACATCATTTTTATTTTTGTACAATGTATATCTCAAGTGTAGTCCCTGTAAAATTCCCACCACCAATTCACCCGTGCACAATCACCATAGTCCCTTTTGCTCTTCCCTCCAGTTTTGATCCTACTCCCTCCTCCTCCCCTGCAGAATGGCTCTGATTTATAGTTTCCCGTTGATTTTGAATTTATAATTTTTTTTCCTGATCCCTTATTTAAAGAACCCATTCTCTAATGAAAGTTAAACTAACAAGCAAAAAACCTTTCAAATACCTCCATAAAATATCTTATGACTTACACTAGATATTTATACTCATGATTTTTGCCAAAAATAAAAATGAATTCAACTGTGGTACCTTGGTCACGCCTCAGAAGATACAACAGAATACAACATTTTTAATGGCAATAAACTGATTTCACCAATTTTTGCAGTTTTCAGTTCTTTACCTTGAAAGGCTAACACACAATTGACTGTTGACCCATCCACATAATGTTCAGGCATAGGGGACCATAAAAATGTATAATAATCACGAGCAGTACTCCATCCAACCTAAAAGAAAACATGGAGATTATAAATGGTTTAACATTAGAATATCTTACACCATATTGTTTTTTACTGCATCCTGAAGCTAAACTTGTATTTACTATGTTTACAAATCATGATTCTTTAACAAGTATGTCAATTTTATGATTTTTTACTGTTATAACCCAGTGCTATAAAAATGTTTATAAACTGAAGTGTCAACTATGTATTAAAATCAGTTTAATACCGAATTTCTCAAGGAAAATCCTAGTATAGATATGAACAAATTTTAAAAGCCTGTGTTCTACTTAAAATTTGATTTCACTAAACAGTTTTCACAATTTATTACTTAATACCTGAAATTTAGCTTTTTAAAATCAGGTCCTCTCTTCTAACTAAACTTGACTAATCTTTTCATCTTTGGCAAATCTTGCCTGCAGTCAGTATATAAATTTTATTAAAAGGACTGTATTATCAAGAGGCTTATATATATTTATAGATCACCTATGCCCCTAAAACTTGACTTACAATGCAAAAATACACATTCCTTCTATATATATATGTCAGTCTATATTTTCGAAGTGGACAATATACTGTTAAATACTGAATATCAAAGATATTTAAAACAGATCCTAAATTCCATTTGCCAGTAGTACTATAAGAAATACATAATCCACAGAGCTAAATTATATTTATGTGGTATAATTCTGATTGACCTAGGATTAGAGATCACAGAAAACTAAAGCTGGAATAATTTCAACAATCTTTAGTTTTCTAGAGGAGTGTTTTCAAACTGTGGATCACAACCCAGTAGGAAGCAGTATTATCAATTTAGTGGTTCATGACCAGCATTTCTTTTTTTTTACTTTTTTAAAGATTTATTTATTTATGTATACAAGAACTGGGGTGCAGGCTAGAGGCGTGGGGGTGGGAGGATCCACCAGAGACAGAGTGGAGAATAGAATAGGTAGACTGACTGAAATACACTGCTGAGGGGAGCAGCAGAAGAGTCAGGAGAGGTCTGCTGCGCCATGTGGGTTGCGCCCTGGCCGGGATCAAATTCGTGCTGCAATGGCTGCGGATTGCTTCACAGGTTGCGTCTTAACCCCTTGCACCACCAGGGAGGCCCCAGCATTTCTTTTTTAATTATATAGAATAGAAACTATCAGAATGTATGAAGACTATGTGTTGCTTTATGAAAATGTGTTTCAGATGTATTTGATAAAACTTCACTGGGCTGAGTTACAGAATTCTTTGTTTCTGTGTGTCACAGTCAAAAATGTTTGAAAGACTATTCATCTCTTTAGAGCTAAGGATGAGGAATCAGTGATGCAAATGACTGACCTCACCTGTCTGAGGCTCATTTTTTTTTTTTCTTAGAATCACTAGAGGACCTTATGATGAATATAAAAGCAGCACATAGCAAAATGCCTGACCCATGATGAGCACCCCAAAATGGTAGTTTTGCAATCACAGCATAAGTAATTGAGTGTAAAGATAGGTCAGACCACCAGGAAAAATCACTTACTAACTATATGACTTCAGACAAGTTACTTCTGTTCCCTTCCTCTTTTAAATGGAGGTAATGGTGAGGAGGTGGAGGAAGCAAATAGTTTAAAAATGAAAAATGATGCAGAAAATAAAGTTAAAAATAAAATAAAATGTAGGTAATGGTAACAATCTCAAAGGACTGCATTGTGAACTAACTGAGATATTCCCTGCAAAGCACTTAGCACAGTGTCTAGCACATGAGTGTTCATTAAATGTTACCATTCACTAATTGTCAGGACACACGACCTATCAGGGCAATGAGCTAGACTCTACAGTGCTCTGTCCCTCATTTTCAATATCCCCCAATGCGCCTACCACCTCCTGAAAAAGAGCCCATCTCAAGTGTTTTCCCAAATATACCTGGCATAAGTCATACCTTGCATTCTTTGTCCCTGTCCATACACTGATGAAAAAACCTATCTTGCATCTATAAAGTCACACATCTTTCTTGGAAAAAACCTAAGTAAATGGGCTCTACCTGGATCATACAGTGAAGAAAAGTGCTGAGTATGAATCTGTGATGGTTGACATACAAAATGCTAATGTCAAAATTATAGACACCCGACTCAAGCAGCACTGGGAAGAGCCATTACAAATAAGTTCACAAAATGATTTGGAATAAATAATATCCTCATTTTACAAATTAAAAAGCTAGCTCAAGACTAGTAAATAGCAAAATCAGGACGCAAACCTTAAGTTTATGCTCTTACGGGTCTAGGGGTTAAGTCTCAGCACTATCACCTCAACGGCCTGAGTTCAATCCCCAGCCAAGGAGTTAACCCACATGGCCCAGCAGACCTCGTCTATCTCACCTGCTGCTGCCCTCAGCAGTGTATTTCAGTAGATCTTCCTGTTCTGCTCCACACTCTGTCTTTGGTGAATTCTCTCACACCCCCAACACCTCTGGCCTACACCCCAGTTCTTCTACACAAAAATAAAATCTTTGAATAAAAAAAAAAATCAGCAACAGACAATACACAACAATAGAAGAGCTAATAAGGCTGTAGAGTTGCACAGATTTAATTACAAATGACTGGAAAAAGTAGTAAATGATATAGTAATCCAAAGGAAAAGATCATTTTTCAGGTAAGGAATAGAGAAAATGGAAGGAAAAAAATCCTGAAAAAATTTCCCAAGACCTTCAATGAAACTAAACCTTCAGATGACAGAAAGGAAAGCAGGATAAATTGAAACTCACATGTTTTACAATATCATGCCTATTAAATATTTTGTGTTTATAAGATGTTTACATTTACAAATGAAAACGTCTTATACTTGACATTTACAAAATAAAAAGAGGACCCTTAATTTAGAATTAAGATATGGCTGTTACTTATCAACATGCTTAAAAATACAACCATCTACATGGAACAAATAATGCAGAAAGTTTTTCTTACCTTGAATATACCAACCCAATCTTTTTGATGTGGATGGATATATGGGGTTAAGGTGTAATGACATTCCAGGTGTGCATTAGGAAGATAACTCTTGGCCACATTTTGAAAGATAACATGGGCAAAGTTGGAAGTCTGCAATGGGACCTCTTGAAAGGATGTCATTGTGACCCTGAAACAAGTAATTCATACAAGCTGAATTATACTGACTAAAACTTGTACCTTCAGAGTAAATACATAACATTTAACATTAACATAAATACATGTTACTTGCATGCCATAATTATTGAGAAAACATACTTTAATATTGGAATCCTCCTTTAAAATGCAATTAAATATAAATACACTGGTAAACTAAGAAATGACTAATTTTCAATTGAGTCAGAAAGTTACACAGGGATTTAAAAAAAAAAAATTTTTATTGGCTTAAACTATATGTGATCCAGGGCAGAGGATCACATGCATGTCACACAGTATGTCACACGCATGTGACACAGTATCAGATGCATGTCACCACACCCAACCACCAAGGCACCCATAGTACAATGGACCCCGTCCACACCTTAAAAACACAAACTCTTTAACTCTCCTTTAAAGCCTAGCCCTCTGCTACTACCGCAACCAAAAGCAAATGAAATAGGGGTGTTTTAAGTGCACACTGCCAACAGAAACCTGCCAATCCTTAGGAACAGACACTAAGAAACAAACAAGGGCAGTTAAAAGTCCATTTTTTATTGGCTAGTTACCAATTCGTTTTTTCTATGTTGAACCCTTTAAGTTCATTATTTTCCTCCCTAGTTGGTAATGGATACTTAAGTTAGTTGGATTGGGTCAGAATCTACTTAGTGATTCTTTATCCTGGTCACATACAAGATTAAGACTATTGAGAACTTTAAAAGAGAAAAAAATATATATTCTCTCTCTCACGCACGCACACACGCATAATCCATTCCTCTCCTCCAGGTTCTAGATTCCTATAACTGACTCATGTTCAAAATCCTGTGGATCAGCATGTCTCAATCATGAGACATACTGGAATCACTGGTGGGAAAGTAGGGGTATGTCTTAAAAAAAAAAAAAACAGTGACTTATCAAGAGGGACCTAGGCACAAGATTGTGCGTGCGTGTGTGTGAGAGAGTGAGAGAGAGAGAGAGAGATAGAGAATATATATTTTTTCTCTTTTAAAGTTCTCAATAGTCGTAATCTTGTATGTGACCAGGATAAAGAATCACTAAGTAGATTCTGACCCAATCCAACTAACTTAAGTATCCATTACCAACTCACTTATTTCTACAGATGCCCAGACTTAGTCTGTCTTTTTGGGTTTCTAGTAGATGTTTATTCAGAGCTCTCAAACTATGTAAAGTCAAGTCTCAGACGGTCCTGAAATAGTTCAGTCTGTCCCTCTCTACCTATATGGATTCTACATTTTCATTTTGTGCTCAATGATCCTTTTTTTTTTTAAGATTTTTATTTATTTATTTATACAAGCACTGGGTACAGTCAGAAGTGCGGGAGGGTGAGAGAATTCACCAGAGCGGGGAACAGAACAGGCAGGCTGACGGAAATACACTGCTTAGGGGAGCAGCAGGCGCGGCAGGAGAGGTCTGTCACACCATGTGGGACCCTCGCCGGGTGCCGGGGATCGAACCGGCGCTGCAGAGGCTCAGGGCAGCTTCGCAGCCCAGCGTTCAACCACTGCGCCACCAGGGGAGGCCCTCAATGATCTTATCTTGACTTCCAGTATTCGAAAGTTACCCTCCCCACGTACTTACTGCTTAACACTAAGAGTATGTGCCCGGGTATGGTAGCATTGCTAAATTCAAAAAAAACAAGCCCCCGTCCTTTGCCCAGCAGGCAAGTCTGGGAGGCTTGAATGGATAAAGGGAGTAGAAAGAACTGCCACGGGAACCTGGACATTAAGCTGATGATCCAAAGAACTGATGATCCATTATGCCAATTCAGATCATGAGTCAGGACACACAAGACTAGTCACCCTAACCAGTCAATGATGCCTGGAGGCTCTACAATTAAAACCTCACTCTGGATACAGCAGACCCCTTCTGTCTCACCTGCTGCTCTCCTCAGCAGTGTATTTCAGTGGATCTGCCTGTTCTGCTCCCCATTATGTCTCTGGTGAATCCTCTTCCCCCACACACACACCTCTGGCCTACACCCCTGTTCTTCTACGCAAAAATAAAAATCTTTTAAAAATGGTGAATGTGGATTATAAAAATTTGCAAGCTGCAAATGCTTTCCATATTCTCGGTTCTACTTTTGAGAAAAAGGAAAACTGAGGGTCTACTAAAAAAAAAAGGCAGCCCATGTATAGTGTCATGGACTTGGTATAATCACTGATTTTATAGTACACATACACTAAGACATTTGCTTCTGAGTCATCAAAACAGGAATCTCTGTAATAACAGGGGAAACTGGGGCAAGATTTTTGCCAACTAAATTAATTTACTTCACAAATGAAGTTTCTATAGGACAAGCACATCATCAAGACTCTGCTCATATTTTAACAATGCTAAGATCTACAGGCAGAATACTTTTACAACTGTTTATTTTGCTGACCTGTTTGAAATACTAAGGCAAATTTAAGTTTTGAAGTAACATTTTACAAGATAACCATTTTCCTTCTTGTGCTTTCTCTGGTTCTATTATTGTAACTGAGTGGTCGCCATGAAAAGGGGAGATACCTGGTTCCCTGCTTCACCTAAGGCAGGCTGGAGCTGAGCAGAGAAGAGAAGATGCTGGAGAGGAGACTGGAGTAGGAAACAGGATGGAGAGCAAGGAGGAGACCTGGAGGAGGCACATGGAGCAGAGAAACATGAAGAAACTGCACCTGCTTCTTAGTCCTAGATTGACTGGAACAGAAGTGGGTGAGAGACCCATGGGGAAGTTAACATGGCAGCTTTTATCTCGATTTTGATTTTGCTCTTTTCCTCCCAGACTTGTCTGTTTCTGACCCTGTTCTATGGGTCTCCACCGGAAGGTGCTTTAGACTTGAGGCAGGCTTTCAGGCCTTGCTCTGGGCCAATCCTGTTTGGCTGGACTTTTACTCACGAGGGGATGGGTAACTTTGGGTGCCTGATTTGGAAACTATATTCTTTGGCTTTCTGTATTGCACACTAATTGTATTAAAGTTCCTTTCCATTAAAGGTCTTATATGTTTTGTCTTGATGAGGCAGATGGCAGAACCTATTTAGGGCAGGCAGGTTTGGTGATCCTGGGGTACCCTTCTCCTGCCCTGTAACATTATGGTCAAAGTACTTACTTTACTGAAATATATGGACATCCCAAAAAGAGAAAGTCAACCATGAACCTAGAACACACTCTGATAGGACACCAGGATTTGGAGGTTAAAAGAGAGCATTCAGTAACAATCCTACTGTACCTATCTGCATGAACAAGTTTTATTACTGATGGAAGCTGAGAGAAAACTTTAGGATGGAAGGTCTCACAAGGTCAAACACCAGAGGTGGGGCTAGAGGTGATTAACAAATCTTAAAACTAAACCCTATGAAATTTTTCAGGATTCTGAGGTGGGGGCAGCAAACATTAACAGCCAGGGATGGGGGCAGGGAGGATTATCAATCACAGAAAAACAGTCCAATCTGACTCCAAGGCAGTAAATTAATTGCACAGTAATTCCATAAAAGAACACTACACAGGAACACCCTTTGTTCTGACAAAATACAGCTCTCCTTTATCTATGCAGATACATATTTTTTCCACAAACCAGCTTTCCTGCTGGCCTGTTTATTTCCTTTTGGTAATAAATTTGCAGTGTACTGATAAATGGGAAGTCTGCTGACTTTTTCCTCAGCAACTCAAGAACTGCACACTGAACCCATCATCTGAAACCCAACATCACCAGCAACCTTATGCACAGACTGAACTGTTAACTCAGCTGGTTAACCAAAAGCCTCAGGAAAAATGAAAGGTAGCATTTACTAATACTGGTAACTCTGCCTAAAATAACTGGAGAGTTCTAGTACTTTGTTTCATTGATTTACCAGAACTAATCTGGAGCCTAAAGGATGCGACATGATGCTAATGAAGTCACTAATGATAATCTCTCTTCAAGTTGCTGGCTTCACAAGGGGGGCTGGAGTGAGACACGACCCATAGATTTGAGTTTTTTCCATGTTCACTGCTGGTCATGACATAACTAGTAAGGCAAACCTTACAGTTTTATTTTGTTACAGAAATCTCCATAAAAAGGGGAGATTCAAGTCTCCTGCCTCACCTAAAGAAGGGTGGAGCTGAGTGGAAAGCAGCTATAGAAGACACAAAGAAGAGACATACAGAGCAGAGACATGTGAAGGACGACACACTTGCTTCTCATCTTCAGACCTGCACCAGAAGCTTGGGCGACATGGAACACACACATGGAATGGACACACACAGACACTTGCTGAGAGACATGTGGTGAAGCTGATAATGGCCGCCTGTCTATTTTTATTTGTTGTTTACTTTTGCTCCATTGGTCCCAGACTTGCCTAGCCCCTTTTACCCCTTTTCTCTGGGTCCCCACCAGATGGTGCCTTAGACTTGTGGCAAGTTTGTAGGCCTCAGCAGCCCCACTTTGGATCAACCCTATTTGGCTGGGCATTTACATATGAGTAGATGAGTTACTTTGGGTGTTTTGGGGATACTACTACTCTTTCTCTTCTCCTGTGCACACAATCACTCTGTTTACATTCTCACATACTAAAAGTATGCTTTGTCTTTATGTGGCTAATGGCAGAACCTCTTTACAGAGCATGCATGTTTGGAGGTACTGATGTAATCCTCAGTCTGCCTACTACCAATTTCGCTGAAAAGTTTTTAAGATACAGACATGTACTTGTGGGGTCGCCCCAAGAAACAGATTTTTCTCAACATGCCCAGAATAGGTCTCTAGTCACCTCAGGTAAGAACTAGAGATCAGTCAAAGATTAATGGGAAGCATATTAACGTAACTTAAAGAATGCAGATTATTTTGGGTAGAAAGCAGTGAGAAGCCCTGAACACTTGGGAAGAAAAAGTATTCATTCTTGCCTAAATCTTTCACCCCTCCCTAATCAAAGAAAAGATATCTTAGAAGAATGTAGTTTGAAGGTATGGTTTCCTTTGTACCAAACATATATGTATGTGGATATACGTATAAGTACATCAAAGGGACTCAAAAATACACATACAATTAAGTCTTTACTTATGAGAGGGATATACGAAAAGGACTTAAAAGAACTTTAACAGGGCCTCCCCGGTGGCGCAGCGGTTGAGCGCTGGGTTGCGAAACTGCGCGCAGCCTCTGCGGCGCCGGTTCGATCCCCGGCTGCTCCCCGGCCACCGGAGGAGGGTCCCACATGGCGTGCAGACCTCTCCTGCCGCCCGCTGCTCCCCTCAGTAGTGTACTTCGGTCCTTCTGCCTGCTCTGCTCCCTGCTCTGGCTCTGGTGAATTCTCTCACCCTCCCGCGCTTCTGACTGTGCCCAGTGCATGTATAAACAAAAAAAAAACAAAACAAAACCAGCAAATAAATAAAAAAAAAAAAAAAGCATGCCTCTATTTAAAAAAAAAAAAAAGAACTTTAACAAAATTATTTAAATGTATTATTTTCATTGCTTAAAATAAACATATTAATATAAAATTTCATTTTTGAATCCTCCCCACAAAATGCAGGTTTAAAAGGAAACCCTAACATCAGACTTTAATGTATTCATAGTGCTTATATAGCCTAAGAATAAGATAATTTACATTTTATTAATAACCTTCATTAACCTCTCCAAAACAGCCACCTTTTTAAAAATTTCGATGTGGTAACTATAGAAATACTTAACAAGTCATTACAAAGTTAACTCTAATTGTTACTTTCTTTTTTTTTTTTTTTAAGATTTACATTTTATTTTTTTTATTTTTTTTTTATTTTTTTTAAATAGAGGCATGTTTTATTTATTTATTCATTTATTTGTTTGTTTGTTTTTTTTTTGTTTATACATGCACTGGGTACAGTCAGAAGCGCGGGAGGGTGAGAGAATTCACCAGAGCCAGAGCGGGGAGCAGAGCAGGCAGAAGGACCGAAGTACACTGCTGAGGGGAGCAGCGAGCGGCAGGAGAGGTCTGCGCGCCATGTGGGACCCTCCTCGGGTGGCCGGGGAGCAGCCGGGGATCGAACTGGCGCCGGAGAGGCCGCGGGCAGCTTCGCAACCCAGCGCTCAACCACTGCGCCACCGGGGAGGCCCTAATTGTTACTTTCTTTTTTAATTAAATTCCAAAATAGATTCCACTCAAAAAAGTTAACATGGATAAATGTAATCTGAATGTAATTACAGCATGAATCAACAATTTTAAATGGTAAAATAAAATGTCTAATTCCCATACAGTTCCTTATTTCATTTCTTGTAGTAAGGAAATGGGAATGAAAAGATGGGGAAATTCATAAAAATGTTGCAATTCAATGGAAATGCCAATGAATCAAGATGATTCACAGGCAGCTTTACATAGTATGCATGCGTGCATGCTGGAAGGCACACACTCAGCCCAACAGAGAAGTAATGTACAAAGTCACTGCATCACCTTGTGGTAACGCTTGGACTAACATCCTGAGGAAAAAGTACAAACTGCACCTTGGTTAGAAAGAGAAAATACAGCCTCTACATCTAAAGGGTAAAGAAAGCAGCTTTCCCATCAAAGTTTTGCTTCTTCCATTTTGCTTCTTTGCGTTTTTATTCTCTAAAGTACATCTCCAGAAACATTAAGATCTAGCCCAGGCTAAATAAAAATCTTCCAGTGAAGAATTAAAGGACCATATGCATTTGGCTGGGAAACAAAATTTGAAATGCATATATTGTTATCTGCAGTGCCCTCTTCTGTGTTTCCTACCATATTCCCCAAAGGTCTATTTCCAGGGTTTCTTTATATATGCTATGCTGTAACATTATACTATAAAATCTTTGGTCTAAAATGCAATTTTATTATGTGGGGGATCTAGCAATAAGGAAAAGAAAACATGTAGTAGGCACTCAGTTAAGCAGCCAGTTAAAATAACTGGAGAGGGAAGGTAACATTTCAATGTTATCTTTACTTCTTCATCTTGTAACTTTTTCAAGCCCCCAAATCTGGCTTTTGTGGTATTTTTCCAGTGTCTCCTATTTACTTGACTAACCCAAAAATGTAAGCCTTAGTCAATTAAAGTAGAAAACAGTCCAACTCTTAAGAACTGTCCATTAAACATACGGAATGAAATGAAGCCCTATGATTTAAAAATTACATATAATTTGCCGATTCTAACAATTAAAATTGAAAAAAGAAATAGTCATTTTTCACATGATAGTGATCATGAGGACCAATATTTTTTTAAAGTCCTTATCAAACACATTAAACTAATTATAAGCGAAATATTCTGACATCTGGGATTTGCTTTAAAGACTCTAGGGGGTAAATGTGTTGGGGAAGGCAATAAAACAAGATTAGCAAAATGGTGGTTCCTATTACTCTTCTTTCTCCTTTTGTGTTTTTGAAAATTCCCGTAATAAAATTTAGTAAAACCAGAGCAAATAAAGATTAGTAACAAAAATTCCATGAATGACCTACAGCAATAAAAAGTACATTACATGTGTTGACAAAGCAAGAGTTTTACAAAACTTCAATGAAAAATGAGAACTTTTAAAATCATCTCCAAATTTGTCCTAGAGGGCACACACACATCTGAAAGGAAAAACATGTCTGACATTCTAATCGTTTCCAACTACTCAGACTTTATTTAGCTCAAAGACTATCAGCTGGCTTACAGACCAGGGAAATATTAACGGCAATCACTCTGGAAGGCAAGGGAGAAGTCACCGATCTATTAATTTGCATTCTCAATCAATGTCTTTGATTCTCAAAGACATCCCTATCTCCAGAATTCTTTACCATTCAGTGCAACGCCACTCTGACCAGGTGTTACCACTTCTACTTTTTAGATTTTTTTTAAAAGTAAGCTTCTTAAACGCTTTGGTCTCGGCCATATATATATTAGAGGGGACGAAATTTCCTTTTCAGCGGCGTGTTTGGGGGCAAAATAAACTTTAAAAAGCCAGAAATCCAGAGCCAAAATTTCAGTTAATTACACCAATATTTCTAAAGAATGCAACCCAATAAACTTCGTACTATGAAAAACTTTCCCCAAAGAATAGGAGCATCGTTAAATACTTAACATCATTAAAAAGGTTGGAACTTATCAGAACTCCAAACTGCCTATTATTTTTGTTAAGAAAAAGTTATTTACTGGCAATTCTACACACACAGCTGCAGCCGTAATAATAAAGAGGTGTTCAGTTTAATAATGCGATGACTTGCAAATAAATACAATAGGCTGTTCTTTGAAACTGGAAAAGAAAAAACCCAAGACATTTCTGGCGTTAAAAGCAACCCTTCAACAAGTCCAGTCTATCCTTGACGAGTGAACAAAGGCGAAAGCCTGGCCTCAAGCACTTTCTCTACTCTCTAATACCATTTGGAAGGCACTCGGTCCACTTTTTAGATTAACCTGTTATTCAAATAATCTCTAAACGCTCTTTACCAAAAGTATTAGTAATTGAGCTGTTTGTGGAAATGTTACAGTCACAACACAGGATTAAAAAAATTAAGATTCTCCCGTCAACATCCCTGACATAATAACAGCAATCATTCCGCTCTGCAAAGAGTATAATTAAATGGCAGTGTTTTCAAACGAAACGTGTTACCAATAAAGTTACTATCCATTTAATCAACAGGTTCGTATGTAAACACACCCAGCGCTCATCAACCTCTAACGAGGATTCCCTGAAGTAAGAGCCCTTTAAAAAGGTAAACGCCCTGCCCACCTTAGGGGAGGGGGCTGTGAAAGGAAGAAGAGATGCCTCAGCAAAGACTGACTTCCCTCTGCAACATTTTGAAGATCCCTCGGAGCACTAGGCGGAGGGGCCCTCCATATACAAACCAAGAGGAGCCAGTTAACCTGCAGCCCAGGTGCGGCGCCAACAGCTAACTCCGCCCGCGGCACCCCAACGCCGGCGTCGCAGGGAGTCTCCGCCTCCTCCGCCACGAACGCCTCTGAACCAAAACACTCGACTTTCCCTCCCCCGGCGTCCTTTCCGCGCTTGACCTGGATGTTTTCCCCAATTTCCCTACGCCCGTAGCACACGTCGCCCCCAAAACACTCACCCTAGAATTAAGTCTCGGACAAGAGTTTCTCCCCGAGGGTCCCGTCGTCTAAGGACGCTCGTCCCTCACGCCTCCCCCACATCGCTAAAGGCCTACCCCGCCCCCAAGACCCGCCGTAGGGAGCGACCACCCGTCGCTTTTACCAACTCCACGGGCAGCGAAGTCGCCCACACTCCCGTCACAATTGCAGTTCAGGAGGAAACAGCTGTCCTCGGGAAGGAAACCATCGTTATTGGGCAGCTTCGTCATCACAAACACCATTCCAGAGCCGGGCCAGGGCCTGAGACCGGGGTGTGGGGCCCCACCAGGGCTCCGGCTCGGGTCCGGAGCACACAGCGCGCTGCGGCGGGGCGAGAAAGGCGCCTTCCTTACTCAGTAAAGGGCTCCCGAGCAAAGGGAGAGCGTTACAGTTTCCAATCCCCAGCCGCCATCAGCCGCCTAATCTCTTCCGCACCACAGCCAGAGCCGACCGACCGGCTACGCCCACCCTCAGGGACAAGAACCGGCTTTACGTCACTTCCGCCCTCGAGCCGTCCCTTCCGCTACCGCGGCCTCCGCTGCCGCGCGGAGTTAGTCGACCACTTCCGCTGAAATACGGTGTCCGGGCGCCGCTTGCCCCCGGGAGGGTGCGAGCGCCTGCTTCTGCGAGGGCCGGAGCTCTTTTGTTCCGCCTCGTGGTTTTCGCTTAGAGTCATGGTCCCAGGCAAGCTGCTACCTTTTGACACATTTAATTTTTTTAAAGTAATTGATCTGTTGGGTGGAAAGGGTAGCCCAGAGATCTATATAGACTATTGCCCTGCTATTGCCTGGATTTTAGAAATCTAGGCCCATCAATTTAAGGATAAGAAAGTAAAAGCCATAAAAGTGAAGGGAGTGTCCACAAGATTGGAGGGCAATCCCCTAAACTCGGGCACTCCCAACTTCTGGTCCAGCTCCGTACTTTTTTAATCAAGAGTTTTTTGGTCACTAAAACCTGGCTTTCTCCTAGGAGTTTTTCAGTTTTGGTGCTCTGTGACTCTTATTTCCTCTTGTTCCTGGAGTGGCCACTTTCTACCCACGTTTCTGTGAGTTGTTAACTACTTTTGTCACCTCTACTGTTTTTCTGTGTGGATTTTGTGCTGTATTCGTAATTATAATTTCTGAGATCACTTCTGAGTTTTAAATATCTTACCTTCCTATTGTAGGCATTCAGGTTAAACTCTAACGCTACGGAAGTAAGTGTGGTCAGTCCTAATTCACCATATTCCAATATTGGATTAAAATTGATAAACTTGCAGTGTCACCAGTGAAAAAAGGATATTAGATCCCATGAAACCTTGAAGTACCCTCTAAATACAGAACATACAAAATACTTTTTCATATACTTCCTCCTTCCACATATTTAAGATTACAATACCTTCCATAAGATAGGAAATATGTGTGGTTCCCCAATATTTGGAAATATTGACAAGTTTCCACTTTTGCAGGCTGATTTGTTTGCTAAATAATTGAAATCTTTTTATTTGTTCTTGAACTGTATATTTCATTTAAAGAATTTCAGAAGAATCTTTACAGATCACAGTATCAAGCTCCTTATAAGGATGAAGAAAATGTGATAATCAACATCAGCAATCACTAGTATTACTGATAGCAACCTTCTACTAGTGGAAATAACTGCTTTTATAAATGTAAATTTAGCAATCAACTTTATAAGCAGTTTTCAGTTAGGTGATAAATGGAAAACATTTTTTGTACAAGTATTTTTATTTTTAATGATTTCTTAAATTTTCAGACCTTTTTTCCATGAAATTGGAAATTTTAATCTTTTCAGTAATGATCCTTGAATTTTCAGACAGATTCTTTCTGCAAGATAAATACATATCCTTTCAGTATTCATAGAATTTTTTCAATTGACCTATTATACATATAGCAGTGTACTAGGGTTATAAGAAATATAGATCCACAATCCCTTATATGAACTCTTTGGACCAAATAGATTTTGGAGTCAGAAATTTTTGTGTACTTTATATTAATGACATCCCACAAAGTGTGAGGCAGCACTCCATAACATTTTTTTCAGGGAAATTTAAGAATAGCACACTACTAGGCAGGAGATAAAGCATATAAATGGTCTACTTCAGTTAAGAGCAGGTTTTTCAGGTCAGGTTTTGTCACTTTGCCATGATGTGCTCAGATCAAGTTTTATTGACAAAAGAGTTTAGGGCAGGAAAAATTTTACCACCAAATGTTGAGAAAACATGACTTTCAGGGCTTTTTAGATTTCAAAATAATGAACAAGAGACTGTAGACCCATTCAAAGAATTTTGGAAAATAAATCCCTCAACAATGTATGATATTTCTGGAGCAATTACATTTTCAAGTTGTTTCTAGCCACTTGTCCTCACCTACCACATAACACCTATTCTGTGTTTTGATTGGGAAAAAAAAAAATCTACTAAAACTTTTGATAGGAAAGAAAAGAAAACCATGACTCCTTATCTAAGCCTTAATTAAGAGTTTAATGGAATTATGATTTTTATTAATAATCTTTACCCCACCTGACTTCTTTGCACAAACTTGCATCCTTCTATCTCTTCATCACAATTCTATTTACACAGTTGAGGCTAGCGACAGGTAAAAGAAACTGTGAGCAGGTAGGATAAGAGTTGCCCCAAGTCCTGTTGGAACAGGTGGACTAATTCAGGCAGGTGAGCCCTGTCCCAACAGCCTGTCCGAACAATTTGACTCACCACACTGACCATGAGGCGCCTTGCTAGACAAAAATGTTAGTTTCTGAATAACGATTATCTCACAGTTTCACTGAGAAGGCCAAGGGCCTGCATTATTTCTGATACCCTAAACTCCCTTGATTTTCTACTTTGCAAATTAGGTGCAATTTCCCATACAGACTCAGTGGTCATAGTGTGCTTTGCCACTAAAGGTTATGTCTAGTGTACTAAAGAAGCTTCTTGGAAAGTTCTTGCACTATAAAAGAAAGAAACTGACTAATTTATGAGGTTAAGGAAAAGAGCCTATAGTGGCTTATACTTCAGTGAGACTTTGTGTAGGGTAAAGAAAATGTCAGGTTTTTCTGCCCTTCCGCCATCAGGATAGATGATGGATCCTTGTCCTGAATGCATGCCTGATGGCGGGCACCTGGAGTAGGGTGTGGGCATAGGTAGATGGGATTCAGCTGAGCTAAGACTGTGCTTTTAAGGGCGACGTCACGGGGACACCAGCAGCAGCAGTAGAAGCCGAAGCCGAAAGAGAAGCCGAGAAGCAGCAGAACGAACGCTAGAGAGCCCAGATGGAGTGAAGACTTGCTGGGGGCTGGGAGGCCTGCCAGCCTCCCAGCCAGGACCCCTGCCTGCCATATGCCTGGTGAACCCTAATAAAAAACCTGCAAAACTGCTGAGGACTCTGACTCCTCCTTTACCCGGTCTGCATGGGATCAGAAAACCTGCACTGTGTCCTGTCCTGCCTTTACACTTTGCCCCGCATGGTTCCAGTGTTTTTTGCAACATGTGCAACTGAGAGGTCACTGGAATGTAAATATTGTCTACCTTCTTGTTTTTATCTTACCAAGAAGCATAAAAACCAGCATAGTACTTTGAATTCTTAAGGAACTTGTAGCGGCAGAAAGAGCGCATTTCAGGGCCTCCCCAGTGGCACAGCGGTTGAGCGCCGGGTTGCGAAGCTGACCGAGGCCTCTGCGGCGCCAGTTCGATCCCCAGCTGCTCCCTGGCCACTGGAGGAGGGTCCCACATGGTGCGCAGACCTCTCCTGCGGCCCGCTGCTCCCCTCAGCAGTGTACTTCAGTCCTTCTGCCTGCTCTGCTCCCTGCTCTGGCTCTGGTGAATTCTTTCACCCTCCCGTGCTTCTGACTGTACCCAGTGCTTGTATAAACAAAACAAACAAACAAATAAATAAATAATAATTAAAAAAACACATGCCTCTAAAAAAAATAAATAAATAAAAAAATAAATAAAAAATAAATAAAAAAAAGAAAGAGCGCATTTCAGGATCTCTATGATCCTATGCAGACGGGTAAAGGAGAGTCCTGGAGACCTCGGTGGCTTTTTCAGGCTTTTATTGGGATTTTACTAGGTACACAGAAGGCAGGGGAGCCGGAGGGCCGGGAGGCTGGCTGGCCTCCCAGCCCCTGGCGAATCTTCACTTGTCCTGGGCTCTCAGGTGTTCTCTCATGGTCTTGTTCTCTTTTCTGCTTCTCTTTCATTCTCGTTCTCCCTCATTCTTCTGCTACTCTCCTCTGCTCTGCTCTGTCCTCGTGATGCCACTCTTATAAGCCAGTCTCAGCCCATGTGTACCAATCTACATATGCCCACGCCGCACTCCAGGTGCCCGCCATCAGGCATGCATTCAGGACCGCAGGGAACCATCATCAACACTAACGGCAGGAGGGCAGAAAATCCTGATAATCATCCTACAGAACTTGTGCCAGCAAGTTTCCTTCCTTCTCTGTGTTTCTTTTTCACTTTTTTAAGATTTTATTTTTTTATTAATTTATGCATACAAGAACGAGGGTGTAGGCCAGAGGTAAGGGGAGAGGGGTGATAGGATTCACCAGCGACAGAGTGGGGTGCATAACAGGCGGATTGACTGACATACACTGCTGAGGGGAGCAGCGGGCAAGTCAGGAGAGGTCTGCTGCGTCATGTAGGTAGCTCCCTGACTGGTGATTGAACTCGTGCTGCAGTGGCTGTGGATAGCTTACTGGTGCTGAGACTTAACCCCTTGTGCCAAGAGGGAGGCCCGCTTCTCTGTGTTTCTTACTACATATCTCTTTTTTGCATGTAGTATTTATCAATAAAAGTTAATTTCAAAAATGTTATTAAAATAAAAGTAGAACAAGGGTTTTATTTTGACAAAGGTTGAATCAAAGTCGTAGGTTGAAATGAGTTTTTTTTTTTTTTTAATTTTTTTAAATCTTTTTATTTTTTTTTTATAGAGGCATGTTTTATTTATTTATTTTGTTTGTTTGTTTGTTTTTTGTTTATACATGCACTGGGTACAGTCAGAAGCGTGGGAGGGTGAGAGAATTCACCAGAGCCAGAGCGGGGAGCAGAGCAGGCAGAAGGACCGAAGTGCACTGCTGAGGGGAGCAGCGGGCGGCAGGAGAGGTCTGCGCGCCATGTGGGACCCTCCTCTGGTGGCCGGGGAGCAGCCGGGGATCGAACCGGCGCCGCAGAGGCCGCGGGCAGCTTCGCAACCCAGCGCTCAACCGCTGTGCCACCGGGGAGGCCCTGAAATGAGTTTTTATTATCACAGATCCCATCCTTTCCCATCTTCTTAGTTTACATCCTCTCTTGTATTCCAGCCCTTCAGTTCCACTCGTCCTTTTCCAATCTTTTCCCCATGCTCAAATCTCCTTCATTTAATTTTTGAAAAATTGCCCCACTCTGTTCTTTCCTCCAACTACTACTGTCTTTTGTCTTCACCCTTACAATCAAACTTCTAACTACTAAAAAAATTGTCTATAGTTCATTATGTCATTTTTCACCCTTATTTTTTTTAACCCCACTTCATTCTGGATGCTGCCCCCATTGCTCCAAAATAAGTTGCATTAATAAGCAAATATGCTTAGGGGGCTTCCCTGATGGCCTAGGGGTTAATTAAGTCTCAGCACTATCGCTGCTATGACCTGAGTTCGATCCTGGCCAGGAAGCTAACCCACGTATGGCGCAGCAGACTTCTCCTATCTTGCCCACCACTCTGTTTCTGGTGACTCCTCACACACACATACACACACTTCTGGCCCACACCCCAGTTCTTCTATGCAAAAATAATAAACCTTTGAAAAAAAAAAAGATAATGTGCTCTGCACAGACAAGTCCATATTAATATCCACGCATGTCTCATGGATCTTAACCTGGTATCTGACCATACCCCATGATTTGCCTGGAACCCTAGAAATCCATTTGCATTCTTAATTCTGGTTTCACCATTTACTCCTTCTGAAAACTGGATAGTTTAAATATTTGCTTACCCATTGCAACTTTAGTTTCCTCATAGGGAAATGAAAATAGCAGTGTTTGTATCTTTTTCATAAGGTTATTTTGAGCATTAAATTAGTCAATACATACAAGTGTATATTAAAATAATATCTGGTACACAGCAATCATTCAGTAAATGTTAGCTACTACCATGTAATAATGGTTTATACAAAAAAAATGTTATCAGTTCTTGCCCTCCCCAGTGGCGCAGTGGGTTGAGCACAGCACTGTGAAGCTGTCCGCCGCCTCTGCAGCATGGGTTCGATTTCCAGCTGGCCAGGGAGATTCCCACATGGTGTAGCAGACCTCTCCTGTCACAGCCGCTGCTCCCCTCAGCAGTGTATTTCAGTCCTTCTGCCTGCTCTGCTCCCCGTTCTGTCTCTAGTGAATCCTCTTACCCTCCCGCACCTCTGGCCTGTACCCCAGCTCTTGTATAAAAATAAATAAATCTTTAAAAAAAAATGTTATCAGTTCTTTGGCTACATATAATACATACACACCCCTCAAATTGTGACTTGCTCTGGGAAGGAGTATAACTTTCATTTTTAATAACATGGACTTCTTTATCAGTTGCAGAAACAACTGATATTTGTTATTGTTTTTGGCCAATCAATATCTGAACCACCTTGCTATGTTTGCCAGCTTATGAGCAGGGCAAACATTGCACTCCAGAAACTGAAATGCAAGGTCCATGCCTTTCCAAACACCCTTGTGGTCAAGGCGTGGGCTAACCAGTCAGAACACATTCTGGACCAGGTTGGGCAGTAGCTTTGCAATAATTATACTGCAACTCAAGAGAAAAATAATAGTGCAGTTGCAGCATTAGTGAGGTTTGCAGAACCAGCCATGAGGTTGGTGGGGCAGGCAAGGTGTTCATTGTAGAATGTGTTAGATGGTATGATGTTTAAGCCTTCCCAGAGAATGTGAACTACCCACTACTACACTGATTAATAGAGTATATTTTTGAAATTAAATACCTTTCCAACTTTTTATTATGAACAATTTCAACCATATGGAGGGTTAACCAGAAAGTAAAATAAAACTTGCATTCCATGCACCCAGATTCAACAATTAGTGATGTTTCCGTATATTTGCCTTATCTTTGCATTTGTGCATATATTTGTTAGTTTGCTGAACAGTTGATAGATAGTTGCAAGCACCCAAGGAAATGTGTGATAATTCCATTATATTCTCATATACCTGGGCTGTATTCAAATCTTCACACAAATGTACCAGAATGCCTATTATTTTCCAAACCAAGATCTAATAAAACAAATTGTATCTGGTTTTGTCTGTTTATTATTTTAAAAAAAAGAAATATGTAGGATTTGGTACATCTTTTATTGATTTCTACCTAATGATTAAGAAGATAAATGTAGAAACTAACAGTTATTAAGCACTAATTCATGACAACCTTACGTTAGGTGCCCGGCACATCAATATGGATAGAACATGCCCTGATCTCAAGGATGCAGGCCCTTCGTGTTCCTCCAAATGCACAAATTTGCTGGTCTCACTTTTTTAAAAAATGATTTATTTATTTATGCATGCAAGAACTGGGGTATAGGCCAGAGGTGGAAGGGGTTAAGGAACAGAGAAAGACAAGGACTATTAGAGCTAATAATTTCCTTGGCTCAGAGCCACAGTATAGAATGGGAGAGGAGAATAAGACTGGTTGCACAAATATAATAGTTTCTCTTTGACTGCTTGCTGGCCTGGAACTAACGTCTTAGTGTGGCAGTCAAGGACTGTCACAACCTGACTCCAATCTAGCTCTTTTAACTCTATTCTCACCACTTCCTCTTACAGAGCTCAAACTGGTGTCTGACCACAGTTTCTAGAATGTGTTGTTTTTTTTTTTTTTTCCATCTGTACATTCTACTGAAATGCTTTCCTCCCTTATTTATCTTTAAACTCTCACCCATACTGCAAGGCCCAAAGTTATTGCCACATGTTCATTGGAAACCTTCTAGAGTCTTATTTCTAATTACTGGAATATTTTCCCTTTTTTGTGTACTTGTTTCTGTTGCTCTTATTTTGCTTGCCAAGTTTTGTTTTATATTATTGTATTGAGCTTTCCCCAACTAGAAAATTCATTGAAAGCAAGAAATCTGCTTAATTTAGTTCCATACTACCTGTCACATGGTAGATAATCAATTTTTGATTTAAATTAATCATATAACTTTGAGAGCAACATGATAGTAATTCTAGCATATCACCATGCCTTAAGAAGAACACCAGCACAAATGAGATCCAAGTGGTTGATTTTGTAATCTGGATCTGGGCATCCTCACATAAACATCACAATCTTGGGGAAGAGTTCTGAGATCCCCAAGTAAGGCATCTTTCCCCAGTTACTGTCTTTCAGCACTATATATCTTTACTTCTGTGACATTTCATTGGTATCTTTCCCCATCACTAAATAGAAGGTTCTGTGAGGCAAAGAGTCCTATTTGGTTTAGCATGTCCCCAGCACTTAGCAAAGGCAATTTAACAATTATTTCTTGAATGAAGAAATAATTGAACATTGTATTATCATGACACTCAAGAATCAAAATTTCATCAAGGGCAATAGTAAAAACTGCATAATAAATAGCCCCCCAAAAGTGATCAGACCCACAAACGATGAAATGATATATGTATGTCATCTTTTGCATAATGCACCATTCTTGAACAATCCAGATTTTTAAAAATCACATGTGAATCAATTTACAAAAAAAAATCAGTTTGATAAGTTCATTTTTATAAATTGCTGCTTGTTATACTAAGTATAGTGAGTTGGTTTTTAAAAATACATTTTCCAGGGCCTCCCTGTTGGCGCAAGGGGTTAAGACGAAACCTATGAAGCTTCCGCAGTCTCTGCAGCAAGAGTTCGCTCCCCCAGCAAGCCAGGGAGCAACTCATATGGTGCAGCAGACCTCTCCTGTCTGGCCCGCTGCCCCCCTCAACAGTGTATTTCAGTAGATCTGCTGTTCTGTTCCCCACTCAGTCTCTGGTGAATCCTCTCACCCCCCACACCTCTGGCCTATACCCCAGCTCTTGTATGCATAAATAAAAAAATAAAATAAAATACATTTTCCACATATATGTATATTATGTATGTGGTATTTATATAGTACACAGCCATCTTTAATTGGTTTATTAAAAGCTATTTTTAAATTTGCAAGAAAATTACTGTGTCATCTGTATAAATGATTGACACTACGCCTAATCCGAAGGAAGTCGGATGGAGATTTAGCAATTACCTGATTTGTGTGATAAATGCACTAAACTATATAAAACAAAAAATAAAGGTGCCTAAATTACCAACTTGCTTACATTGGTCAGATCTTCTGGGGGATTTATAAATCTTCATTTTCATTTTGCACAGGGTAAACATAGTTACAGATTTTTATTGTCCAGAAGTTATCATTAAAAATAATGAAGAAATTTCTTTTTCAGGGCACTTTTAATACTCTCCCAAAGAGTCCAGCATCATAGACTTCCAGCACCAGGTATTATCTTTGCCACGCCGCTAAGGTCACATGTTGTTAACATTCCTTCTTAAGGAAATGTTAACATTTCCCTGTGTGTTTTTTCTTTTTGTTTCTGACATATAATGAGAATTAATAAATTAATAAAGTTATCCTATTTACAAAGTTACAGAGTTGCCAGGATGCCTTAAACTACTAAAAGAGTGATAAAATCTGTGGCTTTTCTCATGAGACCTCATGATATCAGACACATTATTTCTACATATGTTGTTGAGAGTTTGTGTGCTTTCCTATCTCCCTGTCTCCCAAAATAAATCCGAGGCGGGATCTTTGGCTGCTTTTTTGCAACCCGGGTATGAAGAAAAATGTTTATAAAAGAACACATTTGAGGGCCTCCCCGGTGGCGCAGCGGTTGAGCGCTGGGTTGAGAAGCTGCGCGCGGCCTCTGCGGCGCCGGTTCGATCCCCGGCTGCTCCCCGGCCACCGGAGGAGGGTCCCACATGGCGCGCAGACCTCTCCTGCCGCCCGCTGCTCCCCTCAGCAGTGTACTTCGGTCCTTCTGCCTGCTCTGCTCCCCGCTCTGGCTCTGGTGAATTCTCTCACCCTCCCGCGCTTCTGACTGTACCCAGTGCATGTATAAACAAAACAAAGAAACCAGCAAAACAAATAAATAAAGCATGCCTCTATAAAAAAAAAAAAAAAAAAAAAAAAAGAACACATTTGAATACCTGTTACCTCTCAGTTGGATCACTGCATTGTCAAACAGTAAAGGAATGTTTAAATACAAATAAATTATGTTTTCCCTGAATGAAGTCTCCTCTCTGGTGCATAATTACTGGATGTGTACTTGGGAGTTCCAAGTTTGAGTAAATCTCACTTAAGGGATTCCACTCACCTCGCGGCATCCACGATGCAGTAAACAGCCTCCATATGCCAGCTGCCAACAGATGGCTGTGTGGTGACAGACGTGATGCCTTCTCACACAGCTCCAGTCTGGGTTGGCTTTCTAGCTTTATTTACTTATTTTATATCTGACACATCCAAAAAAGTCACATATTTCATATCTAGGCTTTGAAGCTCTATAATAAACCATCATGAACACACCACCCAAACCCACAGAGTTCTAGAACATTATCAGATTTTCTCTACCCATATGTATATATGGAAGTTTGTGTTTATCTTGCCTATGCTTGTTTTTATTGGGGCAAAAAAGCCTTATTTTTTAAATTAGCCAGGAGGACTCAGTTTAAATGACTCCGATTTTGTTGGCAACATGCAAAGCATCCTAGTCAGGAGCCGGTGGAACATACACCTTCTTCTGTCCGTCAGGTCTGATCAGGGTATTGACCTTGGCCATGTCAATGTCGCAGAGCTTCAGAGCCTATGTGGACTGGTGCTTGTGGCCTTGACATCCACAGTGGACACACGTGTGGTGTTGCCGTCTGTCTTCTTTGTGGCTGACTCGGTGGTTGGGGGGAACCTGATGATGGCACAGTAGCCATGCTTATTTCTCCTGGGGTATTTGGGGTGCCTTCAGAGTAATAGTGTCTTTACCCATGAGAAGATGGGGGAAGTGTGACTCTTTTGTGTGTGTGTATGTGTGTATGTGAAAGTCTTTCAGCACTGCTCTCTTAGCCTTCAAACTTTTTGTTTTGGTTTCGACTTTGCAAGGAGCTGGGGCTTTCTCTTTGCTTTGTGCACCATCTTCATGAAAAACTTTTCCATGAAAACCTTTCCCACACTCAAAAATATTTTTTTTAGCACATATGTGTATATCTTTAAACTTTGTATTATTTCATTTTCCTTGTTTACTGCTTTACAAAAATGATGTAATACTTTATGTAGTCTTCTGCCACTTGGTTCTTTTTCACCCAAGCACATATTTGCAATATTCATTCGGTATTGTTGCTCACAACTACCGGTAGTTAACACATTGAATTTCACTTTGTATAAAATTCCATTTGATGATGGTACACCTTATAAATTCCTCCTGAAGTCCCCAGACACTTGGTGTGCTTAGTTTTTGGTTTCTGGGATTTTTGTTAGTTTGTTTATTTTTTTACCAAGGTTACATTCTGGTTGGGAAGAAAGAGACAATGAACAAATTAATGTATGATCTAATATTAGAGCATGAAAGACTTGCTTTGGGGTCACAGAAGTCAGAGATCAAATACATGCTCCACACAGATATGGACACTAGACCTCTTGACCTTCATTTCCTTTATTTATAAATAATTATTGCCTTGCAGGGTTATTGCAAGAATTAACGTCAGTGTATAAAGGTTCTTAGTGTAGTGCTGAGCAGCAATATTGGCATTCTCTTCTGTCTGGCTCCATTGGGGAATGTCTGAGGCAAAGAATTCTAGGCGTGGGCGGGATGGGGGAGTTGGGCATTTCATCTCTTAGATTCCTTCTCTGGTAGGTCCAGAGGTAACATCCTTCCTGAATGCAAACAGAAGCCTCTTTATCCTGCTAGACAGCATCAGCCTGTTCATTCGAATGTCTCTCATCAGTTATCTTCTTCTGATTCTGTTTTCATCCTCCTCTGTGAGGCTATTAGACTTGGTATTGAGTTCTGCACTTTCCAATCACACTCTCATCCTTGCTGTTTTTCAGACACTCCAGATAACCTTATTTAAGTATTGATTTTAACAAGCCAATTAGTAAAACTATATATGAGCCAATCTGGAAAGGGTGAATAATTGTGGTTATTGGTGATTAAGGAGCTACTAAAGTGTGATGATGATGTTGGAGCATGTTAAAGAAAAATGTCCTTAACTTTAGGAAAACATACGGAATATTTATGATGTCTTGGATTTATCTTCAAATAATCCAATATAGGAGGGAAACTGGTAAAATTGTTGGGAGTACATAAGTGGAGTAGTCGATTTTTAAATTTTTCCATAATAAAAAGTAAAAAAAAAAAAAATGCAAATATGCTCCGCCACATAATATGCTTTGCATGCGTAGTTACCTCTATCTGGACTCTTGTTCTTCCAGATGGTCACATAACATGTATCTTTAATTTACTCTAGTCTCTCCTCAAATGTCCTCTTCTTAGAAGGGCTCCCTATGACTATCTTTGGCAAAACTGTATCCTTCTTTACTTTTCTAGCCCATTACCCATTGATTTTCTTTATAGTACTCTCACTGACATATATTTGTCATTTTTTTCTTTAATAGGAAACTTAGGCTGCATTAGGCCAGGGACTTTATTGCAATGTCTCCATTTCTAAATAGTGCTGGGAACATAAGAGAAACTTAATTAAATGAATGAACATACATGTAACACAGTTGACAGTCCTTCTCAAAACCAAATCAGAACTACTATGAGTTCCTTCATCTACTACCAATTAATTCTCTAACCAGAGAATTAAAACCACGCATTTAAGACTAGAAGAAAGAATTTTGTATTTGCTAAGGTGCTGTATATGCTTGTCAACATTCCCAATCTACTTTGGAGACACCTAAAATGAATCATTGGATTACTACCACGAAATCATCAGGTCTGAAATATTTCAGAAAAGTAACCACTGAAAAAGCATCTTTTCTCAAAGTCATTGCCTAAAAACAAATGTACTCTGGTTAATTTATCCATTATGACATTTTACTATTGAACACTGTCGTCACCTTTTCCTGGAGACTATGCAATTCCCCAACCTTCGAAGAACACAGTTTTGGATTGCTTTTCTAATAGCAGTGAATTACTTTGGACCTCTCACAGCTATAGTTCATTTTCTTCTCAGAAACAGTGGAGCACAAGCACATAAAATTGACCAAACTTCTGCCTAAGGAACCGGGAAAATCAAACCACGGTCTGCAGGCCCCATGCCCCTATTTTTCCTTCCTTTATTCTATTTAATGTGACAACAATGATTATTGGACACTTGCCACACTTTAATTTTCTATTATTTCCTGGTTAATCCTAGTGTTCCCCAAACCTCTTTTGGGGGTTTAATAGCAGATACAGCTAATGAGTCAGAAGAAAGTCTGAACTGTGCATTCTCCAAAGACTGGCCTTACACAGTATAAACATCAACAAATCATAGGTGTCTTTTTAATGAAGCAACAAATTTTAAAAGTCATAAGCTGGAGAATTTCAAATTAAACATATGTTACTTTATGGAAATACATATATGTCTCCAAGATTCTAGGGATAATCGTATTGTAAACATTATATATAACACATATATGTACATGATATCAAAGACCTTATCTGAATCACACTCATAATGGAATGTTACATAGTTACTATGATGATTCTAAAAGGAGAACATTTTTTTTAAAGATTTATTTATGCATACAAGAACTGGGGTACAGGCCAGAGGTGCAGGGGTGGTGAGAGGATTCACCAGAGACAGAGTGGGGAACAGAACAGGCAGACTGAAACACACTGCTGAGGGGAGTAGCGGTCGCGAAAGGAGAGATTTGCTGCGCCATGTGGGTTGCTCCCTGGCCAGCCAGGGATCGAACTCACGCTGCCAAGGCTGCGGATTGCTTCATAGTACTGTGCTTATGCCCTTGTGCCACCAAGGAGGCCCCTATTTTTTTTTTATAAACTTTTTTTTAACATTATTTATACATACAAGAACTGGGGTGTAGACCAGAGGTGCAGGGTGTGATAGGATTCACCAGACAGAGTGGGGAGCAGAACAGGCAGACTGACTGAAATATACTGCTGAGGGGAGCAGCCGGCAAGACAGGAGAGGTCTGCTGCGCCACGTGAGTTGCTCCCTGGCCAGCGAGAACTGAACTCGTGCTGCAGTGGCTATCAATAGCTTGATAGCGCTGTGTTTTTAACCCCTGCACCACCAGGGAAGCCCAGAACAACATTTTAATATGAGAAACTGTTAAATATACTACGGTTTGTGTAAACAGTGCTAAATAAGCATTTTCATAATGTTTGTTTAACATTTACTTTCAAGAACATTTTTCTGCCTACCAAATAGACACATGATTAGGTTCCCACATCTTGCCTGATGTGACTCTGGCTCTTCCACAAACACATTTTTTTTTTAATTTATATTTATTCAGTAACATTGGTTTACAAATGTGTATGTTTTAGGACTATAGGTTTACATTTCTACAAATGTATGTGATCACACTATGCCTACCACCAAAGCCCCATAGTCCATTGGGTCTCCTCCCCTCTTTACTGCTCCCTTTCTATCTGGTAGCCTCAGTTCTGCAGTCATATTTCAAAGGTTTGTTTTGTTTTGGTTCTGTCTGTTTCTTTATTTCTTTATATTCTACATGAGGGAAATCATCTGATATTTGTCTTTGTCCTTCTGATTTATTTCACTTAGTATAATCCTTTCCAGTTCCATCCATGTTCTCTCAAATGGCAAGATTACATCTTTTTTATAGCTGAGTAGTATTCCAATTTGTATATATGCCATCTCTTCTTAATCTATTCATCTGTCATTTGATTATTTCCATAGCTTGTGTTTGATAAACAATGCTGTAATCACATGTACATTTTTATGGAAACAACCCCGGGATTCTGTGAAAGGCCACCCCTTGTGAAAATGATGAATTATTTTCAATAGTTTTCATTAGAAAGGAAGCACAGGACAAAAAATGCAGATAATATGACAAATGATCCTCTTATGCAGCAAAAGGAGATGGAAGGGCAGAAATGTGATAACAATAAGAGTTGGAAGCCAGGAGGTCCTCCAGTACATTAAATCTCCCTCTAAAAATAAAATGGCATAATTCACATTCAAAGTGGAACCATTTTCCACAGATATTTTGTTTACATTCTTTCTCTTTGTCTATGAACTAATTACTGCAAGGAATTCTGAGCATGCAGCACATTCAATGATTAAGAAATATTGGAGGACATAGGAAGCTAATCTATGGAAAGATGGTAGAAGAATAGGTTATTTATCAAAAATATTTGACACAGAAGTATATTTTTGTGCCTCTCTTACCCTAGCTTAGATAAATTAATGCAAATTATATGTATTTGTTTAATTTTTCATGAAATATTTAAGACATTCAAAAAAGTACAAAGCATGATAAATAACCATGTACCTTTAATCCAGTTTTAAAAAATAGCATTTTATCAATATAGTGGTAGGCCCCTAAAAACCCCTTAGAGATTACATTCCCTTCCCTGCAGGCACAACTACTATTCTGAGTTAAATGTTTATCATCCCATGTATTTTTTCAAAATTATATTTCATGCCAACTCCTTATAAGTTATGAACATACTCTTTCAATTCTAAAGCTCCAGGGCACTTTTAACATCATGCTAAAAATATCTTTCTTATTGCTCTAATAAGTTAATATTAAAAATATTTTTGACATAACATGAACACATTCTGCAGTGTATTATTTTAAATGAGTCAATTAATTGGTAGTAAATATCTCAGGTTAAATAATAAATTTAAGTAATCTGGGGACTTTGTGAATTAAATTTACAGTTTTATTCTACCATTTTTAAACTGAAAATATAAATAAATTAGCCACTCAAAAGTAGAAGGAATCCTGATTATTTGGACCTTGGCCAAAGTCCATGGCATATTTAATCAATTGATAGTAGGCAGAATGCAGTAGTTTAAAGTCTAATAACTAAGGGGTATACTCTACACTCTAAAGGTAAGTAAAATTCCCAGTGAACTCAGCTTTGTGCCTGCCACTCCCTGCTTATAATTAGGCCTGTTTCAGAGTTGAATGAATGCTTGTTAACTAGCAGGGCACCCTTTAATAAATCTCTGTACTGTTATAGTCATCCAAGACGATGTGTCTGCTAGACACCAAGTACTTCTGCCAGAGTGCTAGAACAATTAGTGCATTTAGAAGGGATTGTATTAGGCTAGCTCAGTAAAACATGAAGGGGCCAAATGAAGCACAGTTTATTTTGTAAAGGGCCAGATCAATAATGCATTGGTGGGAACTGGCAGGGAAGATAGCTGTAGTCCAGGGATTTACTTTGTTTGTTTTCAGTTTCTCGGACAACAATTTTGTCTTATTAATGCAAGTCCACAACCTTTTATCTGAAGCTGTGAATAAAAAACTCTGAAAGTTGACAGTTTGTTCACAATCCCTCTGATGGCAAAAACCTTGTTGTTCAATAATTTAGTGGTAAATCCTCACCTAACTGACATTTAGGCTATTTAAAGTCTTTATTTATACCAGTTACTCTATTCATTTCATGCAGAAACACAATATATTTGAATAGAGGGTTTTGCTCCTGAGCCCCCTGGGGTGCTACATGATTTATAGAATAATGATTCTAAAACGCAAAACTTCTAAATTCTGGCCCTTCTGGTATAAAATTACAAATAGTGTTATATAACCTGAAATATTTCCTACCAATGCCACTAATGGCTGCTGTAGGTTGTGGCTGTTAACCTTGCCACTATTTCATTTTACTTTCACATAGACCTTATGAATGAAATAAATATATTTCTGCACCCTTTATTGTTCCATTAACACCCAAATTTGAATGTTGAATAATATTTTCCCTGATGCCTCTGAATCGCTGAGAAAACCCCAAAGCTGAGAAAATTCAGTGCTAAAACTGAGGAAAGTATGTGCTTGTACTTCCCATCTTCAATCCTGAAGAAAATTCAGATCTGTGCTCTCAGAACTTGCTAAAAGCAAAGCTAGATCTGCTACTCCAGCTAGCACACCTATCACCAGCAGCTTATATACAAAGACCAAAATTCTACAAGAAATACCACGATCGTGACCTCCCCTCTACTAACGCTTACCCTCCTTCCTTCCCCATATCCCACACAAGCCAAATGAGGAGGATGCTAAGAAAATCCCTGACGATTCACAAACTGGGGGATGGCCTACAAGAAGGAGAGGCATTTTCCAGTTAAAGTTCTGATAGTGCCCTGAACTTGCTGATCGACCCATTGTGCTAATTTGAACAGAAAGAAAAGGAAGTGGGAGTGATAACAAGGAGGAGAGAGGGGACAGAGAGGTCACACTCCTCCCTTGTAAAAATAGAATAGTTGATGCATTTAGACATGAAGCTAAGCCTGGTTTAGGCTTAGATGGTAAAACACAAAAGGCTCAATTAAAGTGCAGCCCTTTTTTTTTTTTTTTAATTAGTCAGATTACCAATAGCCTTGGCAAAGGTGTGGGAGTTTCTCTGCCAAGTGTGCAGTGAAAAAGATAGACAGGCTAGGGTCTCCCCTGGTGGCTCAGGCTGTTGAACACAGCGCTATGAAGCTGTCCACAGCCTCTGCAGCACCAGTTTGGTCCCCAGCCGGCCGGCAAGGGTCCCACATGGTGCAGCAGACCTCTCCTGTAGCGCCCACTGCTCCCCTCAGCAGTTATTTCATCAATCTGCCTGTTCCGTTCCCCGCTCTGTCTCTGATGAAACCTCTCACCCCCCACTCTGGCCATACCCCTGCTCTTGTATAAATAAATAAGTAAATCTTTTTTTGTGTGTGTGGTTAATTGATTTTCTTTTTTTTTTTAAAATAAATTTTATTTTTATATTCCCCATACAATTGCAACACCCTTATTTTGACCCCAATCCCTCCCCTCCCGGCCCCCCATCCTCCATAGAGTGTCTCTGGTTTATAGTTTTTTGTTGATTTTGATTTTCACTTTCTTATAGTTATTCATTTTCCTGGTCCCTTATTTAAGTTTTCTAGATTCCTGCTATGAGTGAGACCATCTGGTTAAATAAGTAAATCTTAAAAAAAAAAAAAAAAAGATAGACAGGCTAGAGCTATCAGTGGGTGCCTCACTCAAGGGATGGTATCTCACTCTTTCCTAGTAGGGGGGTAAAGGACCCCAGAATCGGCAGTGGTAGGCTTCCATGGGGGAGAGAAGAAGGAGTTGATGGATTATAAAATATGTCATGTTAGTTATCCTAAACCAAAACAACAGTGGCGAGATCTACTACAGAGAACCCCATAGATCCCCTACCTCTAATCTACAAGATTACAGGTGTACAATCAAAAGAGAACAGCAGTACAAATTAGATAAAAAGACATTTGCCCCTCTTCCTGCCCCTTGCCACAATAAAAAGAGGAGAAAAGGACTAAGGAATGTGTGCATGGTATCCTTTCTAAGCTCCTCTCACTTTGATGTCCGCTGTGGTCCCCATGCTGGCTTCCATTCCATCCCATACTTTCCTCCACCTTGATGAAAAATTGTTGTTCCACTCTCTGGCTCAAGTATGAACAAAAGAACATTGTTTCTCTCAGCACAGCAAGGCAAGCTGGAATTTTCCAAAGGAACTTGACTGAAGACAAAGGGAGGTAAACAAAAACAATGCAGTCTGTAAGTATACCCAAGGCAACAAGATGAACGCTTCGAACCCTGCAAGACCTAAACAATGCCAGGGTCTCGACTATTGTGACCATACCCTCTCCAAGAGTCCTATCAAGAAAAACTCTACTTCAGATCACCAACAAACCTTCTCTCCTTACCTTTGTCTCTATGCCTTCTCTTTTTTTTAAAGATGTATTTATTTCTGCATACAAGAACGAGGGTACAAGCAGATGTGCGGGGGGGTGAGAGGAGTCACCAGAGACAGAGTGGGGAACAGAACAGACAGACTGAGTGCAATACACTGCTGAGGGGAGCAGCGGGCGAGTCAGGAGAGGCCTGCCGCGCCATAAGGGTTACTCCCTGGCTGGGGATCGAACTAGTGCTGCAGTGGCTGCAAAAAGCTTCATTGGTTGCGTCTTAACCCCTTGTGCCCCCAGGGAGGACCTGTCTCTATGCCTTCTTAGAAGAGGATTTGAAAGACATCCAGACTGAACAATGGTGATAAATACATGGATTAAGAAATGCTACACTGTGGCCTCCCTGGTGGCGCAAAGGGTTAAGTCGCAGCACCGTGAGGCTATCTCCAGCCCATGCAGCATGAGTTTGATCCCTGGGTAGGGAGGTGACCCACATGGTGCGGCAGACCTCTCCTGTCTCCCTGCTGCTCCCCTAGTCGGTTGGCCTGTTCTGTTCCCCACTCTGTCTCTGTTTAATCCTCTCACCCCCTGCACCTCTGGCCTGCACCCCAGTTCTTGTATGCAGAAATAAATAAATCTTTTTAAAAAATGCTACACTTTCTTAGGTAGCTTTTGAGTCAGACAGAGCCGAATGACTTTCTGAGAGCTATTTCTCCTCTCTGAGCCTTCTCATTGAGATATTGGTCAAGTTGGGAAATGCACACATAAATTTTTGCATAAGAGTTTATTTGCTATTCAATGTTTTTTAATTGCTATTATTATCATTATTAAGTGCAGGAAGGTTGATTTCAAAATCACCCACCATTGTCTTCCTTCTCCTCCTTGTATTTATGTCTCTATCATCCCCTTCTTTCTTATATCCCTCCTACTTTAATGGATAAGTAAAGCTTATTTCCTCACACCTGGATGTATATAAGAGGCTGTTCCATTGATTTGAATATCATAGGTTTGTTGGACTAAAACCACATCAAAATCACCAATCCATTCATAGGTGAAACTTGGCTTCTTTACTTAAAGTTCTAGCCTGACATCAGGACCATGGTACCTTAGGACCACTGCACAATTATTACAACTCACCACTAACTGAACATTTTTCTCTGTTTCATCTCTGAAAGACATCTTCATTTCCAAGACCCATATGCTCAAGGTCAAGCACTTATTACACTTTCACCAAATTTGAGCCAGATGAACTATGTACCTTTCTCTGTACCATCAAGGTGTCAGGCAGACTCAGGCTCAAACCTTGAATCAGCACTAAATTATGAGCAATAAAGTGCTTTATCTTTCTAAGTTTAAGTTCACTCTTTGTGGAATGGTCATTAGGATATCTCTGTAAAAGAGTCTTCAAAGATTGAATGAGAAAATGAATGCCAAGACCTTAAGGCAGAGACTGACCCACAATACCACAGACACAATAAATGTGGCCAACACTATTTTTGTATGTTCATAATATTACATTATTTTACATAAACAATTAAGTAAATAATGTATTTTTTTAAGATTTTAGGTATTTATTTATTTTTAAAGATTTATTTATTTATGCACACAAGAACTGGGGTACAGGCCAGAGATGCAGGAGGTGAAAGGATTCACCAGAGACAGAGTGAGGAGCAGAACAGGCAGACTACTGAACTACACTGCTGAGGGGAGCAGCAGCAGGTGAGTCAGGAGAAGTCTGCTGTTCCATGTGGGTTGCTCCCTGGATGCAGATAGCTTCATAGCACTGTGCTTGACTCGTTGGGCTACCAGGGAGGCCCTTATGTATTTATTTTTGTGCAGAAGAACTGGGGTGTAGGCCAGAGGTGCAGGGAGTAAGAGAATTCAGCAGAGATAGAGTGGGGAGCAGAACAGACTGACTGAAATACACTGCTGAGGGGAGAAGCAGGTGGGATAGGATAGGTCTGCTGGGCCTGTGCACAAACTCAGACCTTTGCGGTGGTAGCACTGAGACTTAACCCCTAGGTCACCAGGGAGGCTCCTAAGTGAATAATTTATACTGAAAGAAAAAGGACTTTCTTTCTATGGTCTCTCACCCACATATAACCTTATCAGTAAACCAGTGGTTCTCAACCTTAAGGTTTATGGGAGTCATGCTTTACTTCTGAACCCTGATAAATGTCCTACTTACTTTAGGAAAAAAATATGATTAACACATGTATGGATCTGCATACTCTAGGTTTCCTAATTATGGTCCAACCTGATTGCCAATTCCAATTACATGATTAAACAGAGTTCTCCGCATTTATTGTTCTTGGAAGTCTGTTGGTTAAAGGTAAAGAATTTGATGGGCTACTAATGTATTTACATTTCACATTCACACTTAATAGCAGGTGCCCCATGAGGAGTCCACCCTTCACTTCTAGCCGAAGTCCCTCCTGCTAAATGCCGCCACTTTTGCTGAATAATAAGAGCTAAATGTTTGTTCAGTAAGTGAATCCATTGGCAGAACATGGCTAAATGCTGCTTGTGCTACCATCTTGTCTGAACAATGAGGGGTTCATGAGTAATAGATATGGCATATTTTCTTTGAAACACACTGAAAGGAGGAAGTCCATGAGCTTCTGAGTTCGATACCTCTGGATTGGAGGTTTGGTTCTGTGTAACCCTGGGAAGGTCCATTAAATCTTTCTGAGCCTCTGTAAAAAATGGCGATAACAATAGCATCTACCTCCTTGATTGCTGGGAGGATTAAATAATTTAATAAATGGGAAGTACACAGCGTTTAGGACCCAGTCTCCTGGTGTTGACCTCACATCTGTCCTCAGAGTTGCCCCATTCTCTCCTTTTTAAAAAAAATTTTTAGGGCCTCCCCGGTGGCGCAGCAGTTGAGCGCTGGGGTTGCGAAGCTGCCCGCAGCCTCTGAGGCGCTGGTTCGATCCCCGGCTGCTCCCCGGCCACTGGAGGAGGGTCCCACATGGTGCGCAGACCTCTCCTGCCGCCCGCTGCTCCCCTCAGCAGTGTACTTGGGTCCTTCTGCCTGCTCTGCTCCCCGCTCTGGCTCTGGTGAATTCTCTCACCCTCCCGCGCTTCTGACTGTACCCAGTGCATGTATAAACAAACAAACAAACAAATAAATAAATAAAATAAATAAATAAAACATGCCTTTATAATAAATAAATAAATAAATAAAAATTCATTAAAATTTTTTTTAAAGATTTATTTTATTTATGTGTACAAGAACCGGGATACAGGCCATAGGTGTGGGAGGGTGAGAGGATTCACCAGAGACAGAGCAGGGAACAGAACAGGCAGAATGACTGAAACACACTGTTGAAGGGAAAAGCCGGTAAGACAGGAGAGGTCTGCTGCGCCATGTGGGTTGCTCCCTGGCCTGCTGGGGATCAAATTCGTGCTGCAGTGGCTGCGAACAGCTTCACAGCTTGCGTCTTACCCCCTGGTGTCACCAGGGAGGCCCAATTCCCTCTTCTTATTTTTGTTCACCATCTAGTTTCTGAACGGGGGTCCACTCTGGTCAAATTAGATCATGTTCATTTCTGGGCATTTCAAAAGGATTTTAATCATTATAACTGTCAGAAAATTGGCGTGTGAAAAAAGAACTGTTAGACATAGGTGTAAGTAGGGAAACATGAGTAAAAGTAGACTTTAGTTCATAATATCGGTTCATTAGCTACAACAAATCTACCATAATAATTTAACAATAGAAGAAATTAGGGGTGAGATATATGGGCCCTCTATTATATCATGGCAACTTTCCTATCATTCTACTACTATTCTAAATGTTTAACATTAAAAATATCTATCAATATCAAAATATAAGAAGTCCAAAATCATGTGTATGTTTATAATTTATTCTTATATGTATGTAATAATAAAATATCAGACTAAAAATGGAAAAAAATTAAGATGGATTTTATCCAAGAATAAGGAACACTTTGGGGCCTCCCTGGTGGTGCAAGGGGTTAAGCGTCAGCACTATGAAGCAATCGGTGGCCACTGCAGCAAGAGTTCGTTTGATCCCAGGCCAGGGAGATGACCCACACGGGACAGCAAATCTCTCCTGTCTCACCCACTGCTCCCCTCAGCAGTGCATTTCAGTCAATCTGCCTGTTCTGTTCCCCACTCTGTCTCTGGTGAATCCTTTCACACACACACACACACACACACACACACACACACACACACCCGCACTTCTGGCCTATACCCCAGTTCTTGTATGCATAAATAAATAAAATCTTTAAAAAATAAAAAAAGAGTAAGGAACACTCTTTCGTGTGGCAGTTAAGATATATACTATATAGTTCTCAAGGCAGAAGTTATAGAAGATCCAGTTTTACCCCAGATAATGATTAAAAACCACACACACACACACACACAGAGCAAGAGCGAGAGCAGAGCAAGAGAGAGAGAGAGAGACTATAAAGTAGTATGTGACCACTTTAAAAGTTGTTCATGGAGGGGGTGAATAACCACCCTTGGGGGATATTATATTATAGAAAGTTGTACTTGATGAAATTTTATGTATTTTATGACTCCCTCCTTATCCTATGTTCATCTGCTCTACCCTTACCTTTTCTATCTTTATCTTTTTGGTATATTATGTTTCAGATTTGTAAAGAACTTCAAAGACCATCTAATTCTTATCTGGTGTGAGGATATTCTACATCTTTCTTTCCTATTACATACAAGTGTGCCAGTAGGAATCACACTTGTTCAGCTTAAAGCTTATTTTTTGTTCTTTCTCACACTGGCTCAAGATCCTCATCTCAGGCTTTTCCTTTTCCTTTGATGACCTGTTTGAACATACTTCTCTGGCTCTGACAACTAAATGCTAATGAATTTGCTCTTGCTCTCTTTCGACACACTGAAGTCATGTCTGGCCCTCTTGCCAACAATATCCCAGGGACCTGCTAGGCAACAAGGAGCAGAAAAACATCTATCCCAGCCTGGGACTGGGGCTGACATTTGATTTCAGTCATTATTTTCACTTAACGCTTATAACCCAGGTCATGGCCTTTTGTGCCATTGCACATTCGCACAAATGAATCCTGATAACGAAACAGAAATGCAACTTGAAAAATGCACAATGGGCCTCCCTGATGATGCAAGGGGTTGAATTTCAGCACTATAGAGCTGTTGGCAGCTACTGCAGCACCAGTTCGATCCCTGGCCAAGGAACTAACCACATGGCGCAGCAGACCTCTCCTGTCTCTCTTGCTGCTCCCCTCAGCAGCTTATTTCAGTAGATCTGCCTCTTCTGCTCCCTACTTGGTCTCAGGTGAGTCCTTTCACCCCTCTCCTCCTCTGGCCTGCACCCTGATTCTTGTGTGCATAAATAAATAAAGATAAATCTTTAAAAAAAAAGAAAAGAAAAATGCATAATGATTCACAGTCCAGATCAAATGCACCAAACCATAATGTGTCTCAAATACTAAGAGCAAGTAAATTGAACCCTAACCTCCTGATTCATATCTCTCAAATAAGATCATGGAAAAACCAACTAATTTTGCTGATTTATGTGTCTTTATAGACAGGATCGCTGATTTTTCCAACTATTCACCTCATTCACAAATTCTGATTAACTTCTGCCCAGACCACACCTCCTAATCTTCCCCTAAGTCCATCTGATGATTAACTGCATGCGACCTTTAACTAAGTATCCCTTCCCAACTCCTCCCTTTTGAGATGCCATAATGGTTGTGCTTCGCCTTGTTCAATATGTATAAACCTTGATTTGGATGACAAAACAGTTCCCTGAGGCATCTTTGATTAAGGAGTCTAACAATTCTTTTGCCTGGTCCTGCTCAATTTCTTTTTGCTAGTCTACCACATACATACTTGTGTTTTAAGATTCATTTAAATATGAATCTTCCCTGAGTTTTCCTCACTTCAGTAGTCAGCACTATTCATTGTTCTATCTCCTGTCCTACCCCTAAGCAGTAGACTCAGATTTGTTTGCTTTTCTCTCATTACATTGCCATTCTTTTATGTATGTCTGCCCACTCTTTCCACATTTCCTAAAAGACAAGATCACTTTTATGCATCTTTGAATGTCCAGTGTCTACTTTGGTCTTCGGTACAGCATAGGCACTGAATAAATAACTGTTAATTTAACCCAAATTATTATTCATAGCAAAACTGCAATCAGAGCCTTGAGGGATACATGTGTTGATTATTTTTTCTCAGTTTTCATCTTTGTATGAAGGAGCATCATGTAGAACAGTCTCTATAATGCCCATTCCTTGGTAGTGAGATGAATCTGCATAATGCATTAGATCCACAAGTAGTGATATAGGAGATTACTGGGGGGAGGGGGAAAAGTGTCAAGATGACCTTCCTGCTTCTGCCATTTTTTGAAACTCCTTCAGCTTAAAATATTCAATTATGCCAAGGTGCCATATGGTATTGGTGTTCTAAACCACCAGTGTGATTCCACTTACATGAAATATTCAGAACTGGCAAATGCATAGAGACAGAAGTCAGATTAATAGTTAAAATGGCAAATTTTATTGTATATGAATTTTGCCCCTCCCCACACACACACACAAAAAGAGTTCCCAGACATCTTTCAACCAGTTTCCTAATGTTAACATCTGATTTACCTACAACACACTTGTCAAAAGTAAGAAATCAACATCAGGAAAGGTTTTCAATCTTGATTTTGATTTTGTTATTTTTTTTTAACTTTTTGCTTTTTTTTTACCTTTGAGATTTTTTTCTCTGCTTTCTTTTTGTTACTTTGGCCAATGAGTGAAACTGCAGTTGCATGAGATATCCCACGCGTAATAAATGGTAACTAAAGAGCTCTTTGTGTCTATATGTTGTATGTCTGTATGTCCTTTCCTTGTGTCCTTGTCTTGACCTCCAGTGATTGACAAATTGGTATACATGGTGCCCATAGACGTTGCAAAAAAAGAGTCTCCAGTTATGAGAAAAACTAAAGGTTATGGTTTCATTGTCAACATTGTGCTACTGAACTAAGCCGGTGCCTTCATAGAGATTGAACATTGTTGTTTCTGTTATTTTTCTGATATTTATGGCAAAGCTTCCCAGAAATCTAAATTCAAGTACAAATTTGATAGCCTGTCATTTGGCTAATGCAAGGAAATTTTGTGGAACCTCAGTAGAGCTCCTGAGACACTCCACGAAGTTTCTCCCTTTCCTCCTGGGAAAGGCATTAGATGAATTTGTTCTATTTGGCTCACCTAGTAGAGTAAAACTAGAAGAGAAGCATTGTCACTTGGGAAAACGGGTAATAACACCTTGACCTGATATGGATGTAAATTGTCAATGATGATTGTCACCTTGTAATATTGTATGCTTCAATTGTTTAATATCTACAGGAATTGTTTCTGAAAATATAGGGAGAAAAGGTCTCAACAGATTTCTATTGATGGAACTGTTGAGAGTAAAACTTTTCTACTAAGGACTGAATAGACTTGGAAATACACCTCATATTTACTAAGTTTTCCTTGACATAATACTCATGATTTTTTGCATTTTGTTCTAAATCCACAAAGTTTTCTTGTTTTGGTGACCAGGATCTGCAGCAAGGTTGTAATTTTTTTTTTCCCAACAAAGCTAACTTGTGTTTGCATTTTCTCTCCCCTCGATACCAACACAGCATAAAAATAGTGGTAGTAATCTTTTACTACTTATCTCAGAGTCTGTTTTTGCATAACTTCCATAGGGATTTTGTTTAAACTGAAAAAAAATTGGACATAAGTTTCATTGTGTGGCTTTGTGTGGAGCTCTTCCAGAAAGTTGAAACAGAGCTGAACCAAGAAGAGGAGAACCTGTTTGCCTTGTTTGTAGGGTTCCAGAGACCTCCAAAGAAGGTGAGGAAGCTTGCCTCCATTGGCAGGACTGGACAACCCGGCCAACGAAAATGCCCTGGTACCCTCGAGAAGAGGAAAGCCCAGGTGGAGTCTGAGACCAACTTTGTACCTGAAGCCTGCATCGATCGGATGCCAACGGTTCGCTCTGATCCTATATGGAGTATTTCAACAAAGCCAGCTAGAAAATTACTGCTTAGTTATTCTGCCCTGTGATTTTATGCAAAAATAGGCAAATGGTTTAAAAGTAGACTTAATTTGCAAAGTTTTGCTATGCTGTTAAAGTTTGGGATCAAGGTTGAGAGAATTCATTTTTGCATAAGTTGAACCATTTTAACATTTTTTTTCCTGTGATTTTGACATATCTGCTGTCTTGTTCTGGCTAATGCCTCCAGATGTTTTCTTTCGGCTGGGACTGATAAACTGTTTTTCCAGGAATGGAGGACTTTTGCTTTCCACAATGGGCAATACCTGGAGGGATTCGTTTTCTTTCAGACTGGAACCCTGGAAAACTTTCATCTCAGACTGTATCCCAGCATCCATATGTTTGATCTTCATCACCATGGAAATGGTGGCAAAAAGTGAAAGGGGGGAATTGTTAGGGGGAAGTGATGTCCTGAGTTAATCCCATACAGGATTAACTTTGTGGACTCCACCCCCACTCCAGACTAAAGCCATCAAGACTCTGGGAAAGACAAATCCCATCACCACCAAGGGAGGGTGGCTGGGACCTGAGGGTGGAGTTGGGCAGCCAGGTTGGATGTAAAAAACCAAACACGTGGGCCTTGGGCTCTCTCTGGCTCGCGATGGCTCGCCTCCTGGCTTCACGGCTCCTGGCTGGCGGCCAGCTCTCAGAGCGCCATTTTGGGATTCCTAATCGGCGGATCGGGTAGGACTCATTTAAAACTTTGTCTCCCACTTTTCTCCCAGAGCTGTACATTTCCTCATTTCCCCTTCCCTTTGTAAATAAACCTTTTATTAACCTTTCACGTGTGCCTGCAGTAGAGCATTGATAAGTCCTTTTAAGTACGCGGGTGAGGACCCACAGTCAGGCACCCCGTTTTGTATCGGGGTTGCGCTACAACAACTGCTGTACTTTTTCACATTCTCTCCTTTTTGAAAAAGATTTTTTATTACAATTAACCTTGTGGGTGTCTTGTAGCCTTTGAGCTTCTAAGTCCACAGAGGGTGTATCTGCATGACAGTGAGGACTGCTGTAACTTTGCTAGGAATGATAACTGGGGGCCCTGAAGAAGGGGGATATTCTATGTATAGGGAGGAAGGATTTGGTTTATCAAAGCTGGATCACCAAAGGGACAGGCTATGCCAAAGACTACTAGCTGTGTACTATTAAAAATGATTAAGACCTGCAAAAGGAGGCAGAGGGCAGGAAGCTTCTATAGCATAAGGATAAAGTAAGAGAAAATGAATGAGGAACCAGGAAATAAGTATGGCTTCCTGAGCTGACTTGGCATTTGGGGATTGACTGACTGGATATACTGGGTTTCTGGTCCAATGAGGCATTTACAAGGCCATGAGAGTCATCTAAGTTTCGGTTTACTGATGTGGCACTCCAAGCAGGAATGACTCCATCTTGGGACCTGACATTTATTTGAATGGTATCCACTAACCAACTAGCCATAGTCTCCTTCCTCCTAGTTCCAGGTGCTTGATTTAATTTGGGCTGGCAATGTGCTTAACTAAAACTCACTTTTCACCTTCTGATTTAGCTACTGCAAAGATTTTTGCCAATGAGATGGAACAGACATTCTTAGATGAGATTTCCTACAAAGCTCCTTAAACAGGGACAAATAGCTAGTTCTTATCCCTGCTCCCCTCCTCATGTCAGTACCTGTGTCCCAGTATAGTACAGCAGTTCTATACTGCCATGCCTATGATTTTAAGTTATGGGGTTTTTGAAAGTTGAGATACAGCTGACATGTAGCATTGTGAAAGTTTAAGGTGTACAACGTGTTGCTTTGATATGTGATTAGCTAACATCATCATATCACATAATTTTTTATGTCATAATTTTTTGTCATGAGAACATTTGGCAGTTTTGCCGTGTATAGCACATAGGTATTAACTATAATCACTATGTTGTACATTAGGTCTCCAGAATATATTCATCCTTTAGCAGCAAGTTTGTGCCCTTTGTACTTACTTTACGAGAGATAACTATGCTAAATTGCTACACTTGGGTCTCTGTTGCCAACAGCTAAACCTAATACTAAGTGATATTATAGATTGCTTGGGTTACAAGTTCACAAGGGAGATTTAAGTATTGTCAATAATATTGACTCCATATTATATAACAGTCTGTGAAGGGAGATACTACAAGACAAAGTAATTTAGTCATGATTTGATATAACTGAACTCCAAATTAATTCAGGGATAATAGCCACAGGATAGACAGATCTGATTCTGAAGCTTATTTCCAAACACATTTAATATCATTTCCATAAATATTCTTCTGCTTAAACGAATTATGATGCCTATAGGAAACAGTAGATTTTTGCTAATTTTTCTAGCTGAGAATAGATGCAATAGTCCCTTTTGCTGATAAACTCAAAACCTAGGTAAATACTCATATTTTTATTTTTTATAGTTTGTGAATACATGAGAATGAGTTGCATTAACAAAATATGAAAGTCAATTTTATTTTTTCTTTTTGAATTCTTTTAAATATTTTTGGCTTTTAATAGCTATGATTATCATCTTTACCTATTTTACAGCATACAAACCATTTTGTCCACAAAGATTTTTTTTAATCTGTCTTTTTTTTTTAAAGGAAATTTTGTATTTTATTGATGGTATTTTTTTAAATTTATTTATTTATGCATACAAGAGCTGGGGTACAGGCCAGAGGTACAGGGGGTGAGAGGATGAACCAGAGACAAGGCGGGGAGTACAACAGGCAGATCAACGGACATACACTGCTGAATTATGCAGAGGGCAAAACAGGAGAGTTCTGCTGCACTGTGTGGGTTGCTTCCTGGCTGGGGATGGAACTCCTGCTGCAGTGGCTGCAGATCGCCTCATAGGTTGTGTCTTAACCCCTTGTGCCACCAGGGAGGCCCCTAATCTGTCTTTTTGAGAACACAGTTTTCCCCTCAATTTCCCTTTATTGTTTTTTTAATGTTATTGACTTGCTATTCACTTACATAAATATATAATTTGGAGAGTACAACTTCAAACCTCAACACGTGCACATGCTACCTTCACCCCCACCAATACTCCAGTGCTACTATGCTGCCATATTATACCCCCTCCTCCATTCCCTTTCCCTACTTCCTCTGATTCCCTTTCCCTCTGGTAACCACCATATTTTTATAGAGTCTAAGAATTATTTTTGTTGTGTTTTGCCAATTCATTTTCTTTGGTATATTTATATTTCACAAATGAATGAAACCATCCAATTGTCTTTCACTTTCTGACTTATTTCATTTATCATAATCACCTCAAGATCGATCCATTCTGTCCCAAGAGGTACTAGTTCATCTTTTTAAATAGCTGAGAAGTATTCTATTAAGTATATATATACAGCAAATTTCTTTAATGAGTCATCTGTTGATGGGCATTTAGGTTGATTCATGTCTTGGCTATTGTGAATAACATGCTGCTATGAGCACAGAGGTGCATGAATCTTTTATTTTAGTGTTTTCATATTCTTTGGGTAAATACCTAGAAGTGGTATTTCTGGATCATATGGCAATTTTCATTTTTAGTTTTTCAAGGACTCTCCACATCATTTTCCATATAAGTTATACCAATTTTCATTCCTACCAACAGTGAATAAGTCTTCCTTTTGCTCCATACCCTTATCAACAACTGTTATTTCCAGTCTATTTGATATATGCCATTGAGAAACACATTTTTATGTCCACAAGTATTCTACCTTATCTTTACAGAAGTACTAAAGACAAAAATTGCACTATTGTTAAGGTAGTGAATTTTGTCATGAAGGCTAAGCCATTGTTCTGTTGATTGTGCTTAAGTCTTCATAAATGGTATGTATACAATCGGTTAAAGACTGCTTTTCTATAGCGTCAAAGAAACAGGATTGAGAAATAACCACTGTGAGTCTGAAAGGCAACTTGAATCACAGAGCCAGACTATTTGTGTTGGGAAACTATATTGACTTTAAGGGTAAATATTATTTAAGATGGTTTGGGTGAAAGTAAAATAAGTAAATACAAACTAAAAGTGGCTTTTAAAAATAACTTATTTTTATCATACAACAAAAGTCTGGAAAACTCTAAGATATCTCATCTACAATTTCTTGATTTTTATCCTCATTGTCACATGATGGCCTCCTGGGCTCAGAGCATCACATTTTCACATAATCATATTAAAAACAGAAAAGCTGGGGGTGAGGGGGTGGAGAGAAACTCTTCTTTCTTTTCTTCTTTCCCAGAAATCCCAGAAGACTTTCCCTTACATCACAGGCTAAAACTGGTGTCACAAGGGAGACTGAGAATGCAAGTACTTGGCATTTTCTGCCTCTATTGTGGGAGACAGTCCTGCCAGCAAGGAAGACAGGGAGAGGAGGTACGACCTTGGGAAGACAGCCAAGAGTGTCTGCCACAGGGGCCTTGTAGCTACGGTCACTGCTTGTGCCTTGCCGGTTTCATGTGTCCGAGGAGCTAAAATATGGAGTGTGTGATGTTATATGGAGTGGGTGGAAAAAGAGAGAGTGAAAAAATGGGTGGCTGGTGTGGAAAGGCAGTCTAATAAATCAGTGACCTGCAAAAGTCAAAAGGTTGTAAGCTACCCTTCATCCACACAGCTATTCAAGTCTGTAGGACAAAACTGTCAGGTTAATCAACAGAACACTGAATATGAAATACTGAGCATTCTCTCTGAAATCTTCAATGGATCTTTCCCCCACTCTCTGACCCTCACACACACTGAAAGTAGCCTTTCTGTGGGGTTTCCCCTCAGTAGTTTAACAGGAAGTTTTCTTTGTATGTGTTTGTTCATACTGTTATTCATGAGCTCTCTGGCACTGCCCTGGGATCAGAATCAGTAAACAGTTTAGAATTCAGTTAGAAATCCAGAAATCAATGGACTGAGCATTGTTTATTACTTTGCTTGCTAACAATAATATGATCTTGCATCAGCATTTATTAGTGAGGATACTCTTCTTTCTAACTGAATCCAGAGAAAAATGCCATGCCAGATTTTTGTTTCATTCAGTCGAATTCCATCTTCCCAGCAGCCTGGAAAGAGCTATTCTCAGTATTTTCATTAGAACAAAACAGTTAATGCCTAGCAAAGCAAGAGGAGGGCTAACTGGTCATTGTATATTGTGAAGTGCAGACAAACATCTTTTGTTTTGTTATTTTTAATAAAAACATGACAATAAACATCCTAATCAAATTTAAAAGGCAGTCATTTGAATATTTTTAATTAGAAGGACTACATAGTACCACATTTAGTCAAATCTAGAGTTCCCATTTCAGGCTTAATCATAAATGTGGGCATTATTGCCTTTTACAATACACCATTGATAGAACACCAACTTTAAAGCCAATTAAAGGTTGGCAATCTTCCTACCACTGGCAAAGTAACACTTGTTAACAGTTCCCCTTGTGACACGTTTCAGCATAATCACTGATTTCTGGAAACCTTATTTAGCACTTACGGATATTTTGAAATCTCTAATGAATTTCTTTTTATAGACATTTTTATGTTTTACTCTAATTTTTTAAAGGTGTTCAGGTAGTTTAATTTTATACACTCAGATGGTGCATGTACCGAGATATTTATATGTGAAGGACAAAATGTTAGAGTAAGTACAACTATACTCTATAAATAATAGTTTTCTCATATTACTCAGATCTTAATGATTCCATTAGAAATTTAATTGTACCAAAATTCATTCAGAAAAACTTCATATTAGAATCTGTACATACAGATGCTATTCTATTTAATAAACTATAAGTTCTTGTTATTTAAAAATTGGTTAGAATAAGTAAACTCATTCACAGTTATTTTCTGTAAATAAAAGGCTAGTCAATCTATTTTTCATTTCATCTATGGAAAGACTGTGATAAGCTTAGGAAAGAAGTGACAAGCAAATGAGTTGACAACATTCACATTACTTTAGTCTTCAGTTATTAACCTTGAACAGAGAACTGGTTTTTACCAACTAAAGAACAGCTTGATTACATGTTATGTGAATACCAGTGCAAAAATGAGCAGTAGTTAGTTCTAATTAGGTTTTGTATTCAGGCTTCAAGTAGCTAATATTAATTAAAGATGGCAAATCCATCTCTTAGAAATTACATAACACTAAAACAAGATTATAAAAGGCATTTTACTACTCAATTGTAGAATAGATATTCAATATTAGAATAGATAATATTAACACAGGATTATGCAATGTACCCAGATATTGAGAGTACTTTGATTCACGCAAAAGTAAGTGATCACGAAAAAAACCAGGTATCTTTAGAAACAGCTTACATTATATTTGCTTCTGTCATCTAGGAACATATCAATTAGCAACATTTAAAGTATTAGAGAATCATAAAAGCCAAATAATTTAACCAATCGTTGATTCTTTGGCCCTCACAATGTTCATGTCAGGACATACTGTTATAGAGCAGCCCCGATATTAAACGGGTTCCTGGCTGTGGGTCCTCACCCGCGCGCTTAAAAGGGACTTATGAATACTCTACTACAGACACACACAAAAGGTTAATAAAAGGTTTATTTATAAGGGAAAAGGAAATAAGGAAAATGTACAACTCAGGGAGAAAATAGGGAAATAAAGTCTTTAATGCGTCCTACCCGATCTGCCAACCTGGAAACCCAAAGTCACTCTCAGAGCTGGCCGGACACTGCGAGCTGGCAGAGAGCCAAAATGGGGATCCCCCAAAGCCCACGTGTCTGCCTTTTATATCCACCTGGCTGCTTAACCCCACCCTCAGGTCCCAGCCACATTTCCTTTGCTGGTGATGGGATTTGGAGTTCCCAGTGTCTTTGGCTTTGACCTGGGGTGGGGGTGGAGTCCACAAAGCCTGTATGGAATTAGCTTTGGGACATCCTTTTCCCCCTAACAATACCAATGGGTTTATGTCAGCAAATATCAATATAAAATATAAATCAATATAAAATGCAATTGTTTCCCTTCCTTTGTAAAAAAAAAAAAGTTATTGCAAGTCAAAGTACATATAATTTATTTTGATTTAATAAATGGAAAAATTCCTCCAAAGAAATGTGATAATTGTTCAGAAATAGGTTTTTAAAAATTTAGAGTAAGAAACATTTTTAAAATAATATTGATAGTGGTGAAAAATCAGAAACAAGTCATGTAAGTAAAAATTAAGTTTTGATCAACTAGATTTTACTTTCAAAGTTAGCATAACAGGAACAACTAATTGCCTATCATATCAGTTAACCTTTACTTCTTAGTAACAGCCTGATGTTATACAGGCTGGCAATGTATCCAGCAAAAAGATTGCATTTTCCAGTTGCTTTTAAAGTTAAGTATAGCCTTGTGACTAAGGTCTGGCTCAAGAAGATGTGGTACATATATACCATGGAATATTACTCAGCATTCAAAAAAGATAAACACATGCAATTTGCAGCAACATGGATGGCGCTGGAAGGGATCATGCTCAGCGAAATAAGCCAGAAAGAAAAAGAAAAAAACCGGATGGTCTCACTCATAGCAGGAATCTAGAAAACTTAAATAAGGGACCAGGAAAATGAATAACTATAAGAAAGTGAAAATCAAAATCAACAAAAATCTATGAACCAGAGACACTTTTGGGGGGGTGGGTGGAGGGAGGGGAGGGATTGGGGTCAAAATGGGGGGGTTGAAAAATTGTGTGGGGAATATAAAAATAAAATTTATTATTAAAAAAAAAAAAGTGGGCTTCTGAGAAGGCTCCTTTAAGAGAACTGATTCAGCTTGAAGAGTTGGCTTCAGGGAGCTTTTCTTTTCTCCTATCTGCTGATGTTCAATTGTAGCAGCCAGCTTGGGTGGTGAAATGACCTTAGGGGATGGAAGCCCCACACAGAGAATGCAGGAGCAAAACAGATCAAAAGAACCAAGTCCTTGGAGACTTAGTTACACTTGCCAGTTTCTTGGGCATGCAAACTGTGTGGCCCCCCAAGGGACCCCTCCCAGGAGGGTCCCAAATGCTCTATTGTCACTACCTTGACATTCTTAAATTTTTTTTAAAGATTTATTTATCTATGCATGCAAGAACTGGGATACAGGCCAGAGGTGGGGGGAGTGAGAGGATCCACCAGAGACAGAGTGGGGAACAGAATAGGCAGATTGACTGAAATACACTCCTAAGGGGAGCAGCGGGTGAAACAGGAGAGGTCTGCTGTGCCAGCACCCTGGCCAGGGATCCAACTGGTGTTGCAGAGGTCTTGGATAGTTCCATAGTGTTGTGCTTAATCCCTTGGGCCACCAGGGAGGCCCTACCTTGACATTCTTTATATTTTACCTTGGCAGTTGTGTTTTCTAAGTGAGGTCTGGGAGCACAATGGAAAATGTGCATGAGGAGAGGGGTTACACCCAAAGGGCTTGTAACTGTTCCTTCTTGCTTCATTTGCCTACAGCCCCTTTAGCTCAGAATTCCTGTGGTTGCTCCATAAGCAGGAGTTCAGCAAGATTCAGGTAAGCCCAAGAAAGAGGTCACAAACTTTCCTGTTTAAACTGAACTTAAAGAAGGCAGTGGCATTCCCAGAAACAGACCATTGAGGAACTCTTCTATCACTTTTTACTAGTGTTACTTCCCTAAAGTAGCCTATGACTCTTAAAATGCTGATAAAGAAAGAAAAGGAAAGCTAAACAATCCAGAGTTCCTTTTTCTTTCAGTGCTTCTTACTCATCAGTAAGCTAAATAACAGGTACATATATCGAGAAGTAAAATAAAAGCAGTTTGTTTCATTTTGTGCAAGAAGTAAGTCAGTATTAATCTAATATTTATTAATTTAATTGGAGAAGTCTGGGGAAATAGAAGTTTTTTATATAGCTGTACCAGCAGAGGAACTGAAGAAATCTTTTGAGAGCTACAAAAGAATCACAAATTAGACCAGGTTGGTATTTAAATATTAAGGTTATTCCTACATGATGTTGAAAATAGATTTGGAAGGCATTGTTTCAAAACTGACCAATTTGGGCCTTGGGGTAGAGAAAGTCTCAGTGAATTCCTCCATGACCTCAGTGTCCTTATTAGTATGAGACTGGTAAAAGAAGATTCTGTCTATTCTCAAGTGCTCGTAGATGCACTTAGCTGCACTTAAATCTTCATTTAGTCTGAGCTGACAAAGAGTTACTTTACAGCCCAACGGTTCTCTTATCATTTTAAAATATATTACATGAATAATTAAGTTGTTTCTTCTTGGTAACGAGTTCACTGTTGTATCATCTGTTGATAATGAAACACAGCTTCTTAATTTTGCTTATTTATGACTTTATCATCATTAACAATTATTTATTGTGCACACACTGCTCTGCAGTCTCTGCTGATAAGATTAGGAAATGTTTCTATCACCACAGGGAACATGTAATTACCCTTTGGCGATTATTTTTCTTGAAAAAAATCTTTACAGGACACAAATGCAAAATGTAAATGAAGCAGCTGTAATATTAAAATTTGTGAAACTAAAAGAAACTGCTCAAATTCTGTAGCTAAAATACCTTTCTGAAAGCTAGATTTCAAAGATAGACTTGGGCCAATAGATTACTTAAAGGCTTTGCCTATAACGCAGATAGAAAATAGAAATGAAACACAGAAAAATAAAATGAAAAAGTATCCTCTGCTCCAAATGTCCATCAAGAAATTACTATTTCCCCCCAATCCAAGGTTATGCCAGGCTAAAAGTGGTGATTAAAGAAAGCCTTGTCCTCACGACTGGCCTGGCCAGAGGCAAGCTTGTGCAATAGGAAATGTGTCCCTGGCACACTGCTCTCCAAACAACTTTCTTTGCCCTTTGTAGCCAGCTCTCCTCTTCTCTCCCTCCTTACTCTCAGGGGTCTCTCTGTCCCTGGCTAAATTTTGCTCTCAACTGGCAGCTAATTAATGGGTGAGAGGGTATGTTTGTGGAGAAAACTATGCTGCTACATATTTACAACGTCTTTATATGTTACAACATTTTTCAGTTATTAGAAACAGGGAGGAAAATTCTGGTGGTAGGAAAACCAGTTTGGCTCTGGGTCAGTAAACCGGTCTGGCAATTTAATAGAATCAAACCTCAGTAATTAATTTTGCATCGTGTCACATTAAATGAGTCTAAGGTATCTAAGTAACAGAGGTGGAAGAGGGAAGGTAAGAGTTAGTTGTGCTTTCGCAATTTTTTCCCATAGGGTAGAAACAGTTATGGGATCTATGTGTGGAAAAATGGCTATTTTCTTTTGGATATTTAGCAGAGGGGGAAAATACACCACCAGAAGAATTGTAATGAGAAAGTTTTGGACTTGTGGGAGTTCAAATATAGGCTTAATAGGCTTAAACTTTGGAAAAACAGAATTTGAACATCAATCGCTTCCCACCTACAACATAAACAGGTTGAAAGATGGTGCAAGAAAAAGCTTTAGTGTGTCCTCTGGCTAAATTCTATATTTAACAGGGAAAAACCCACACTTGATTAGACTCGAGTAAAAAAATTAAGTAAACATAAGAAAAATGTTAGCTCAGTTAACTTTTTACTAAGATGCCATGTTTTTATACATTCTTCTTTTCAGTGGAACATTTTTCATAATTAATTAACCGTAAGTTATATAGTTATATTTTCCTAATGATGAATTTAAAGCGCTCGAGGTGGCTTCCTGGTTCTTTAGGCCAGGGATCTTCAAAATTCTTTACATTTGTAATCTAAAAAGAATTTTTGAAAAACACAGAGTCCTTTGAATACATTACATTGATATTTGAAGCTGTTCTATCTTACGTTTAAATGATTGCAAATATTTACTTCCTAATGTATTATAATCTGAATTTATACTTTAACTTTGTTTTATTCAAATCCTTGGAGCTCTAGGTTTAGCTCATTCAGTTTATGGAATAAGTCTGCTGTACAAACATATCACCTTTGAAACCAGTCTTCATTATCAAACTCATTAGCTAAATCACACTGTTTATCATTTTTAAAATTTAGACAGTTGGGATTAATCTTTCTGAATTCTAATTCCATGCGAGTGAAACAGGAAAAACAGACTTTGCCAAGAGTTTGTTGCCTAGAAAAAAAAGAAGACATTAGTACTTTTCCTGAGGCTTTCTTTGCTTTTTTGGGTGGCAGGAGTGGGGATTGGAACGATTCTCATTCAGAGACAGTACATATTTAATTATCCCCGTTTGAGTTGCCTCAGATATTTTTATAGCCTGGAGCAATGCACCAAAGTAAGATTCAGGTCGGGATACAGATGTCTGTTTTTTTTTGTGAGAGGGGAGAAGGTTGAATGTGAAAAGTGAGGGATTGGCAGAGTCTCTGTAAAGGGGCAAATGGAAGTTGAGAATCTGGAAATCTATTGCATTAAAGCTATCTAATCTCCATGTATTTTTGGAAAGTCTTCAAGTACCCTAGGAATATAATTACTCAGTTTCAAGTCCCTGCTCTAAAACCTTTTTTAGAAGAGAATCTCCTGCTACAAAGATACAAGATAGCCTTCCAGTGAGCAGACACTCCAGCTCAGCAGGCTTCCAAGAAACTCAGTAGGGCAAAGGGAATTACTTTGTTAATGGCTTCCAAGATCAGAGCAGTTCACATTCCATGGCCTAAATTTCATATTTTGCTATAGAATTTTTAGATTAAAAAAAAAAAAACCTATGAGACACAAAACTATAAAGCAAAAGTAGAGATCTGAGTGAACAGCAATAAGATTATTTTGCATTTTTCCCCTACCTAATATAAGGCATCTTCAGATTTAATGTTTCCACTGACTATTCTGTTATTCTATCACATTAAGTGAAAACAAAGTAATGCCACATGTCAGAGGGTTCAAAAGCATGCAAATATCATGCCTGCTTTAACACTTCATGATAAGCTAATATTTCAAAGGAATGCTTCAAAGGACATCCTTCAGCATTATTTTATGTTAAACATATTTTCATTTTACAGGTCTATCCCACAAAGCATACCTTTCCCTATTGGCCTCCAGGAATTGTAAAAAACATACAAAAGGAAGGAATGAGCAACAAGGGAGGGTCAACTCTCTACCAGTAGCGGATGGTTGCTGCCTCTGTTCTAGGTCAGCATTTCTGTCTTTCATCCTTAGGCATTATTTCCCCACTTCCTTTGGAATATTGCACATCCTTCACTCCATGCCACTGCTCATAGTCCTCCCATCATAGATGGTGGTGTATGAGATAGATCTAGCCCATAATACTGTCCCATTCTCCTGACCACACACAGACCCAGGGGCAGGCACATGACCCAAGCTAGGCCAATTAGAGCCCTTCCTTGGGCTCGTGTATGAAATTGGGAGCACTTCATTGAAGTTGCCTAAGCACAAAAATGCTGAATTCTGTTGGATTTTTTATGGAAGATGATAAAGAATGGAATCTTCCCATTGGGGTCTAAAGTGGAACAAAACACAGTAAGACGAATGGACATAGTGGACATTGAAAGGTAGAAAGGCACAAACAAGTAAGGACACATCAATTATAAAAAGGTCTTGAAATTCCTCTGGCCCTACACTGGTATTTAGACAAGAATTTACCAGCATAGCACGTAAATCTGAGAGTGAGATTCCTGGTGACTTATGGATGATAGAGTCTAAAAACCACCGTTTCCAGGACAGAGGCAACAACAGGAAGATTTTGTTATGTAATTTCAGGCAAGCAGAATGCCCATGGGCTTGAGTGCCTAAATGGAATTTCCTGCCTTGAAGGGAACTATGTGTGAAAGGGGACAGAGATGCCAGGTTTTTAGAGGAGAGATAGTCTAGTTCCTTGTTAAGTTTTGCTTCTTCGCTTAAGAGGGGGCAAGCTGGAGGTGGATAGAAGGGTACTGAGGCAACTGCAAAACCTGTGTTTCAATAGCGCCACCATGTGGCTTTGACACCAGCAACAGCTTAGACCTAATCCACTAGGTCATTTTGGCTGATCCACTGAATTTCTAATTATTTCTTTTGGTGGTGACTAATTTTTTCTTTTGGGGCTAACTGCGCAGTCTCTGAGGCACATGAATTTCTTGTGGTGGGAGATGGGGCAGAATTAGAGGGTGGGAATCAGAGAAGAAAGACATTTTCATGTTATCAGAGTATTATTTGGATAGCAAAAATAAATGGATCCTGATTTTGACCCCCAGATTGGAGAATAAGTGTGATGTGATAACATATTTGTAGAGGTGTGAATCTATATCCCTAAAACTCATAAAGTGGTATAAATAAACATTACTTCAACAAACACAATTTTAAAAAAGTTTTGATCCAGTTATTCTTTTTCTTGGAATTTATCCTCAGATATATATACTCACATCTTTGTTCAAATATATAAATTTAGGAATGCTCATTTCATCATTTTTATAATGACAAAAAGTATAATTGGATAAATGAGTTATGGCCTATCTCAATAATAAAGTACCATGTGGTCTTTAAAGAGAATGGGATAAATTCATAAATATGATTTGAAATTATCTCCAAGACATATATATTGAATACAAAAAGCAAGATGTAGAATGGTGTAACAATTGTTCTTCTGAGTAGACATGAGGACATGCAAACACGTATACGTACGTGTGTAAAACTTATTTTATGGTTGCCTCTGGAGAGGTGAATTGTGTCTAAAGTGAAATAAACATTTACTTTGTCCTTTTATACTGCTTGAATTTTGTCATATGCTTGTAAAACAATTTTTTAAGCTTTGAGATATTTTAAAAATGAAATAAAGTTAAAACTAACTTACCTTGGTGACCTCCCTGGTTAAGACACAACCTATGAGGTGATCCACAGCCACTGCAGCATGAGTTCCATCCCGGCCAGGGAGCTACCCACATGGCGCAGCTGCTCCCCTCAGCAGTATGTTTGTCAATCTGCCTGTTCTGTTCCCCACTCTGCGTCTAGTGAATCCTCTCACCCTCCTCCACACCTCTGGCCTGTACCCCAGCTCTTGTATGCATAAATAAATAAATCTTAAAAAAAAAAAACTAACTTAGCTTGCCCAGTTAGGACACTTGCTTGAAAGTAACAGGAAACTAAACTCCACATAGTTTTTATTGGCTCTCGTAATTGGTAATTTACTGGTCCACACGATAGAAGTCTAAAGCAGAGCAGGCTTCAGGTTCAGCCTGGTCCAATCTGGTAGCACTGTCATTCCTGTTTGTTGAATTTATCCTCACACTGCCTTTTTGGGGGCAAAATGCTGCCTTTGTATCTACTGTCCTCAATGTCCAGAGAAAGAGGGCATTTCTTCTTGTGATCTCTCGTAAGAACAAGCAAAATGCTCAAAAGATTTTGTACATCTCTTCATTTCTCATTGTCTCAAACTAGTTTATATGTTGATCCTGAACATGTTCATTGGCCTGAGGAATCCTATGTGCAGATAGATCAGCTTAGGCCTGGCTCCCAACAACAGCCAGTATTGCAAGGGAGATCACATGCCCCTGAACTTGAAATAACTCTTGTCTGGAGCTGGGTGTAACAGTTTCCCCTGACATACATAGGAAGAGTCATATTGTTACCTGAATTAAGATATTGTTAGGAAGGGGAAAGAGGAATATGGAATGGGTGCACGGTCTCAATGCTATTATAAAAATATTTGCACTGTTGCCTTCACAAAATTGCCATTTGCTGTAGTTCATAAACTTATCAAAGAAAATTAATTAATTTCTCTTCTGCAGCAACAGAGTAAATAAAGCCTGGCAATAATGATTATGATATGTCCTTTGAAAAGGTAAAATTGAAAGGAAGCTCTCCCATTTGACACAAGATAAATCATTTGGTAGATTCTGCTATTACTTAGAATAAAGCCATGGGGGAAACAGAACTCTATCCTCAAGAATGTAAAGCTTGGGGACCTCCCTGGTGGCACAGCGGTTAAAGACACAGCGCTATCAAACTGTCACCAGCCATTGCAACATGAGTTCAATCCTCGGCCAGGGAGCCGACCCAAGTACGCAGCAGACCTCTCCTGTCTTGCCCCCTGCTCCCCTCAGTGGTGTATTTCAGTCAATCTGCTTGTTCTGCTCCCCACTCTGTCTCTGGTGAATATTCTTACTCCCCGCACCTCTGCCCTACACTCCTGTTCTTATATGCATAAATAAATTAAACTTTTTTAAAAAAAGAATGAAAAATGATGTAAAAAATATATAAAAGAAAAGAAGAAGAAGAAATAAAAACCAAAAAAAAAAAAAAAAAGAACGTAAGGCTTGGAGAAAATATAGAATAATGATCCTCATGATGAATGTATACTTACAAACTCCAAAGTGGAATTCCTTAGAGTTAACTTCCTCTCACTAATGACTGGTGACAAAGGAGCCATGTGAAGATTATAGAAAGAAATTCACAGAAACCCTGAAAAATAAGCAACAGAATCTTTCCTTGCTAATTATAGGATCAAGTAAAAACTATAGAGGACATTCCTTCTCAGATACAGCCCAATATAGAGCACTCTCAAAATAGGAACAGCAATTCTATATATTCCAGCTTACCCACTTTTCATGGTATGCCCTGCAAAAGACAATGCTCCTGCTGCACTACATAATGTGGGTAAAACTCAAGATTTATTACATACCCTTTAGCAAAACGTTATTGTTTGGTCATATTTCAAACTTCAGAGTTCAATCATTTAGGCCTCAAAAGCCCGAAGGTTTTCCTGGACTGCATGGAATTCTTCTAGGTGGCTTGTTGGATTTGTGATTAAAATCAGCAATGGAGAATTATTTGGAAGGAAACCCAGAGTTGTATGGAGTGTTTTAAATGTAGGTTGAGAGGTAATACAGAAAAATTCCATCATGTGAAGGCTGCTCTATTAAGGGCACCTGCCCTATTAAGAAGATGGACTAAATTTAAAATATTCTACTACTTGGTTCACATATTCTTGACCATGAGCTTAGGGGCAATGAAAAGTAGACTTGTACTGGATTTGAAATGTCTTCAGGAGGGGTCTCAAGTATGGAACTGACCAAGGGTTTTATAGGAGTGGAATCTATTTGGCGGTCTCTAATATACCACTGCATCTTTCAGGTGTATGGTTGCAGGTGCCTCTAACAATGTAGGTCAAATGTTCAGTGCTAAAGGTGAGCAGGCAATCACCACTGAAATGGAAAAAGGAAGGTTTATAATTAAATTGCACACTCTGTCCTCTAGTAGACTTAGAGGACAGAAAAAGGAATAATACCTTCTTGGGAATCAATGACTTTTGGTCAAGAGTATCCTCAGCATTTGCCCGACTAATGAGAAAAGTTATGTTGCATGTGGGACTATTGGAATCCCTAATGAGGCAAATTAGTTCCCTTGAAAGGGCCCCAGTGGCCTTCTCAGTTTGCAGTGTGGCACAGCAGAAAGGCCTGAATCCAGGCCATGTCTACCAGGACATGTAACTGGTAGTAGTTGCAGGAGAGGCCTTCTTTACTCCCTCTTCACACTACAAATTGTGAGGGTATTCTGAGAACTCTACCAAGCATGGATAGATGTGGGGATTTTCTTATGGTTGCATTGGGTGAGGTTTGTCCATTCTTTTGAGGTTGTAGGACTACAAAGACTTTTGATGGGGTATGAGGTTGCTTTCTGACTTCTTGGTCTCACAGCACATTAAAACTTGAAATTAACCATTGAAAGAATGAAGCCTCTGATCTTCACTTCTAAGGATCTAAAACTGTTCAAGTCTTCATTTTGAACTTAGTAAGAATGCAGGTTTTTTGAAGTTGTGTCTTTAGGACTTCACGGTGAAGAGTCATTTTTTGTTTTGTTTTAAGATTTATTTATTTATTTATTTATTTATACAAGAACCGGGGTACAGGCCAGATGCATGGGAGGGTGAGAGTACTCACCAGAGACAGAGCGGGAAACAGAACAGGCAGATTGACTGAAATACACTGCTGAGGGGAGCAGTGGGTGTGACAGGAGAGGTCTGCAGTGCCATGTGGGACCCTCGCCGGCCAGCCAGGATCGAACTGGTGCTGCAGAGACTGCAGACAGCTTCACAGTGCTGCACTCAACTGCCTGCGCCACCAGGAGAGGCCCAGTAGTTTTTTTTAACCCTAGTAATTAAGCACATTTGGCATTAGTCTGTGTGAAAACCCTGGGTGATCATCAAGGTAATGGCCTGGGTGTTTCCTTGGAGGCCTCAGTCTCTATTACAAATGAATGCCCAAAGGTAGGGGGTACGCAGTGTGTCCAGTTTCCTGATTGCTGAAGCAGTGGCTAGATTCTCAGTGTTTTCTTGGCCTGTCTCAGAGCTGCACTGTGCAAGACAGTCAACCCTGGCTATATGTGGCTACATTTAAAATGTGGCTGGTCCAAAGAGAGATGTGCTGTAAATATAAAACAGACCCCAAATTTGGAAGATTAACATTGAAAAAGGAAATAAATTATCTCATTAGTGCTTCTTAACATTGAATGTCTTAACATAGAATGTTCTTAACATTCTATATGAAGAAATGATAATGTTTTTTTTTTTAATTTATTTATTTATTTATTTATTTATTTATTCATTTGTTTGTTTTGTACATGCATTGGGTACAGTCAGAAGCGCGGGAGGGTGAGAGAATTCACCAGAGCCAGAGCGGGGAGCAGAGCAGGCAGAAGGATCGAAGTACACTGCTGAGGGGAGCAGCGGGCGGCAGGAGAGGTCTGCGCGCCATGTGGGACCCTCCTCCAGTGGCCGGGGAGCAGCCAGGGATCGAACCGGCGCCGCAAAGTCCGCAGGCAGCTTCGCAACCCAGCGCTCAACCGCTGCGCCACCGGGGAGGCCCAGAAATGATAATGTTTTTAATACTGTGCTAAATATGTTATTAAAAATAATTGTACTTGGTCCTTTTTTTTTTTTTTTATAGAGGCATGTTTTATTTATTTATTTTATTTGTTTGTTTGTTTTGTTTATACATGCACTGGGTACAGTCAGAAGCGCGGGAGGGTGAGAGAATTCACCAGAGCCAGAGCGGGGAGCAGAGCAGGCAGAGGGACCGAACTACACTGCTGAGGGGAGCAGCGGGCAGCAGGAGAGGTCTGCGCACCATGTGGGACCCTCCTCCGGTGGCCGGGGAGCAGCCGGGGATCGAACCGGCGCCGCAGAGGCCATGGGCAGCTTCGCAACCCAGCGCTCAACCGCTGCGCCACCGGGGAGGCCCTGTACTTGGTCCTTTTAAAATGTGTTTACTGGCAAATTTTAAATGACATGTGGTTTGCATCATATTTCTTTTGCATGGTGCAGCTCTATAGGATAGTCAGTGGGATCAGCTAGTGTGTGTGTGACCAGAGTGCAAAGTGCACAATCTATGAATATTTCTCAAGTCTGAGGAGGCTCCTTTTACATTCAAGGCACTTGCAAGTGAATTTCTCCTAGTTGGTTCAGAGATAAATATACTGCCTCTATTTCAGTCCAGAACTCTGAATGGCAGAAGATCATGAGAGGCAAGATCCGGGAAGCAAATAAGTCTGTCAATCCCGGGAGTCATAAAACATGTTGCTAATAAATTGGTATGAATTGGTAGTAATATTCTTAATCAGAACTCACAGAAATTGAATCGAGTTTGGAAAAGGTATTTCTCAAGAAATATGCCCAAGGATCTCACCTCCTTAGACACCTAATGGTCTGATGAGCCATTAATACTGATTGAGAAGGAGGTGAGTAGACATAGGACACAGGTGTCCTGTGGTCACTGTATACAGATCACAGTGTTTTTCATATTGGATCTCATTCTTCCAGGAACCAGGTATCGTGGCAGCCTGGTATGAAATGATGAGGGGGCCTTTTCTCCAGGAATGGTTGACTATCTGTTATGGGAATACTATTTATAGAAGTCAGCCTTTGCTACAAATGTACCCTAAAAAATTGTTTGGATCTATGTCAGATACCGTAAAGACATTTGACTTTGTCAGGCACCAAAGAAGTTGGGACAGAGAGAAACAGAAGGTCCAGAAAACTGGCATGGCACCAACTTCCCAAGAAAGCACCTCAATGATCAGTCTGTCTTTCTTCTCTGAGGTATACTTGCCATGTTGTGGGGGCATCTGGAGAGACTTTGTCAGCTTCAACTCTATATTTCTCTTTCTTTTTTTTTTAAGAATTATTTTATTTATTTATGCATACAAGAGCTGGGGTGTAGGCCAGAGGGGTGTGTGTGTGGTGGGGGAGGAGGGTGAGAGGATTCACCAGAGACAGAATGGGGAGCAGAACAGGTAGACTGACTGAAATAGACTGCTGGGAAGCAGTGGGTGAGACAGGTGAGGTCGGCTGCACAATGTGGGTTAGCTCCCTGGTGAGGGATCGCACTCAGGCCTCAGCTGTGATAGTATTGAGTCCTTAACCCCTATGCGTCTGGGAGCACCCCTCCCGCCCCCCTCGCCCCCCCCGCAACTCTATACTTTTAAGCAGTTGATTTAGCTCTGTGATGGGTGGTGTGTACTTGGTCACATCAAGTACAGCATTTGGGATCAATTACCTCTGATTAAAACCCTGAGTGGACTTTACTTCAACCAGATGACTATTTGGTTCTTTCTTATTCATTGTATGCCTGCAGAACTTTGGAACTGACAATTATATCTGGGAGCTTGAATCTCAGATTCTTGGCTCTTTCTCAGAGACTTTGCTCCATACCTGTTCTTCCAGATCTTCTTTTATTGTACATTGTTGAAACACAGCTGATCTGACTACTGTCCTTTGAAAAGCCTCCTGACAAGGTTAACTCTTAGCTGGCATCTGGGAACCTGGATTGGGGAAGGGTTCCCAACACCCTAGCTAATAAGAATGGCTCTGTGTACCTAAACTGATGTACCAGCAGTTGTTTGTGCTGAATCCCTGTTTTCCTCCTGGGGTCTGGAATTTTGAGTGAGGCAAAGGGTGCATATTTGATGAGTCCCTAATAAAAACCTTGGTCGCCTATGGACTTTACCCCATATACTTTTATCTTTTGTTGATTTTACTTTGCATATTTTTGCTGTAATAATAGCATTGTAATTCACATAAAGCTATTAGTATGAATATTTACTGAGTCCTAAGTCCTTTTAGTCAATTACTAAACTGGGAATGGTCTTAGGGATACTTAACATATCAGGTAATATATAGAATCCATGGAGGGAATACTTGAATTGAGTAATTTTTGGTTTGGTCTTCATTCTTTAAGAGTCAAGAGATAACAGTGACATGACAGTGTGCAGTTGGGAGAGCCAAAGAACTAAAACCGAGGGTAGCAGTGTGTGGAAAACCAGTATATGATGTAGGCTTCTCATATGACACCTGCTAGGAAAGGTTACATTCAAATACATTAAAAAGAGGTAACTGGAAGAGGGTCAGGTTTGGCAGAAAGACATATATACATCAAGGACAGGATCCTCCTTAAACAGAATCCCAGACCCTATCCCAGAAAAGGGTGATAGAGACATAAGGACTGGGCTTGTCTCAATCACACTGACAGAGTAGGCTAAAATTAGGAAGTGTGTTGAAAAAAAAAGCAACTAATATTAGTACAAAGAAAAACTTCTTTTAAAATACTGTTCTTGATAAATCTGCAGTCAGGAATTATTTTAGGGACAAAAAGTTCACAAATAGAGTGGGAAGGAATAGAGGGAGTTATTGAGAAATATTTTCATTTCTTCTACCCTGGAAAATGCAAATTGTTTGTGTATTTCTGTGAGTAAATGAATTAGGTTTAGCACTACGTATTTTTAAGTGTCAAATATTAAAAATAATAGTAAACTAGGCCTGATTGGTGTTGCTGCCTTACAAGAAACTAGTGTTCAAGTTCCCATTTAGAAGGCAGTTTCTGATTTTTTGAGTTATGAATATGAAATTTGAAATCAGATGTCTAGTTTCGAGTTCTACTTCTAGTTACTAGTTAGGAGATCATCGACAAATTAATAATCTCTTAGTGAACTAAGAGATTATCATAAAATGCAAATAATTGCTTTATAGTATTACTGAAAGAACTATCTAAATTAATCCTTGTAAAAAACTTAATATTACCTGGCATGTAGCATATGCTTAAGAAATGGCAGGTTACTATGGTTATTGCTGCAAGATATGGTTTCTGTGCTGTTAGTAAATTTGTAAATACTTAAAGACTATAATGATATGTTCTGAAAACTTGTGAATTAGATAAATTAAAACATCTAAAACTTTGTCCATTAAATGAACAAAAATGGATCTCTTGAAGGATAACTAGCTCACAAAATTTCAGTGTTACCAGCTTATCTTAAGAATGTCTTGATCAGGGGCCTACCTGGTGGTGCAAGAGGTTAAGACACAGCCTATGGGGCTGTCCGCAGCTTCTGCAGCACGAGTTCTATCCCCAGTCAGGGAGGTGACCCACATGGCTGGGGAAGTGACCCACATGACGCAGCAGACCTCTCCTAACTCACCCGCTGCTCCCCTCAGCAGTGCATTTCAGTCAATCTGCCTGTTCTGTTCCCCATTCTATCTCTGGTGAATCCTCTCACCCCCTACACCTCTGGCCTGCACCCCAATTCTTGTATGCATAAATCAATAAATAAATCTTAAAAAATGTGTTGATCAAAAAAAGTGGTTGTTCGTCTGTGGGAGAAGAGAAAAGTTGTTCCAGGCTTTTCTTTTCTTTTTTTTTTAAGATTTATTTTTATTTATTTATGCATATAAGAACTGGAGTATAGACCAGAAGTGCGAGGCCTGAGAGGATTTACCTGAGACATAGTGGGGAGCAGAACAGGTGGATCTACTGAAATACACTGCTGAAGGGAGCGGGGAGCATCGGGCGAGGCAGGAGAGGTCAGCAGTGCCATGTCGTAGCTCCCTGGCTGGGGGTTGAACTCATGCCTCAGTGGCTGGTGATAGCTTGATAGCGCTGAGACGTAACCCCTGTGCCATCAGGGATGCCCACCAGGCTTTTATTTTCTATGAACTTATTTTAATTTTAATTTTAATTTTATTTTATTCCAATTTTTTTATTTAAAAAAAATTGGAGGGCCTGATTAAGTGTTGCCAACTTTTTTTTTTTTTTACAAAATATTAAGATTGTTTCTGCTTAGCTTCCTTTAATCTTCATACTAACAAAAATATTCAATCATAAGGCTTTCATTGAAAAGTATAGGTGAGCAAAGAAGAACAAAGATTCAGCAGAATATTCTGCACAAGTGCTTCAACAAATGCTATATTTATGTTTTTTTTCCTCACCACCATTCCTTATATCCACTATTCTTTTCCCTCCCCCAGTCTGTTAATCTCAGATGGAGGGACATATGTGTGGAGGGGGTACCTACTACCACACACAGTGGTGGGGATATAAGTCTTGGCTTTCTAGTTGGCTTTCTCTAACACCACACTGGCAGGGCTGAGACATAGATGGTAAAGGATGTTAGGTGTCTCATTACAGCCTGGAGAATGTCCAGGCTCCTCACTTGGTCTCTGCTGGCCTGGGCAGGGATGGAACCATAGTTTTTAATCCATGTTTATTTACAGTAGAGTGGTTATTTTCTACAAGTTATGTGTCTTGCTAGACTGTTCGCTTTTGGTCCTTTGTCTAGAGAAAGAACAACCTTTTATTTAGGCATATTTTGTCAGTGTCCCTTAGCATTTTAAGGTTTCTGTTTTTCAGTTTCTCTAGTACCTGTATGGGAATATACAAATGAACAAAAAACCAAGAACTTACTCCTGTGTTTCTCTTTGGGTTCTGAGGTTCAAAGTCGGTATTCTTATTTTCTCCACCTTTCAGTGCTTATATTTATTTTACATACAATGTCAACTTTTTAGTTGCACTTAGTAGGAGGAATAGAGAAAAATATGTCAATTCCATCTTCCCAGAAGCAGAAGGGAAGAACCTATAATGCATCTAAACACAATTTCAAACAAAACTACAAAGCAGAGAGAGAGAAGTTGCAGTGCCTTTCAAAGTATCAGGAAGGCAATCAAATAATGAAAGCTAGCCAAACACAGCACAGGAACTGCCTTTGTACATACAATTATATTGGCAAATGCCTTCAAAAACTAATACTTTAAAAAAAAATCATAAAGCTTATGAGAAAGCTACTGTGAAAATGTCAGAATTTATATATCAATAAAGAATTTTTTGGAGGCGATATTCAACTACATGAGGTAAGAATAAGGAGAAATTGTGATTTATTCCCTGGTTCTGGTTGAGGAAAAAAGAACCAGACCATTAAAATTTCAGTGCACCTCTGTTTTCAAAGTCATCACATTAGTTTTTTTTTTTAAATTTAAAAGGTCTCGTGTCCAGTTTTAGTTCTTGCTTTTTTTTTTTTTAGCCCCTTTCCCCCTTCTTTCCCTTCGAGTCTTAAAGGTACTTAAGAGTTAGCAATAGGCAGCATTTTGTAAAGAAATAACTCACTTTTGAGAAAGGGACCCTATAAACAACCGAGAGAAACAAAAACAGTAGCTCACAATAAAAATGACAAAAGCAATCTAATTGGATATAAAATCTCAAAAGACTGGGATATAAACTTTAGGAGCTGGGGAGATCAAGTGCTATGTTGTCTTGTGTTGTAAATATCTCTAGGTAGGTTAACATAGTTGAAAGGCAGACACATTTCAGTAGTTAATTATAGAAACCTGTAGGGCTCCATTTATTGGCTGCAGGAGGTTTATTCCAGCTAAAACCTAAATAACCAGGAAGGACCACATAAGGAAATGCTCCAGGCACAAGTTAAGTAGATTTGGGTGTAGAATCAAACCTAAAAGACTCAAGAGTTGAGACGAATTTTTCCCTTTCTTCCCTCCTTCCTTCTTTTGGTTGATGTGGACTAAAGGTTTGAGGAGGAGAGACAGCCAAAGAAGGGAATTATTTTTTTACCAGTTACAAATGGGAACTGTGCACTCTGTTCCAGTTCCTGGAAACATTGCAAGCATGCCCAGAGACCTGACAAAGACTGCTTGGAAATGATCCAATTCCTTTGCTTTTCTTTCCTTTAGGCACTTCCAAAACCATGGGCGAATGGGCAGAGGAAAATAAGGTCAAAGTCAAATATGTTGATTCTGCAACTTAGATTAAAAGGGTGGGTGAGCACAACTCAGGCAAATGCATAAAGAGAATTTAGGGGGCTGGTGGACAACGTGGGCTTCTATTGTTAGCCAACCCTCATTCTTTTTGCTCTTGCACTACTTTTCTGCAAAGGTTGCAGATCTTGGATGGGTGAGTCCATGGTTCCCAACCCTTCAATGGGGACAGTGGGATGGGAAGCTTAAGGGTTCAGAGACTGAAATATGCACGCCAAGCACTGATAGGAACGAATCTCAGTCTATCTCTCTCTCTCTCTCTCTTACACACACACGAACACTGTGGATTTTCATTCACTTTATGCTTATGAAATGGATGTAGAATTGTTTACATTACAAAAACAACATTGGAACAGAGAATGCAAGTTCCTAGAAATTCTACCCTTCAAAGAAAACAATGTTATCAACTTGTCTTCGTAAAACTGTTGGGTTAAATCAAATTAAATGAATTTAATGGTAGACTTGCGTGATTGTTCCTCAATAAACAGATACCAAAAACAAAGTAGGAGATGCACATATTACTGAAGTTTAAAATGGGCCTCGACACTTGAAAGGACTGGGAATTTCTGCTCCTGCCTAGAAACTGCGACAGCTGCTGTAAGCCAAAGTTTTGTCCTTGCTTGCAAGGAGGAAACACACGCAGTTACAACCTTCCGAAGGGTGGTTCTGGGTCAGGTGCTCTAGGAGGCAGTAGCGAGTGACAGCCACCGCCTCCCACACACCCCCTGCGCTTCGGTAAACAAGGGACTCCAGCCCGCATTCCGTCAATGGGGGAGGGGCTTGAGAGATTTGAAAAGACCTGCTATTGGTGGTTCGCGAAGGCCGGAGGATCTGGGAATTTTGATTGGTCCGCTTACCGGTCTGTACGAGGAGGGACGGCCCCTGTCCTGTCAGGCCCCGCCTCTCGGCGCCGCGCTCCGCCCCTCGCGGGTGGACGCTTGCTCCGAGCCGCAGAGCGCGTGCGCGCGCGGCCCCACGCCGCGGTCGTGTCCGCCCGCCCCACGGCGCACACTCGCAGTCAGTGGGCGAGCCGGGAGCGGCAGAGGTCAACGCGGGGAGGCGGGGCCGGGGCAGCATGGCAGCCTCCTTATGGCTCCGAGGAGCCTCCTCCGGTCTCCGGTACTGGAGCCGCCGGCCGCGGCTGGCAGCGGCCAGCCTTGCAGTGGGTAAGGACCTCGCGCCTTCTCCCCTCGTCCCTCCTCCGATCGCCCGCATTTCGCGCCCGGCGGGCCGAAGAGGTCTTTTCGCGGGAGGCGCTGCGGTTGGGTTGGGACTAAAAAAACCCAATATTGTAGCTGGATCTAAGGCCTGGCCACTTCTGCGGCTACCGACTCAGCCCCTCCTGCTTCTCCCCTATCCTGGATCCAGATGAATGGGCTTCAGTGGCCTTTTTGGGACTCAAGAGGGGACGGGGGAAGCTTGAGTTATGGGAAGAGAATTTGGGTACCGGGAATGCTGCTTTGGAGTTACGGCTCCCAGACAGTCGTAGAGGGCCCAGCCCCAGGTCCAGCCCTACACCTTCCCTGGAGACTCTGCTTTGCAGCGCTGGCTTAATCTTTCAACGTCTCCTGGTTGTACCTGGGCCACTTGAATCCGATAAGGTGGCCATACAAAGGAGGTGATAAGTCATTCCAGTAAAGTTTCAAATCACCTTTGATCTGCAGGGAAGTCTTTCCCACCCGTCTTTCCCTTCTCAGTAAGTGTGCTACTGAGATGGCTCTTTTGTCAAATTATTAACCAAAACACTTTAAGTGTCCCCCAAATTGTTGCCTGAACCGATCCTGCTTTCCTCGCCCCACCCATTATGAGCTGGTCATCGACTTGGAAAGAGGCAGTTTTTACACCCCCAGAGGTTTAATAGTCTTTAATTTTTTTTAGACGAAAAACCAGAACCTCCTTGGATAAATAAATTAGGTTACTCTAGCAGGAACTAGAAAATAGTCCTTGAGTCTTCCTGATTCCTGAGCTTTTCACCACACCGGGATTCCTCTTTAATTAAAAAACTGGTTGATTTCTGGAGATATTGCCATTGTCTTCCTGTAAAACTTTGAGAATTATAACAAAGCAGTGTGTAGCAAGATCATCCTCAGGGTTTTTTTTTTTTTTAAAGTGGCCCTGCCCTTAGTTTAAAAAACAGTGGAATGAACATAAACAACGATGTAAACCCGTGTTACCTCAATAAAAAAAATGGTGGACTGAATTCTTTAATCCGTTCCCTTCCTCCCCTTCAGTAAAACTGAAAATCACCAGAGGGTGATTTTCCTCTCTGGCCTGAGAAAGGCAGGCTCTATGTGATGCAAGAGAACAGATGTCTGATACAGAATCACAGTAACAGGATACAAACTCACAGATTGTGCCAAGGTTGAGAGTAACAACTATTTGAGTACAATGACTGAGCTACAAAAAATGCCTCCTACTTTGGAGATACTTAAAAAAATAGATTATTCACTTTTCCACAGTATTTAACATCGCTCTGGTTTTCAAGTGAAATACACAATTCTTTCAATTTTGATAAGCCAAAGAAGACGTATGTACTGTTTAGTGGTTTTACAAGGTGTTTTAATAGAATTTTAATGAATCCTTGATGTATCTTTTAGAGTTGTGAAAGTTCTCACTACTCATGGTAGAAAGAGTCTAAGGCCCAAGATTAATATTTGCCTCTGTAAACTTGAAAGGTTTAATCGTAATGCGGGTTGTAATCTTGTTCTTTGGGTCCCGTGACCCAAAGATGCTTTGAGGATATAGATTTATGATAACTTTTTTTTTTTTAATTTATTTATTTATTTATTTATTTATACAAGCACTGGGGGTACAGTCAGAAGCGCGGGAGGGTGAGAGAATTCACCAGAGCCAGAGCGAGGAGCAGAGCAGGCAGAGGGACTGAAGTACACTGCTGAGGGGAGCAGCGGGCGGCAGGAGAGGTCTGCGCGCCATGTGGGACCCTCCTCCGGTGGCCGGGGAGCAGCCGGGGATCGAACCGGCGCTGCAGAGGCTGCGAGCAGCTTCACAACCCAGCACTCAACCGCTGCGCCACAGGGGAGGCCCAGATTTATGATAACTTTTAAATAGTTCTTTTTTAAAAATTGTTTTTACTTTTTTATTAAAGATTATTTTATTTATTCATACAAGAGCTGGGGTGTGAAAGGATTCACCAGAGACAGAGTGGGGAGCAGAACAGGCAGATTTACTGAAATACATGCTAAGGTGAGCAGTGGGTGAGACAGCAGCGGTCTGCTGTGCTATGTGGGGTAGGTCCCTGGCCAGGGATCAAACTTGTGCTTCAGTGGCTGCTGACAGCTTCATAGTGCTGAGCCTTCTTAACCCCCTACACCATCAGGGAGGCCCCTAAATAGTTCTTTTTGTGATGATTGTTTGAAACACTCGAATTGTTTCTCCTCTGGAATTGTTTTAAAATATCTTGATTTTAGTCTACTGCAAAAGGATTATCTTTGATATTGGAGTTTGAAAAAGTGAGAAAAAAAATCTACATGCAAGCTTGGAGTCTAGGGATATTTAAAAAAAGAATCTTGGGCCTTTTGTATCACAGGAATTAAAGACAGCGCTATCAAACTATTGGCAACCGTTACAGCAAGAGTTGGATCCCCAGCTGGCCATGGAGCAACCCAATGGCACAGCAGACTTCTCCTGTCTCACCTGCTGCTCCCCTCAGCAGTGTATTTCAGTAGATCTACCTGTTCTGCTCCTCACTCTCTTGGTGAATCCTCTCACCCACTACACCTCTGGCTTATACCCCAGTTCTTACATGCATAAATAAATAGATCTTTTTTTTAAAAAAGAATCTTTTGCAAATAACATAATATTGTAAATTCTCTGTATCTGTCTTCATATTATATGTTTCTATTGTAGGGATCAACATGAGGAGCCTTATAACTCATTTGCCGTTTTGAAAAAAATGAGGCCTAAAAATTGCTTGTTGATTAATCTTAATTCAAAATATTTAAAGTGTCAAAATTAGAAAAAAAAGAAATATTGAACTATACATATTTTATGATCATTGAGCAGTTTTAAATTTTATTCTTAGAAAGTTAATTAAATTTAATTTTAGACTTCTTTCTACAGATAAAAAAATATCTACAGATGTGGGCCCTCCACAGTCATTGTGATTCATCAGCGTGTACATGGGGAAATAGTTTGTATTGGATCATCTAAAAGTAATCATCTCACTAATAGTGAAATCAGAAAATTAAACCAGCATTATGTACAGATGTGGGAATAAAATTTTTTTTATTATTGACCCTTTTTGTGTGAATAAAATCAATTTTCAAAGCAACACATAGCAAAAATAAAACATAGAATACCATTTTTTCTTCTTTACATGAGTTTCTGGGGTTGCACATGAAGCTCTGAAAATCTGGAACCAAAAGTTGACCTTAAACTTATAAAATTACATTGGGAGAATATTTATTTCTGAAATAACTTGACCTAAACAATAAAGGCCTTTATAGTGTAAGTTGTTTAGTTTAGTAAGTCTTAAGCATTATAACAAATAGAATGCTGCGTATGTTATCTGATAAAGTAGGCCACAGAGTTATATAACTAATATAATCTCATGATATGAAAAAATGCATTCAGAAGATGGGGAAGGTTATGTAAATGCTGATTATTAATTTTTTCCTTTATGATTTTATATTGTTTCCTATTTTCCAGTTTCCTGCAATGAGCGTGGGTTGCTTTGATTAATAAAAAAAATCCTTTGAACATGTAAATACAACCAAGCTATTACTAATTTTTGTATTTAAAAAATTAGAGTAGCCCAATTTTTGGTGGCACTTACTGCTTCTCATCCTGTTTAATATCAAAATTTCAGTCAGGTATCATTTCTATGTGATGGACCCCTTGTGAATCAGAAAGACACAGGGCTCCTGTTATACCCGGTAGGTGAAACTTAACACTGATCAGGTGATTTTGCACGAGTGACAAACATATTTAATGGAAATGTTGGAGACAATCTAGTTAAAAGGAACTGAATATACTTCCAACCAAAGAAGACCTCTATTAAGTATTAGAAGCGTCAAATAATTTGCTTTAAGTAAATCTCAACGTATTTATTAAGTTCAAGGAAGAGCAGGAATCCATCAGTTGAGAGGGCCTGAAACTAAGGATGACTAATTAGTTTGTGCACTACACAGCTTTAAAACTGGAGTCCTTAAAAGAAAATGGAAAAATTAAGCTGGAAAATGATAGGGTAAAACGGCTAGTGAAATTATTTCCCTTTTTCTCACTAGACCATGAGCTTTTTGAGGGCAAGGATCATTATCTTGCTGTGTCTCTCTGTGAACTCTGTTATATTATAGTATCTCATGTAGTAAATATTTGTTAAGTGGAGTTCCAGATGTAGTCATGGAGAAATAGTGTCTAATGTAATTTTCATGGTAATGCAAAGTCTCTTCTCTCTTGGAAAAAGCATTACCTTGAATTGTGTGTCCCAGTGTGATTTCAGAAGGCCTTTTGTGAGAAAGAAGAAAATCAAACAAAACCTGTACTTAGCTTTTTAAGAACAATTTTTCCCCTGCAAATGGTAATGCCCCTTCTCTGAAATTCCACCAAGTTTTTAGACCAAAAATAGTCCTGAGATTGTTACCCATGCCACTTAGAGCCCATGGAAGTATCCACCACCTTTCTCCTAGGACCACAATTTTAAACTGGTGACTTTTGGTTGTACTGGTTAAACCCTCCTGGGTTTAACATTTTATTAATGTTAGCCCCCTCCCCCCAATGGAGGGGATGGTTTCTGTAAATGTAGAGGTAGGAAGGTAAAAAGTTTTTCCATGCCTGGAACTTGTCCAAAATATAAGGTTTATTGAATGCTTTCAGTTTTTTTATATGCATTTTATTTTATTTTATTTTATTTTTTTTTTTTTTAATAGAGGCATGTTTTATTTATTTATTTATTTGTTTGTTCATTTGTTTTGTTTATACATGCACTGGGCACAGTCAGAAGCGCGGGAGGGTGAGAGAATTCACCAGAGCCAGAGCGGGGAGCAGAACAGGCAGAAGGACCGAAGTACACTGCTGAGGGGAGCAGCGGGTGGCAGGAGAGGTCTGCGCGCCATGTGGGACCCTCCTCCGGTGGCCGGGGAGCAGCCGGGAATCGAACCGGCGCCGCAAGAATCTAGAATATGTCATAAAATAGGTAAACTGCACAATAGGTATTATATAAATAATAGCTGGGTTAAATTTATTGAAAAACAGTAGAGGAATGTTATATAGGTATAAAATGAGAAATTCCTTAAAATTTTATTGTCGTTTACTGGAGAACTAAATAATTGGAAGTTAGTCTGCTTTCGTGTTGTTGCTACCTTAAGTGTGATTAGATCATTAGTTTAACACTAGCCTTTTAAAAACAGAAAGCATCTAAACAATTGACTTAGGAAAATTGAATGAATCTTTACAATAAGAAATGTTATCTGACCCTGTGAAAAGTAATTTATTGAAATCAGTGTGTTCTAGGTCAATGGCTTCTAAGACTCCAGTTGGATTTATTGGACTAGGCAACATGGGGAATCCAATGGCCAAAAATCTCATGAAACATGGCTATCCACTCATTATTTATGATGTGTTTCCGGATGCATGCAAGGAGTTTCAAGATGCAGGTGAACAGGTAAGGCCTTTTTCTTATTTGAGATTTTGATGTTTAAAATTAATATGTATTCAGATAAATGAGAACTTAGAAATATATGGAGTTGTAAAACTAGTTCATTGTTAATCTTTATCTATAGTTAATATATAATATATAGATATATTTAAAACTATGTGTAAACATTCATCACCATCTAGGTGCACAACATGGGAGAGCGTCCATCAGATAGTAAGGAGGGATTCTATTCTTTGGCCAGGTTTGGTCAGAGGCGCCTGCTTTGACCCAGTTTCAGTTTTTTTAGATATTAACTTTGCTGATTGTGCTGCTAAATTGGGATAGTTTAGAAATAGCCTCCCATGTTATTGAAAGGCAAAATTTGGCATCAAACAGGAATAGATTTCGTCATAGAAAGCTTAGCTTCAATCTTAACCCAGATACTTATCTCCAGTCTCACTGGGGACATATTACTTCACCTTACCTTGTTTTCCTCATATGTAAAATGGGAATGATGACACATCACTAAATTGTGAGGCTCAAATGAAAGAATATATGTGAATATACTTTGCAAATATTGTATTGGCAACACTTTGTGAATATATAATAGTTACTGACTACAGACCTTTAGAAAACCTAGAAACAGTGCTCTAATGAAGTACAGAGTTGAGTTATGATGGCTTACTAGCATTTTGTGGTTAAGCCCTCACTCTTATTTCAAGAATTTTGGGACCAGTGTATATATCATGTTAGATTTTAGTATCAGCTATCACCTTGTTTGGATTTGTTAAGCTTAATCAGCAATTCAGATAATAGGAGACCATGTATTATTAACTCAATTTAGAATTTTGCTTTTCTAGACGTGAGGGTAATTCTTATACAAGTTATAGTGTGGTAACTGAGGGCTGAATGTAACCCGAGAAGTGGGGAAATACTGTAAAATTCCTGAGAAATATAGAAAAAGGAGACAGTCAACCTCTGGATGGTAGACTTGAGTGAATACTGAGGAATACAGTGCTTACTGTATAAAGAACAGATTTAGGCAACTTAGAGGCCATTTGCTGTGTGTCCTCCAATCCTTCCCTTCTGTGATTTGTGTGTTCTGTGGGAATGGTAGCCGTATTGTAAGAGGATCTTAAAACTTTTCAGGGGAGGCTTGTGACTGCTTATGCCAATAAAGTATGTGAAGACTGACACTGTACCACCAGTCCAGCAGACTTACAGAGGACCTTAAGTAGCCTAGGGACTTAGTAGCTTAGTTGGAGAGATTTGATTAGTACTTTGCTTTAGTAGATAATTTGGAGTAGATGGCCTTTTACCATCTTCAGAGAGGGTAAGCAGGTAAGTTGATTCTCAGTCTGGGATAAAGTGCTATTTTTGAGGAAATGGATATTTGGGGGATAACATCATTTTGGTGTTGGTGCTCTACACTACTGTATATATTTGTTTGTAAGATTAGCAGTGGTACTTGGTCTCCAAACAGGGACAATATCATCACTTAAATACAAAATTGAATTGAAGTAAAGCTGTAACTGGTGGTGTGTTCTGCAACTCCATTTCCGATGGATATGTGTGAGTGTTGGATTTTCCACACCAACAGGCAATTCTCAGATTCCAGCAGGGTGTTTGAGATTCAGATCTCAGTTCTCATGTTATCTACTCAAAGACTGTATCAGATTCCACAGGCTAAGGACATAGTTTCCTAAGACCACCTCCTACTTTACTGGAAGTCCCAGGCAAGCCTGTGCCTCAGACCAACTGGCTACAGATAGCAGGGCCCAGTAACCCTTTCCTCAGACTTCAGGTATCTGTTTCAAGCACCAGATTATTATCTTTGCTCTCTTCAACTGGTCATCAACCAGAGGTTCCTAGAACATCCCCTCAGGTTTGATTAATTTACTAGAACTCAGGAAGTGAATTTACTCACTAAATCATTGATTTATTACCAAGGATACAAGTTGACAGCCCTATGGAATTGATCCATAGAGTGAAGTATGGGGAAAAGCGTCCATGCCCTCTTCCAGGTGCACCATTCTCCCCTCAAATCTTTGGGTGTTCAACCTGGAATCTCTTTGAAGTGCCTTCTTGCGTTTTTATGGCAGTTCCTTTGCGTAGGCATGCCTACTTATGTCATTGGCTGTTGGCAAATTGACCTCCACCACTCGACCCCCAGGATATTAGGGAGCAGAATGGAAATTTTCAGCTCTATTCCTTTTAGTTTCTCTGGAAACTAGCCCCTTCCTAAGGTGTTTTCCAAAAGTTACCTTTCTTAACATGATAAAGGGACCCTGTAACACTCAAATTGTAAGAAAGTCCAAGGGGAGCTGTAGATGAAGACCAAGCATGTTTGAGAAACCTTTTGGTCTTCATCTGCAACAACCCCTTGGCCAAACATATATTTCCTATAAAATCTTAATATTACAATAATAATAATATATTTTCATATACATATGAAAAATAACATGCATTTCTCTTCCTCTTCTTTATTACCTTTCCTAGTAAGAGAGGGTAGGAATTGAATGGAGACAATTTACCCTGGACTGGCCAAGCAGAAGGCGAGGACCTTTCAAATTGTTGCGGTGTTACTAATGCCTTAACTCTTCCCTCTGTGCCTCAAGCACTTAGAACTTGCCTGTGGAGCAACTGAAATAATCATCATTCCTTTGTGAATCTCTTGTCTGCTTCGTCCCAGAGTTCCAGAGCATTCTGATGCTTTGCCTGAATTGCTTGATTCTCTGATGTTATCCTCTTGCCCCCATACTTCAATAAAATTGTTTCTTTAGTGTTGCTGATTTTAGATATGTTTGAAGGACAACTACTTTAAGAGTAAGGCTTATTCAGATTGAGTTGTCTTTATTTTTGAAATGTATGACTTCTCTTAAAAGGGAGAGAGAAGAAATTAATAATCAGGGAGTATCTACTATGTGTCAGATCTTTTGCTAAATATTTTGTTTCTGTTATCTAATTGTTATCTTTTCATGGAAGTATTATCAGGAAACAGATGCTTGGAGCAGTAAAATAACTTCCTAAGGTGACTTAATGAGTGAATGGCAAAAACCAAGATATGAACATAGGTCTGTCTTTGACTTTGGAGCTTTAGCTCTTTTAATTTTAGGATGTGATCACAAATTAATGAAGTTAATATATGATACACATGGGCGTATGTGTGTGCACATATGTCTTCCTTTATGATTCTGTAATGTATATCCTCCTCCTCTTCCCCTTCCCAGCTTCTCTCTTTAATGGATTGTTCTGTACTCATGGAATTTGTTGTAATTAAATAATTATTATAATGGATTGTATATAGTAAGTGAGTATATAGTGATTGAATAGTCACCTCTCACAAGATGCCCTACAAAATTCTTAGGAAAAAACAAGAGTAAATCTTCTTGACCTTGGATTTGGTAGAGGATTCTTAGATGTGACACTGAGCAACAAAATTAAACTTCATCAAAATTAAAAACTTTTGTGCTCCAAACGCATCATCAAGAAAGCAAAAGGACAGCCCACAGAATGAGACAAATTATTTAAGGATATATTTGATACGCGTTTGTATCTGGAATATGTAAAGAAGTCATTCAACTCAAAAATAAAAACACAAGTAACTCAATTAAATGGGTAAAGGAGATGAATAGACATTTTTTCAAAGAGGATATACAAATGAAAATATGGGAAAATACCAGAATCATTAGTCATCAAAAACACAATGAGATTTTCATACGCACTAGGATGGTGGAATCCAAGGTCAGATAACCTGAAGTGTGGAGACAGTGAACCCTCATATACTGCTATAAAATGCTACTTTGAAAATGATTTGACAGTTCCTCAATTAAATGCAGAATTACACTATGACCCAGTAATTCTTCTAGTTTTGTACCCAAGAGAAATGAAGACACATATACACACAAAAACTTATACATGAATAGCAATATTATTTATTATAGCTAAAAGATGGAAACAACCTAAATGTCCATCATTGGACAAATGGATAAATAAGAGGTGGTTATCCATATAGTCAAATATTCAACTATAGAAAGGAATTAGGGACTGAAACATGCTTCACTGTGGAAGGGCTTTGAAAAAAATGCCAAATGAAAGAAGCAGGCTCACAAAAGACCACATACTATATAATTCTACTCATATGAAAGTACAGAACAGAAAATTCTGTAGACCTAGAAAGTAGATTATTGATTGCTTGATCCTGGCGAGAAAGGTTGGGGTTGGGGGAGACTGGCATTAGGGAATGACAGTTAATAGAGAAAGGATTTCTTCTTGGGGTAATGAAAACTTTTTAAAATTGTGGTGATGGTTGCACACTTCTATGAATATATTAAAACCCATCACATATAGTTTTATTTTAATTTTTTTAAAGAATATTTATGTATACAAGAACTGGGGTACAGACCAGAGGTGCAGAGGGTGAGAGGATTCAACAGAGACACAGTGGGGAACAGAACAGGCAGACTGACTGAAATACACTGCTGAGGGGAGCAGGAGGCGAGATAGGAGAGGTCTGCTGTGCCATGTGGGTAGCTCCCTGGCAGGGATCGAACTTGTGCTGCAGTGGCTGTGGATAGCTTCATAGTGCTGTGCCACCAGGAGGCCCAATCACATATAGTTTAAATGGGCAAATTATATGGTGTGTGAATTATAGCTCAAATAAAGGTATTTTTAAAGAAAGTTTCAAGTTCTAACCCCCAGCACTCGTCAGTGCTACCTTTTTAGGAAACAGTGTCTTTGCAGATATAATTAAATTAGAGATCTTAAAGATTTTTAAAAAATTTATTTATGCATGCAAGAACTGGGGTGTAGGCCAGAGATGGGATGGGGAGCAGAACAGGCAGATCTACTGAAATACACTGCTGAGGGGAGCAGCGGGCATGTGGGTCAGCTCCCTGGTAGAATTGCTTTACAAGACAGTGGCAGGGGATCGAACTCATGGATCGAGGTCGTGCTGCAGTGCCTGGTAATAGCTTGATAGCGCTGAGACTTTAACCTCTGTGCCACCATGGAGGTCCCTAAGTTAGAAACCTTGAGATGAAATCATCCTGTGTTAGCATGTGTTCAAAATTCTGTCATGATTGTCCTTACCTGTGAAAGAAGAGAATGCACAGAGAGACAAAAAAGAGAAGGCCATGTGGATTTGGAGATTGGCAAGTTCTGCTGTAGTTGAGCCAAGGAATGGTATGAGCCACCAGAAACTGAGAAAGGCAAAGAGGGATCCTCTTTTTGAGACAGTATGGCCTTGCTTACACTTTTATTTCAGACTTCTGGTTTCCAGAGCTATGAGTAAATTAATTTTGTGTCTTAAGCCACCATGCTTGTGGTAATTTGTTGTGCAGCCTGTTAGAAACTAATAGGCAAGTATTGAGAATTGACAAAATGCATAGGTTTGGAATCTGCCTTCCCATTTAATATCTGCACTGTGGCCAACTTTTCTCTCTTTTTTCTCATGTGTGAAATGAAAGCAGTTATCTTTCTCATAGTGTTGTTATGAGAATTAAATGAGTTTATATATATATAAAGAGCATAAAATAGTATTTGATACTTGATAAATAATATATGAATTAGCCCTGAGTTAGTTCCTCTAAGTCTTAGTTTCACCTCTGCTGTACAGAGCTGTGACTCCTTTATTTTCATGCATTCCATTCACATGACTGTGTCAGATTTTTCTCCCAGCTTTGTGAAGTAAAGTAACTTTTTATTATTCTAATCACTGTGGCTTAAGGCTATTGCAGAATTGCTTTACAAGACACTGGGTAGGATCTTCATTAATTTATTAATTTAATAGCTGTTTCTTGAGTATTTTCTAAGTGCCAGGCACCTGGATTATAGCACAGGACAAAATAGTCTCAGTCCTTGCCTTTGTGGCCATGAGGAGGCTTAGCTTATCCAATCACACAAATATGTGATTCTAGATTATCATAAGTCAAAAGTAAAAGTAAAGATCTCGTTAGTTTTTAAGAAAATATGTATTACATTGGGTGAGAGGGCAGTTATGAAAGTTCTCTTCAAAGACTAGACATAAAAGCAAATAACAGAAGATTAAGTAGGATTTACTCAGATGAAGAATGGAGACAAAGGGACTGTTTACTTAACAAAAAACAGAAGCCTCATTTTCCAGGCTTCAATCTTCAGGTTACTAGGGATTTGTACTACCTTTAGTAAACAGATACAGTAATGTATACTGTTTATCTAGTAGTCCACCTAGTGGTGTGGAGAATAAAATAGGTTGAGTTGGGTGTGGCAAGGTATTGGATGTGTCTCAAATGGCAAGACTAATATTACAAGGAAGTTCCTAATGAAATGGCAATGACTGTAATGAAGTGCTGAGGCAATTTTTGAGGAGGAAAAATATAATTGTTGAATCATTTCATTTTTGATAGGGAACTACATAAATACTATGTGTCACCTTTGCTTACATACAAACAGAAATGCTATAGTTGGAAATGAAAGTCCTAGAGACAAGATCTCTAAGATTCCTGATAAAAATGACGAGATCTTAGGACACACCCTCAAGTACTGAATTTTCCTTTTTTCCATTTTTCTGTGCTTGTAAGTCAGTGTGAGGAAGGAAAGAAATCTGGGGTGATGCCCTTCCCAGATCAGTTTAGAGTGAAGACTGGCCTTAGCTTCCTGTCTGCAGTTCCCACCTCTGGCCTCCTCTCTCCATGGTGGAAAGAGTGTGAGGTGGAAGAGTGCCTTCACTGTGAGGCAGCAAGCCTGGAAGACAATTGATCACCTTCACATCTCTGGTTCCCTTTAGAGTCTGACTCCAAGCAGACCTCTGAATATTGATAATAACTGCCAAGGAGGGAGGGAGAATATGAAACTTAAATGAAGAGGGAAGGAGAAAGGGTAAAAAAGTTTTAGGCCTGAGGTGAAGTATCCTGTCATCATAAAGTGAAAACATTTGTTGATAAATGATTCATATTGGCAGTTTCAATGTTTTGAACAGTGGCAGTGACATTTGAGCAAGTGTGATTTCCTAAGAGTTCTACTTTAAAATATATTAACTTGCATAAGTTCGGCTATATAAAAGTGTTGGTATTTTCATAGCTATGTTTAATTTTTTTAAATGTTAGAAGAAAAAAATTAAGTTTCATTCTACTACAAAAAGGCAAAAACAAGTCTTGGGAAGAAATGGAAAAATGTTGGTGACTTTTTGCTGTTGTGTACATGATACAATGAGGTGATAAATTGAAGAGTATTTGAGTTGACACTGACATATTAAGGGCAGGTATCACCCCTTTCTCCCCTGATGTTACTATGTCAGGTGAAGCTAATGAACTTGCATCTAAAGAAAACAGGAGGGGCCTCCCCGGTGGCACAGTGGCTGAGCACTGGGTTGCGAAGCTGTCCACGGCCTCTGCAGCGCCGGTTCAATCCCCGGCTGCTCCCCTGCCACCAGAGGGGGGTCCCACATGGCGCGCAGAACCTCTCCTGCTGCCCGCTGCTCCCCTCAGCAGTGTACTTCAGTCCTTCTGCCTGCTCTGCTCCCCGCTCTGGCTCTGGTGAATTCTCTCACCCTCCTGCACTTCTGACTGTACCCAGTGCTTGTATAAATAAATAAATAAATCTTTAAAAAAAAAAAAAAAAGTGAGTCTAAAGCTTATTAGTTGCTACACTCTATCCCCTTCTTTAAAAAAAAAATAAAATTAAAAAAATAAAGAAAGCAGGAATTGTTTTCCCCAAAGGTTGCAAAAGACTGACTAGTTGATTTCTGATATCAACTCTGGTTTCACTGGGAGATTTATAGGGACAGAAAGTACCAAAATAGACATATCTGGGTTAAAAAGCAATCAGTTGGTTTTAAAGATCCATGGACATCTCCTTGAAGAAGGGCTCTGTCCTTTTTTAAGAGCAAAAATGGGATTGTGTCATATGACTGGTCATGTCTGCTGTAGGCTCTGCTTTCTGAAGGCTCGCCCTCTCCTTAAGGGGCAGGATGGTCACCTGCAGTTCCAGGTGCACAAGTGCTTTGGGGTGTTCTGATCCTGGAGCATTTTCTTCAAGCTCTGACTGGTTGTGAAAAATACTACATGGCTATGAAGGAAATAAAAATGCTGACATGATAAATATACTTTACATGAGTGATTGAATTTAATCAACTTGTACCTTTAAATGTGAATCTATTCTGATAGAGCATTTGTAACTCTTTAAGTTATTTGTGGTCATTTCTATAAAAAGTTGGCATATTCCTTTTTCAGTCTCCCTATATTATGCTCTTATTTCTGTTGGACACTCAGTTGTAACTTAGAGTCCATCATTTCAGCTTTTATCACCTTTTTTTTAAGATATATTTATTTATTTATACAAGCACTGGGTACAGTCAGAAGCGCGGGAGGGTGAGAGAATTCACCAGAGCCAGAGCAGGGAACAGAACAGGCAGACCGACGAAATACACTGCTAAGGGGAGCAGTGGGCGTGGGAGGAGAGATCTGCGCGCCACGGGGGACCCTCGCTGGTGGCCCAGGATTGAACCAGCGCTCCAGAAGCTGCGGGCAGCTTCGCAGCCCAGTGCTCAACCGCTGCGCCACCAGGGGAGGCCCTTTTGTCATCTTTTCTAACAATGTAATCCGTCGTAATTATCAGACCTCCAATTGGTAATAATGAATGAAAGAAATTGTGAATGTAATAATTCAAAAACAAACTCTGGAATCAGACTGCCTGGGCTCAAATCTCAGTTCAACCTGGCTGGCTGTGTAACGTCTCCCTGCATAAATTTCCTCATTGTACAAAATGGGGATAGTAATAACATCTTCCTCTTAGTGCTAGAAAACCTGACACAGAGAAAGTGCTATACATTACTCAATTGCTGTTACTACAGTTATCATGCTGGTGCTTGTGTCTGTGTCTTCTGTCTACCAAATCTTCATTCCCAACACCACATATAGGAATACACTGCTGTCTTGACTGAATCACTGAGTCCAGAGTGCTTGGGAAGATTATTGTAGATATATTTTTGAGCGTAGACATATTTTTAAATGAAAGACTGATGATAAAAATTAAACCCAACCAGGAGATAAAGTGAATTGACAATATCCCTGCTTAAGAATATTTTCTACCCATCCCTTACATCTCACTTTTATTTTGCAGAAGATACTGATTTCTGCTTTTAAAGCTTACCACCAAAGGCATATGAGATGTGCTTCATTTTCTTTGTTTAGGAATTTCCTTGAAGATGTTGCTGATCTGTGCCAAAAGTCTGGGGACTTTCCACCATTTTTTTGTGAGTTTTCTGGTTGAACTGGGCTTAATTAGATCCTCTTTTCTTTTGTTTTTTTCTTTAAAAACTTGGAAACCATCATGTTCCTGGATTGTAAGACTGAACATGTTTGGTTAAGTAATTCTCTTGGGATCTAATCTGGCATCCACTCAGGTCTTGTTAAATGAGAACTTTAAAAGCCTCTTGCTGAGTGGCTCCGTCATTGTTGACCAAGTGTTTCAAGATGTAGGCACAAACTGTTTTTGACAGTTTTTCAAGTGTAATGTAATTTCAGAGTTATAGTATGCTTTTCTACTTGGAAAGATTAAAAAACATCAAGTGGCAAGTTTAACAAGATCATGGTCATCTTTTTTTTTTTTTTGCAAGTTTCTGTTACCCATTTCATTTGCTTGGAAGCAATGTTAAGCTTGACTTACGTGACTGCTTTGTCTGGAAGAGTGAACAAGATTTTTCTATTTACATAGAGCAACTAGGTAGTAGTTATCTCATTCCAGTGGAGATATAAAAAGAAGGTGCATTTTCTTCTGATTCTGGATTCTGGTGCTCCATCATATCTCCCTACCCCGCAACCAGCAAAAAATACTGTCTTTTATCTATTCAGTCCCCTACTCTTTGTGTTGCAAACCTGCCCTTGATGCATTCTAGCATACAAATCCAAAGAAATTGGCTGCAAAAATGCTTAGACTGCAGATATTGTGATATATAAGGAAAGTAGTTTCCTGTGATCAAAATTGAGATAATAAAAAAATAGAGACCTCAATTTGGAATAGCATAAGAATGAGGCCATTGGAATGAACAAGAGACCTTCAGGAATGGCCTGGGCAATCAGAACAGTCGTGGCCAGTCGTGTGACTATGCACAGATGTGGCGTTGTAGAAGAGTCTTGCTATTCCTGTATTGATTAGAAGTCATCTATTCACACTTGTAGTGAGTGTTGCAGATGCCCTCTATCCCTTCAGCTCTTTACAGAAACTATACTTCCTAGAATTTAAGGTTACTGAATAGGAAAAAAATTCTTTGCCTAAATTTCCTTTCTATTTTGGATATGAAAACCTTTAAGATGACCCAAATCACTATGCTTATTTTGTAGATTCAGAAACTGAGGCCAGAATGGTTAAGGGATCGGTACATAATCATGCATGCTTTAGTGGCCGAGCTACAGCTAAACCTGCGTCTCTGGCTTCCCAAATGATTATTCCTTTCACTATTCCATGCTGTCTTTGCTTATCTATTCAATTAGCAAATGTAATTGAAGGGACTCTAATTAGTTTGGCTCCTATAGACTTTTGTGGTTAGTGTCAGACTGGCAACAGGTTTTTTCCCCCTGGTTTTTGAGTCATGGCCAAATTTTGTCAGTCATTCATTGTAGTCTTGAAGTCATCCCATGGAAAGCAGGATGATTTAAATAGCTGGACACACATATCTATCTAATAATCATACCTTCTGTAGTGCATCTCAGTCTGTTATTATAATGTACCAATTGTATGTAGTCATTAAATATAGAGCAGTTGTGACCAGTACAGTGGTGATTTTCCAGCTATCACTATCATTTTTTTAAAAAGATTATTTATTTATACAAGCACTGGCTACAGTCAGAAGTGCAGGAGGGTGAGAGAATTCACCAGAGCCAGGGTGGGGAGCAGAGCAGGCAGAAGGACTGAAGTACACTGCTGAGGGGAGCAGCGGGTGGCAGGAGAGGTCTGCGCACCATGCGGGACCCTCCTCCGGTGGCCGGGGAGCAGCTGGGGATCGAACCTGCGTTGCAGAGGCTGCGGGCAGCTTCGCAACCCAGCGCTCAACTGCTGCGCCACCAGGGAGGCCCTATCACTATCATTGTGTGTTTTTTCCGCATCTGTGAGCTCTGACACCACTTTCTTATATAATTGAGGGGTTAGCAGTGCTCTGGCAACCCAAGCTTCCTAAGAAGCAGATGCTAGGGATGCAGGGGGCTGATGCCCCCCCCCCATGCACTTGGCAGTTGCCTGCTTTGGAGCTGCCAGCATGAGAAGCTTGGAGGTGTGAAGTACCCTTAGATCTGTGAGCTAATTGTTAGTGCTCCTGAGGGCACCTCAGTAGGAGTTATCTAGATGGAAGTGAAATTTCAATGGAAGAGACTCAGTTCCAAAGAGAAAGTCTGAAATTGACTGTCAGAACTCTCAGCTTACTGTAGTCCCAGAAAGATGTAGAGATGGAGCTGGGTGAAAGCAAAGGCCACTAAAAGGTATGCCACTGTTTTCCATTGTATTTACTTTAAGTGGGGATGAACACATGGATTCTAATGTGTAACCTGTATTCTTGCTATAGTCCAGGAGTAGAGAATTATGACTTTTCCAACTTTTCCTTGTCTTATCTTCTTATCTTACTGAGCTGTGTTTTTCTTGAGTAAACAAACTTGAACTGTTTGTCAGGAAATAGTTGCCTCTTTTTGAATTTCAGTATTTTTTTGGGTATAGTAAAGGTTTTCATTTAATTTTAGTATCTGTAACTTGATAGAAATTTTTTTAGGGTCAGAGATATTTTATATTATTTCCTATTCTGTTACTATACAAAGTTCTAGGATACTTGGTTGTTTGAAATTTTAAAGTATGACCTAAGAAATTACTTTATGCTAAAATGCCTTTATTTCTAGAATTTGATTTAGAAGCTGTTAGTCTCATGGAAAATTAAAATGTAATTACTTCGAGTTCATAATGTTTAGATTACAAAGCTTTGGCTTCCCATTCTTTCACTTTCATCAAAGGCAAAAAGGAAATGCTACTTGTACTTCCACCACATGAAAAGCGGAGTCATTATCTTTCCTTAAATGCTTACATGTCACTTTCATTTCATAGTAGAATATATGTCAATTTCATGTGAATCATTCTGTGGGGAAATCTGTTATCTCCCTGATACTCCTTTGTCTTTTATAAAGTGAGAAAAGGCTTAAAGGAGCTTTGTGACAATTGAAGCTGATAGTTTCTTTCTGTTAAAGGAGAGTTTGAGTCAAGGAGTGAGCTCCTGGTCTTTTCTGATCTCTTGGTTGCCTACTGGTTCACCAGGTGTATTAAGGTCATGAGAGGGAGCAGGAGGGTGAATGAGCGCTGCACCTAACCCTGCACACACCTAGAGAACCGACCCGTTCCTTAGTACTAAGTGCTCATGTACCTGTCCTGGTCTTTTCTGAAACAGGCTTAATTTTCTTTTTTCTTGAAGACAGAGATTGAAGGGTAGTGGTGATTGGGGCTTGATTTTGTTTAGGGGATTTTGTCCATCAACTCACTGGTGAATCCTGTATTTTGACTGTCAGCCCTTTTGTACTAGGATGTTTTCTTAGTGAAACCATCTACCAAAAAGTATGCTGTTTAAGAACTCAAGTTGGAGGAGTCCATGAGAAGTGTGTCTGTTCCCAGGACTGTTGGATTTTGCCCTTTCCCCCTCAGCTCACTTCACACTTTTTTAAATAAACAGTAGATTTGATTCCATAGAAACTGCATCTGTATGTGTATAAGGAATGGGCTTTATTTTAGGCAGTAAATTTTTATTTTCTTGTCATTTGGAAATGAAGATTACTTTTTTCACTGTCACTGTTTTTAGCTTGTATAAAAAGTGAATTTTCCTTGTGTTCTAGAAACTGCTTACATTTTAAATAATGTGCCTTTGCAATTTTTTTTTTTTTAAAGGTAGTATCTTCTCCAGCTGATGTAGCAGACAAAGCTGACAGAATTATTACAATGTTGCCCACCAGTATGAATGCAATAGAAGTTTATTCTGGAGAAAATGGAATTCTGAAGTATGTATTTCTCAATTGTGGATATTTTCTTGTTACGATAGTTCATGAATTTCACATTTGTTAGAACTATTAAGAAATTGCAGTTATGTTTGTTAAACTTTTCTCTACTATTTTCTTCTTAAACTGAATGGTATGGTTTTTCTTTCTTTGTAAAGGGTTTATTTTTTCACTGGAGTCAAGTATGTGACTTTGGGAATTATTTTTGTGTGTGTGTGCCTCTGTTTCTTTCCTTTAACTCCTACGTTAAACTTATGCTTTCATTGGTAAAATGTTTAAGAGACTTTTAAAGCTTGCATTTTAAACTGAATGACTGTTAACAAGCGTAATTTTGTTATGGTTTATAGAAATTCAGTAAAAGGTTTCTATGAAAAATAAAACCAAACATTGGAAAGAACACCATTATTTAACATTTTATTACATAATAAAAAGTTATTGTATGTCCTCTGGGTTAGTACATCTGTAGTAAGAACTTTGAGAAGTTGGAATTAAAGGTTAGCAGTAGCTTTTTAAATAAAATATAATTTAGGGCAGAATTTCCTAGCCTGACTTTGAGAAGCTTTTGGTTAATTGCTGCTTATTGTCAAACCATTGTGGTTATGTTAGCATGACAGTGGTGGAATTCCCAATTTCATTTTCTGGTCTTACTGGTTCCTGTTCCTAACTTGTTTTGTTGTTAAATTTCAACAAAGAGCTAGAATGAACTGTAGGCCTTAGACACATGAGGGGCTAAAACAAAGGGTTTAATTTCACAAAACTGTAATTTATGAAATTTGAAGTTTTTGGAAATTGAATTGTTTTGGAAAACTAACAAACTTGAAAGCAAAAGACATTAGACAGAAAACTGATAAGATAAATGTTTAGATTTCAGGGACAGTTGAAAGACACTCATTTTGGATGGAGCCGGCAGGTCCACAGTGTGTGTGGTCCAGAGATGACCTGAGATGTCTCATTACTTAGCCTATTCTAATTATGGTCCTGCTTTACCACTCAAGGAAAAATTACTTAAAGCTTATGTGGAGACACAAGCGTATGTTTATTAATATCCGTTATTAAGGAATAAGTGACCAGCTATCAGAACAGTTTTGTCTAGAAATTGCTTTGAAACAGTCTGACTTTACGTTGAACTATAATTTGCTTCTCACGTGTTGCTTTTAATTTTCTTCAGGGTCAGGTTCATTTCCCTACACTGAATGCATGTGTAATTTTTGAGACAACTTTCTATTTACCTAAAAGATTCAAGACATAAATATCATAGAAGACTGGTAAATTTAATTCTTACTTTTTCAGGTTATAGAAAGTGAAACTCTGCATACTGAAATAATCTGTAACTAGAGTGTGCTAGTTCTTTTCTGTGAAATATACCCAGTCATTGCAGTCAAATAGGATCAATTTTTATATCTAGAAGTGTTTAAAGCCTTTTGTATACTATCTTTCTCTATAGAAAGATTTTACTTATTTGTAGTTTTTACCAATGATTATTTTCCCCTTTAATAATTATATTTAATTTTAATTTATCAAGTATAAATATGATTACATATTTTCTTGGTTGCTAGTAAGATCTCTGGGAAGTTTGAATGAAAGGTTATTAAGAACTTTGAGAAGTTTGAATTAAAGGTTAGCCATAGCCCTTTAAATAAATGATAATTTAGGTCAGGATATCCTTGCCAGTAAAGATAGACATGGATTATCGATTGTAGGGGAACTAGATAGGTAAGTATTTTACTTTTATACTACAAACAAAAAATTCTTATAAGAATGCCATTTAAATATTGATATAAAGTGATTTATGAAAAGACTGCTTGCTATGTTTACCAGTATATGTATATAAATTTACCATCAAGAATAAAAAAAGTTTATGAGATTTCCAGGTCCATTCCTATATTTTCCTTTCTGTCTGTTTGGTGTTTTACTTTGTTTTTAAAAAGTTATAGTTATAAAAGAACATGTTATCCTAAAGCAAATGGCTAGAGTTCAGTTGTTTATATTCATTTTACCTGGTGGAAATAACATGGATATGTGAAATTTGCAATGTGACTGTTAAAGACAAATAAATTACTTTTTAAAGGGCCCAGAAACAAAAATTTAAATCCTACCAAGTAAATCTTTTAAAGTTAATAGGTGTTTGAAATTGCTTACATCTTAGCTTACTTATATTTTTATGGTATAGTGTGTACTTCACCTAAAACCAGGATTTATACCATGTAGTTTATTAGATTATTTTGATGACTTTGAAAGAATTTGGATTTACTTTGAAATACAATTGTTCTGAAAATTAATTTGATTTTGAACCTGTTCTAATAATGTTTTTAATACTAAACCAAAGACGTCCTGATCTCTGGCAGCTTTTAATGGATTCTGACCCTATAATTGTATGAGCTGTTCATCCAAAGTTGTAAACTATATTTTAAAAACTATAAAACTATATTTTTAAAACCATAATTTTTTTATTTATTTAGAAAAGTGAAGAAAGGCTCACTATTAATAGATTCCAGTACTATTGATCCTGCAGTTTCTAAAGAATTGTCCAAAGAAGTTGAAAAAATGGGAGCAGTTTTTATGGATGCCCCTGTTTCTGGTGGTGAGTGGTAGCTAAAATATATTCATAACTATTTCTATTTGTCAAAAGTAGCAATGATGATTTTTGTGGTACTCAAGATGTATCTAGTTTTTTAAAAAGGCTTATTAAAGATCTTCAGTTCTTTCATTAAAAACAAAAATAAGACTTTTTTATGTTACTTAGTACTTTCAAGGTACATTGCTTCTTCTAAATTCAGATAAAAGGATGTCACAACTTTGAAGAGTTGTGAATTTTTGATCCAAATTGTGTCTAGGGATAGATCAATTCCTATAAGATTAAACTTCAGAACAGATTCAAGAAATAATTCACTTGAATAATCTCATTATTGTTATAGAAATCAAAGAAGTGGTAAAAAGGAAAAAGTACTTCACAGGGGTGACATTAGGCCAGATGATTTTTACAGGTAAATATTACCAAAATTTCAGGGCGCACATTATCTCATCAATTGTATATGAAATTTTCTAGACAAATAGGCAAAAAAGACATGATCCCCAATTCATTCTGTAAGACCTGTATAATCCTGATATACCAGACAGAATCATTAGGAGAAAGAAAAAATTATAGGTCTAAATTAGCTGTGAATATGCAATAGAAGTAAAAACTTGTTTACTCTCACCTATACATAGGTAACTTAATACAAGATAATCTGTAAATATATTTTACCACGTTAACATACTTAATAATCATATGGTTATCTTGAAAAGAGAAAAAGGAGACATGCTAATAAAGTTCTAATAGCATGGGTCTCTGGGTATTTTGGAATGGTAGGATTATATATTTTTTGTAATTCTAAATTTTCCAAAATAACTGTGTGATCAAATACCTTATCTGTCTGTCTGTATCTATCTATAGCTAACTAATTATAGAGGTAGACAATGGAGTAACAATTTTACTACAGTTTTATTAAACTTGATTGTGGACTTTGGAATTGAATAGCAAAATATAATAATTTAAGTCAGTTTCTGTTTTTTCTTAAAGAACTTAATGGTCTTTTTGTAAAGGTCTCTTATATCCCAAACCCTTTTTGAATGTAGGTGGAAGTGTAAATAATTGTTAGCCCTTCTAATTCTTATATTGAATTGGTTAAGTAGGATTTAGGTGTAAAGATTTACAATGTGGTATAGGCACTTTGATCATAAAGTACTAATAAGCAGTTTTAAACTTGGTGTTGGTGTGGTTTTTTTATAGAATAGAATTAATAAACTAAACATGTTCTTCGAGTGGGTCTATAGTTGAATTTGAAAATTGATATGGTACATGTGATCTTATGTTGGTTGACCTTGTTTTGCTCTAAGATTGTAGTCTAAAATTAGCACTTGACAATGAATACCAATTTTATTTTTAATGTTGTTTTGACTGAAATTCCTTTTGTTCTTACTATTTTTAAACCCCGTTTTGTAGTTTAAGGTGCTTAAAATGCTAATATTATAACAATACATCTGAAACTGAACTATATTATAAACTGAAACTTTGTGTAGACTTGGTTTATGATGATATGTTGGTTGACCTGATCATGATCACCATGACATCATCATGGTCTTTATGAGATTGACCAGTCTATTAATAGAAGCATGTATTTGTCTTCTCATAATTATTATTTTTTTCTGTTATTAATATGGTGGGCTAAAAATGGCTCCATTTTTTTTTTCCAGTTAAAATAAAGTAGAAGAAATTTCCTGTAAGATAAATAGGCTGGTTAAAACATCATTAACTGGGATGATTACAGTGTGGAAAATGACTTTGCAATCAGTTTCCAGCTGAACTGGAGAAACATGGTTATAAGATGGAGACTACATAGCATCCAGAAGAGTTGTTGAAACAACCTAAACTTGAACTGTTTGCTAAATTCTAGAACAGAGACAGAGGACAATGTTCCCAGGATGGAATACTTAAAAAAATACATTTATTTCATTCCTGCTTAGATTAATTTTTGTTTTTGTAACATAAAAAATGTTTTCATCTAAAATAATCATTATTTTTTTTTTAAATTTTTTTTTAATTTTTTTTTTAAGATTTATTTATTTATTTATTTATTTATTTATACAAGCACTGGGTATAGTCAGAAGCGCGGGAGGGTGAGAGAATTCACCAGAGTCAGAGCAGGATGCAGAACAGGCAGGAGGACCGAAGTACACTGCTGAGGGGAGCAGCGGGCGGCAGGAGAGGTCTAGTGTGCCATGTGGGACCCTCCTTTGGTGGCCGGGAAGCAGCCTGGGATCGAACTGGCGCCGCAGAGGCTGCGGGCAGCCTCGCAACCCAGCGCTCAACCGCTGCGCCACCGGGGAGGCCCTAATCATTATATTTTAAGTATTAAAACTTAAAGATTTAAAAATTAAAGAAAAGGAACCTGGGAAAAGAATGGCTTAGATACCCAAGGTGGGCCCTCAGTTTTATAGAGGTGTTCTATAATCATCAATCTTGAAACGTAAAATATTTGAGATAATTTGAATAAAATCTTAAAAAAAAAAAAGTTTCCCCCATTTTCCTTTTCTCCTCATCCCTCATCTGTTCCTTATCCCAGACTTGAAAAATGTATTCACTTGTGTTCATGTAGAGATACATACAATTACAGTAGTATTCTAAAAATATAAATGGGAACATATTATACTTACTGTGTAGTTTGTATTCTTAACCCAGGTAAATAAAAACGTTGTACAGATTTTTGAGCAAGTGATTGGTTTCTTCAGTCTAGCATTTTCCTCTACTTCATGCTAACTATTATTCTGTGGAATAATAATGAAAAACATCATTATTGTATCACTCTACCAACTCAGGGAATAGCAGATTGAAGGTTTTCTCCAGGTTTCATTTTGATATTTACTAGATCCAGCCTAGAGCAGCTCTTTATGATATCCTTATGACAATTGATACCATTTTAAGGTCCTGTGTGGCTTTTTAACATATCAACAACAAATGTTGCTCACTCACCTGTTGTTGTTATTATCCTGAAACAATGTGAGTAACTATTTTATACTTACATGGCTATCACTTTATATCATATGTATTACTATATAGAGTACTTTGGCATTCTTCAGTGGATATGATGCTTCTTTCCAAAACTGTCAAACTGAACATGCTTTTAACAATCCCACATTACATTATACTTACAGGCACTACTAATTCTCTTCTTCCTGTAGGCTTCCGACTTTTTAAGCACAGAGAGTAGGTCTTTTTTTTTCTCTTCATTTTTTTTTTTACTAAATATTGAATATATGGAAAATAAAAAATATATAGAAGTAGGAAGTATAAGTATACATTGAGCCCATGTGTACCCCTCTCCCAGTTAAATAGAGCCTTACTGTTATCTTTCATGTTCTTGTGTGTGTCTCCCAGTCCTATTTTATTTTCTCCCCTATTAAAGGGAACCAGTATCCTACATTTTGTATCTCACTAACATGCTTTCTTTCATAGTTAAATCCTATATAAATTTTTATCTTTAACCAGTAGTTTATGTTCCATGCTATGTAATATTATAGAAGTGAAGTAGTAGCGTATTTTGTGATTTTACCACCATGTGAGATTTTCCACTTCATGTTATATTCCCAAATTTCATCCATGGTGTGTGTAGAGCCACAGGCTAACACAGTACCTTTAGGAGAATTTGAAAGAGACACTTCATTTCCTCTGCACTGAAACTTCCCTCAGATGAGAAGAAGGAACATTTACACAAAGGAGAAGGTACTCCTTTCTCCGGACATAAGTAGCCCAGCCTCAGGGTTTGTGGCTTGGCAAATTTGGTTGATGGCTGTGCACAGTTCATAAACAGTATTACCATCACATGGTTGTTACATGTAGTTCATTAATTTTAAGTTCTCTGTGGCGTTCATCTATATAAACAGAACATGCTTTATTTGTCTTTTTATTCCCTATAGTACATTTTGATCATTTCCAGTTTTTTTTATTTGGTTATCTTCCCGTTTTGTTTTTTTCAAAATTTATTTATGCATACAAGAACTGGGGTGTAGGCCAAAAGTGTGGGGTTGGGGTGGCGGTGACAGAATTCACCAGAGACAGAGTAGGGAGCAGAACAGGCAAATCTACTGAAATACACTGCTGAGGGGAGCAGCAGGCGAGACAGGAGAGGTCTGCTGCACCATGTGTGTTAGCTCCCTGGCCTGGGATCAAACTCATGCTGCAGTGGCTGGTGATGGTTTGCACTGAGACTTTAACCCCTGTGCCACCAGGGAGGCCCCCATTTCCAGTTTTTTAAATACTGCATTCATAGGCATCATGGAATTGTAACTTTTTAATTAAAGATTTATTTTTATTTAGGTGTGGGGGTGAGACCACGTGGACTAGCTCCCTGGCTGGGTGTGGAACCAATGCGCAGTGGCTGGTGATAGGCTTGATAGTGCTGAGACTTTAACCCCTGCGCTGCCAGGGAGGCCCCATGGAAGTGTAACTTTTTAGTCTCTTTTTTCTTAGCACAATGCCTGGAACGTAATTGATTTTTTTTTTTTAAGATTTATTTATTTATGCATACAAGAGCTGGGGTACAGGCCAGAGATGTGGTGGGTGAGAGGATTCACCAGAGACAGAGTGGGGAACAGAACAGGCAGATTGACCAAAGTACACTGCGGAGAGGAGCAGCGGTTGAGTCAGAAGAGGTATGCTGTGCCCTGTGGGTTGCTCCCTGGCTGGCCAGGGATCAAACTCATGCTGCAGTGGCTGTGAACAGCTTCATAAGTTGCGTCTTAACCCCTTGCACCACCAGGGAGGCCCCTAGAAGGTAATTGATTTTTCAATAAATATTTAAAAAGCTGGATTGTGTTCAGGTAGAGAAACATGTGAGATAAATAGGACAAGTAGTAGCATTCCCATTTTACCAAGGATGGAAATAACATCCAGTGATACTAAGTAACTTATCTCAATATCATACTGTTGGCTAGTTGACAAAATCGAAGATTAGTGTGATATTCTTTTTTTAAAAAAATATTTATTTATTTATTTATACAAGCACTGGTTACAGTCAGAAGCGGGAGGGTGAGAGAATTCACCAGAGCCAGAGCAGGGAGCAGAACAGGCAGACCGATGAAGTACACTGCTGAGGGGAGCAGCAGGTGCTGCAGGAGAGGTCTGCGCGCCTTGTGGGACCCTCGCCTGGTGGTCGGGCATTGAACCGGCGCTGCAGAGGCTGCGGGCAGCTTTGCAGCCCAGTGCTCAACCGCTGTGCCACCAGGGGAGGCTCAGTGTGATATTCTTTGTCTCATACTCTACTGTGTTATTTGGAAACACTAGTTTCTATAGTTTTGATTTATTCCAGGAGGAAAATAAAGATTGCCAAATGAAAGACTGTCCTTTAATTAATTAATTAATTAATTTTATAGTTTTTAAAAAATGATTTATTTATTTGTTTGTTTATACAAGCACTGGGTACAGTCAGAAGCGCGGGAGGGTGAGAGAATTCACCAGAGCCAGAGCAGGGAGCAGAGCAGGCAGAAGGACCGAAGTACACTGCTGAGGGGAGCAGCGAGCGGCAGGAGAGGTCTGCGCGCCATGTGGGACCCTCCTCCGGTGGCAGGGGAGCAGCCGGGAATCGAACCGGCGCTGCAGAGGCTGTGGGCAGCTTTGCAACCCAGCCCTCAACCGCTGCGCCACCGGGGAGGCCCTAATTTATAAAATTATTTTCATTGCTTTGCAAAAAATAACTGACAGCTAACGTGGTGCACTGTTACAATCATGGCCAGTATGATTCATATCTCTTTTATCCATACTCTTTCCACTCCCTGTATTAACTCTGGGCCTAGCCATCTGACTAGCTTTGGCTAGTGAAATGTTACACATGGCGAGACTTCAGAAGCACTTGTACATTAAGTCTTGCCCTCTCTTGCTGAAGGCAACTCTCCCACTGCTGCTTGAAGAAGCATGGACTAGCCTCCTGGAGATATGTACTAAATACCAAGTCTGTATGAGTGAGGCCAGCCAGCAGCAGTCAAGCTTCTAGATGATTGCAACCTCATTAGTGACCACAAGTCTGATTAGCAAATAAACTGCCCAGGTAGATCTAGTCTAAATTGCTCACTCGCAGAATTGTGAGCAAATAAAGCCACTAAGTTTGGGCTAATGTAGCAACAGGTTGCTGATGGAGCCACTGTAGTTTCCAGTATTATTTAGAAGTGTTGGTTACTTATTTATCAATTAGTGTGCTACCCTTGGTTGCTTAATGTGTTATACAATCTTTCTGAGGGAGAATTATTGTAAGATAATGCCAAAACTAAGTTGCTGAAATGAAATGTTATTCTTAAGCCACTTCAGGAGATTATACCTGATATAAGCAGTTTCTTGGCTTATTCTTTTTCTGATCGTAAAGGAGAATGTTTGACTAAGTGTTACCTAAGTAAATTAACTTCCCTGTTGAGCTATTTAGTGAGATCTGGAAAAGTAAGTTGGTAAAAATTCAGTAATTGAGAAAATTCAGATGTTGTCATGGACTGCTGAGGGTAAAAAGCTTTTAAGTGTCTTTTGTGCTCTTAGAGTTGAGTTTTATTATCAGAAGTAACCTTAACTATAATTTCATTTGACTGTGTTTTATAGATGGCAAATTAGGGTCCAGAGAGGTTTAGGTAACTTAGGGTTCATTGAAGGTTCTTCCCACACCCTGCCAGCCCTTTTTCCCTTCAGCCCCATTCTGTGGTGGCTGCCTTTCTTTTTCATAAATTTCACCTATTGTTAACCCCATTTTTAGCAATTTTATCTATCCCAGTGGTTGATCCTCTGTCGGCTCTCTTGTAGCTGACAGGTTTTGCCATATAGTGAAATCATTGAGGGTTGTGGAGTGGAGAGCGTGCCTTCTTTTTTAACCCTCAGAGGCCAGTTTCTAATCTGGAAGAGACCTAACATTTCTGTTCCAGAGTCACTTGAGAAGAAATGGTTGAGAAGTCTTTATTCTTGAATCTGGAGAAGAACCCAGGAGAGATCAGATCAGTTCCATTTTGTTAACCCCATTCTGGAATGCTTGTTAATTGGCTATCAGAATTCTTTTGTCTTGTAGTTGGATTGAGATAGAAACAGTTGAATCAAGTAAATCTCCAGAATAAAAGAAGATTAAGTGATATCTTGACATATGCCTAACATGTATGAGTTTGACTGGGCAGGATCTGTTCTGAGGTATAAAGACATGAAGTTGAGCAGGATTATACCAGAAAGCAAAAGGATGAGAGAATTGTTTTATGTAGTAACAATAAGGCTATTTTTTCATGTTCTTCTGTGTTCCCATAATACAGTATTTATGCTGTGGCAGGGACCTTTGTGTTATGCTTATGTTTGTACTTGCTTCTTCCACTGGACTCTGAAGTGTAAAGATAGCATACCTTATTCAACTTTGTACCTCTGGTGCGTCTCTCCTTGTGGGCATTTAATAAAACACGGTTGATTGAATTAAGACTTTTTTTTTTTAATTCAAGATTGATGTTAAACATTTTGAACCATCCTGAAGTTATTTCTCATTTCCAAATTGTTCTTCAGGTTAGTTATCTCCAGATTATTAACCTCTTTCTGAAGTACTTGCCTCCACATTCTAATATCAGTATTTACTGTGTTTGAAATGTTCTTTGTGATTATGATCAGGGTGGTAGGGTTGGGATAAGAGAAATGGAATAACATTCAGAACAACTTAAAGAGGAAGTTCTTACATTACAAATTTAGAATTTCAGAAAACATATTAATAAAACGATATAGAATAGTTTTATAAAATGCAAACTAATGCGATACAACAGTATTCTCAATATTTAACAATCAAAAAGGGAACTTGCCTTCATTAACAATTTGATCACAGCAACATGTTGTATAGAGAAATGCTGTCTTTGTTCTATCTGGATTAGCTGTTAAAACATTTTGGCTTGTATCTTATGTTCGTTCAGCTTTATGTATATTTAAAAAGAGTAGTACCAGATCTGATTAATACAGCTGATTCTGGGACAACAGGATTTTCAATTTTGGAAGTGGAAAATTTATATTAAAGATCAATTGGAAACCGCATAGATGATTTCTAATTACATCCAAAGGGGGAATCAGTATTAGATTCAGCATTTGGTATTAGATTTGACACTTAGTAAATATTCTTTAAGCAAGGGCAAAGGAAAATGGTTAATTCATATAATTCTTGTGCCACCTTTGGTTTCGTTTTTGTTGTACTTTGGTTAATTAAAAGTTCACTTGGGTACTTGGATATTGGGCTGGAACTTTTTTTTTTCAAAGATTTATTTATTTATGCATACAGGAACTGGGGTACAGGCCAGAGGGATGTGAGGGGTGAGAGGATTCACTAGAGACAGAGTGGGCAACAGAACAGGCAAACTGAAATACACTGCTGAGGGGAGCAGCGGGCGAGTCAGGAGAGATCTGCTGTTCCCTGTGGGTTGCTCCCTGGCTGGCCGGGGATCAAACTTGTGCTGCAGAGGCTGCGGATAGCTTCATAGGTTGCGTCTTAACCCCTTGCGACACCAGGGAGGCCCTGGGCTGGAACTTTTAGAAAGAAAATAACTTAAAAAAAAAGAAAACTGGGCCTCCCCTGGTGGCGCAGCGGTTGAGCACTGGGCTGCGAAGCGGCCCGCAGCCTTTGCAGCGCCGGTTCGATGCCCAGCCACCGGCGAGGGTCCCACATGGCGCGACAGACCTCTCCTGCAGTGCCCGCTGCTCCCCTCAGCAGTGTATTTCAGTCCATCTGCCTGTTCTGTTCCCTGCTCTGGCTCTGGTGAATTCTCTCACCCTCCCGTGCTCCTGACTGTGCCCAGTGCTCGTATAAATTAAAAAAAAAAAAAAGAAAACTAAGAATTAAAGAAGGTCTGTTTTTTTCTTTAGCAAAATATCTTGCACTTAAAATTACTGTGTAGAAAGAAATCTTACAAGATTATATGCTATTTTCTGATACACACTGCTTGATCTCCTCTGTTATACTGACAACACTTTGATTACAAGAGACATGCTTCATTTTTTATTTCATGCAATAAACATTTGAGTACTTCCTATATGCTAAGCACTAGGTTAGGGCATTAAAGTTATTCAAAGTCTTTTTCCCTCCTGGAGTTTAAGATTAGTAGAAATAGAGAGAATAACAAAGATAATTTCAATGGTTAAATGTTATGAAGGGGAAAAAAGGCAGAATAAGTAGTTAAGAAAATAGATTTAGAGGAGGGCTCTTTTAAATAGAGTGGACAGGATACCTTCTTTGGGGAAGTGACATGTAAGCAGAGATCTGAATGCACAGGTCCAGGGTATGTTTCAGTGGAGAGAATTGCTCTGTGGGATTTTGAGGCATAAGCAAGCCTGATGCATTTGTGAACATTTATCTGTATGACCAAAACTTAGCAGATCATTTCACTCAGTTTATTAAAAATTGTGTCATCTATAATTTGACTCCCTTTCTGTCTAATACCATGCTTTTGTTTAACAGATAGTAGTTACCATAGTAAATCTAACTGGACATTACTATGTAAATCATCCCACGACACTAAGCTCATAACTGATACACTAATTTATCTCTTATGTAAATCACATCTTTATGAAAGTTGTAATCTTTAGTGTCAGATGTTGCTTGGTCATACCATTTTGGGCAGAGGCATTGTTTTTAGTGTGGAATGACTCTGCTCTCACAGTTAGTTCCAATTTGATCAGCTCTCCTGTATAATCAGTGCTGCATGTAAAGCAACTTAAAAACTATTGTTTGTGACTAATGACCAAATACTGTTCAATCTGCTCTAAGGGCATAATTACAATACTTAACTGTGCTTGAATAATTGAAGAAAAAGCTCACTGATTGCCTAATATGTCTGTGAATTTGCAGAGACCGTGAGTTGAAGTGACTCTGAAGTGGCACTTGTAGTTAGCCCAAGGCTTTCTGTGCTGGCAAGCCTCATTGATTTGCTAAACTGTATTGCTTTAGTTAGGGATTAATGTCAAAATTAAATAATTGAACTTGTGTGTATGTGTTGGTATTACAGTGCCCTACGAGAAAACCAAATTTTATACTCCACTTGGCTGCCTTAAGTTTTAGTAATTTGTTTGAGGTATTCTTAGACTATGGAGTAGTAAGCACAAAATCTATTAAGGTGTTTGTCTTAGAGCCTTAGATTGGCTTGCTAAATTCTTCAATGAAAGTCTCATATAGGCTCCATTATTGTTTTTAAAATCAAGTGTGTAGTCTTTGCCATGCTGCTTACTGAACTGGATACCTACTGTTTTTCTACTAGATCTGTATCTAATTTGTGGTCAAGGGCCCACAAAACAAAAATTATTTATATTTTGGCACCTAACACCATTATAGTTAGGGGATTGTTGGCATTTCCATTAAAACATTTCCATTAAAGCTTTATAACTTGGCAGTTGCACTTGGCTTTGAGCTGAAACATTACTATTTTTGTCCAAATGCAAATTCTTTTACTAAATTTCATATAACTGAATTTGCCTTGGTTTATAATGTGTGGAGGGGGAAGGGCTTTCACAATAGGTCCTTTTGATGCTCTTGCAACCTTGTTTGATTACACAGTTGTGTGTGTGGTGTTTGCACTTACATTTTTAGTCTTACCTCAGTGAGATTTCTCTCTTTTTGTTTTGAAATAAGTTGATTAACAGGATTGAGATAATTCATTCTCACAGGTTCTTCCCTTTACAGAATAGTCTACTAAATTGGTTTTTACTTCTTTTTACTTATCAACTTCTATTATTGTAAAAATTAAAAGTACTTTGTGGCATTGACTTTGTATGAGAGTATTGAACTATTCTCTTGAAAAATGTTAAGTAAAGTAAGCCTCTCTGTGGTCTGATTTAGTATTTAAAGCTTTAGTAATTCGATTGCAATTTTCTCTAACTTTGATTTTGTCTAACTCCATTTCTTAAAAATGACAAAAGACTCGGGCCTCCCCGGTGGTGCAGCGGTTGAGCGCTGGGTTGGGAAGCTGCCCGCAGCCTCTGCGGCGCCGGTTCGATCCCCGGCTGCTCCCCGGCCACCAGAGGAGGGTCCCACATGGCGCGCAGACCTCTCCTGCCGCCCGCTGCTCCCCTCAGCAGTGTACTTCGGTCCTTCTGCCTGTTCTGCTCCCTGCTCTGGCTCTGGTGAATTCTCTCACCCTCCCGCGCTTCTGACTGTACCCAGTGCATGTATAAAAACGAAACAAAAAAAAAAAAAAAAAAACGAACAAACAAACAAATAAATAAAACATGCCTCTATAAAAAAAAAAAAATGACAAAAGACTCATCAATACCAATACACAGATGTGGGTTAATTATGTTAGGCATTTACATTTACCTGTAATTTTTACTTACCCGTTAAGTATCATTTGTCTCTGGAGGATACCTTTTGCCTGGATTTTCTACTATTTGCACAAGTAGTTCAGAAATGTTTGAAAAGTAAATTCCAAGAATTTCTTTGAAATTAGTCCCAAAGAATAGGCTCTCATAAAAACCTCTTTTTACATGTCTAAGACACCCTTGTAACACTTGTCATTTTTGAGAGTCCCCGTGTTAGGTGTTAATGAGTTTTTAATGTGTTTAGACAAGACTGACAGTTGACTACCCAAGATAACATAGTAGAGATGACTTTAATAATTTGATCCTAAGAAAATAATAGAAGAACGGGTTAGAGGAGGCAAGGTGATCCCTTCCTTCAGTATTTGCATTGTTGCTATCATTTATTGTTAGTAATGGTTATTGCTAATAACATCCCAGTTTATTTCTAAGAATTTACTCCTTGCAGTTCCCTCATCTCTAAATCTGCAGGCCAATTTTAATTGCATTGCAATTTCCAGCGAAGTAACCATTACCAGGACTGCTCCTGCCAGACCCTCCTGTGGCAGAGGGACACTGTGTTCTCTTCACATGGCTATGCTGGAAGGTGCGTGGATAAGGCAGGGGTCCTGCCTGAAGTAATCCCAGGGTATTTTTAATGTCCTTTAATTGCCATTCAGGATGTAAGTCAGACCAGACACAATGGGTCTGGTAACATATTTTAGGAGTGCCTAGCTGTGTTTATATAAAGGTAAAGTAGATTTAGCAAATGAATCTCCTTAAAGCTATTACTAATATATAATTTATTTTTTCATTCACATCTATGATTCCTAAATAGTGTGAAATTCCAGTATACTTTATTTATATATATATTTTGTTTTACTTGTGATCTTTGGATAGTATTGGCAGGGGAAGAGGAAATGGAATTAAGAATTTGACAACGGCCTTATTATGATCAAATCGTTTCAGACTTATTTGCAGTTTTCTAGAGGTGTGAGTTTCTTTTAAAAAGAAAGTTTGATAATCTTAGCTGATTAAAAATGATTTAAGTAAAATTTACATTTTACTCTGTATATATTTTGCCATGCGAGTTTAGTTTTGCATTTGTTTGGTTATTTCAGTTGTGAAAAATTTAACTTTACATGCACTTTTCATAGTATTTTAATTTACACACACATTTTATAGTAGTCACCTTCCCTTCATGATCAGGGAAGATAGGGCAGCCGGGATATCTTTCTCTTCTGCCTTAAAGTGATTTTAACCTGATCTTTTGTTGTTATTGTTTTGCATTTAGCTCAAATTACCTCTAGTGATGTGAAATAGGAGCTTTTTATAGAAGAATATTAGAAATTTTAAGATTTGTACCTGACATCTTTTTTTATGAAGTTATTGACACTTAGTTATGGTTTCATGAATATCCATTGCAGTCTCAAAGACAGCATTGTTCTTAGGGATTTTTTTTTAATGAAACAAAATATGAGGGCATACAAATAATTTTATCATTAATTACATTTCATTTCCTCTAATTCTTCTTTATGTGAGAGGGTAATACTTGTTCTCAAGCGGCCAACATTTTTAATGTGCTGTGTACATTTATTGAAAAGTAGAAAAATAGTCTTGGCAGACACTGAAATAGTTAATTGGCTTTTCCAGCCAAGATAGGTTTGTAAAACTTTCTAAAAATTAAGAAGTGGGAGGGAAAGAATTTTTCTTTGCATTAATGCCATATTTTATTAACCCTTTACCTTAGGCTATAAAAATTTTCTTGCGGCATTATTTTTATTAGATAAGCAGCCAGAGGAAAAAGGATGGTTGATTTATTATAGTTCCTAAATATCTGCAGACATATTCAGATAGTTAAAAGAATTATTTTGACATAAAACCCTGAGTAGAAATGAAATTTTTCTCTAAAACTAAATGATAATTTTGAGAAAGGAATAAGAGCAGCAATATAACTTTGACTCTGAGATCTGTAATCTTTAATAGTGGACTTTTAAAAACAGCATTTAGAAATAGTTGATGGTATCTCGTGGTTTTTAATTGTGTTGTACTTTTATATTCTTACTAGTACTCATGTAAAATCAACAGCTTTTCATGACTGGGCATTTATGTCTTAAATCTTGCACACTGCTCTGTTAGGAAATGGGCTAACACTGGTTATTTTGAATTTGGTAAGAACTATCTATGGTTGATACAGAAAAGTTGCTTTATGTAATATTCATGGCCTAGTGAACAAGGATGAGTGAAGTGGGGTAGACAGAGAGGACAGGAACAGGGGAAATGAGAGAAATTTCATTGTCCTTTTCTATTTTAGCTGGTAGTTTGGAGTAAAACTGCAAACTTTTTGGAATTGTTACTACCCCAAGTGGGAATATAAACTATATTGAATGAAATTTAGTTAGCCTGTTAAAAAGTCAACCTAGAACTATGGTTAATTAGTTTACATTATTACATCACTTCTAGTAGAGACTCAACTGGTACAGAGTAAGAGGAGCTCTATCAGGTGAGCTGACTGCTACCCATATGGGACTTTAAGATAATGATGAGTTTAAATTTCCTCTTAGAGCTAAGTGAGAATAAAACTGGAGGCAATAAATACTCTTGGCCAAAGCCATTAAATGAAAAAGCTGGGAATTCTCCAGCTCTTGACTTAAATTGTTTGTTTATCAGCTGGCGCCTAGTCTGGAGTCAAGAGCTGGAGATTTCTATCTGTGACAGAACTTTGAAACTCTTGCAGGACACTTTCATTTCAACTTAAGGTAACTTGAGTTTATAGCTTTGGCTTTAAAGATTACTAATGATTTACTCATTTCCTTACCATTTAACCAGAGTGGACTTTTTCCCAGGAAGGGATCTGTGTTTATTTAGGGCCTTTGTCTGCGGAGGGATTAAAAGGCAGCCCACCAGCATTGTGAACTTGATGGTAATAAAAGGTCACCAAAACACACCATAAAAACATTCTTACCATGGAATTAATTATACAGTGTAATTTTACAAAGCAGCTCGGTTACTCCATCCCTGCATACGCACCCCTCCCCATCCTTAACATTTTGTCTTTTGAAAATTAAAGATTTGGTACAATTTAGGCTTCTGAAAAATATTTTACTTTTTTATGACATTTAAACACCGAAGAAATTGTCACATAGAGTTTAACTGCTTATAATTTTAAAGTTTTTAAATAAAGATTATTTGTTGTTAAGCTATGGAATGAATTACTTGTTTGGGAGGAGGGTAGAGAAGTCAAAAGGGATTGGCTGGACAGCTCAGTTTCTAAAAAACTGAAGCCTAGTTTAGAGTTTTTCTGTGCCACCAGGTGGCATTGCATCCAAGCCTGCTTGTGATAAAGGGAGAATCTTTGAAAAGACATTTGTTCCTATTCAAGAGAGGTCATAATATTTTTTCTAGATTTTACTTTTGAAGTTGGCTTAAAAAATGCATGTGATATCAGGGTTGATAAAATGTCTCCAAGGAAATGGAAGGATTTCTGAACTCTCCAAATGTTTGCTCCTAGGTTGTTAATATTGAAATGAAAGTAAATTAAAATGTTGAACATTTGCAGAGGATTGCCAATATGTCTTTTTTTTTTTTTTAAAGTAAAACGAACATTTAACTGTTGGTTTTTTTGTTTTGTTTTGTTTTGTTTTTTTTTTTCACTTGTTTAAACACTGGAGAGAGGATCCTGCCTATAAAAACTCTCACAGAAGTTGCAGAAACTCCCCAGTGTGGCAGATCACCCCTCCTCCCTACACACTCACCGCCCCCTCCAGCCCTTATAAAAAATGTGTCAGCAGGTTTCACTGTATGGGAATTTTAAAAAAGGGGGAAAGACCTCTGGAAGGTGCAAGTTGGTCCTTTTCACAAGCTTAACTATGAGATTCATTAGGCAGTTCATGTTCATGTCTTAAAAGTTGTTTTTGGGAAAGTAAATTCTTGCAGTTTCCTGTACTGGTTTTGAGTAAGTCTTTATAGTCTTTTGAGTCAGCTCATTTTAAGAAAGTGCTAATGTAAAAGAAAAAAACCCCAACTCATTATAAAGTTTATAATAGTGAGATTTTTGTCATTAAAATATGTATTAATGTTCTATTTTTATGAACCCATATATGTTAATAAATGTATAGAAACAATTAAATTATTTAACATAACTATGGAGGTGCTATAATGTTATCAGAGTAAAGTTCAGTCTATGTTCTATTGATTTTTATCCCTTTAAAAAATATATTCACCATGCAGAGAGATGTTTAATGCTTAGCTTTGATCATTTACCAAAAAGCTACTCATTTTATAATCTTGCCTCTTCTTGAGGCTTCTTAGTACACACAGACTGTTTAAGAAATGTATATGTTTTCAAAGTAAATGTTTGGCCTCCCACCTTGATGTTCTTTTAACACACACACACACACTCCCCTTCTCTGTATTTTGAATAACTTGGTTGGAATGTGTGTTGTACTAAAACTAAATGTATGTGTGTGTGTGTGTGTGTGTGTATCTTCATTACTATAAAGAGAGAACTTTGTTTTAAAAATTGTGAAAATCTCACATTTGAACGTAGTCTAGACAAAGGTACTCATGATATTTGACCCTGAATATTTTACTTTTAAACTTGATACAACAGTCTGCTTCTTAGCTTTGTTGTATGCTGACATTTCTACTTATTTAACATCAAAAAGCTGTGGTGGTTTCTCTTTATATTGTGCCTGTGTTCTGGAATTGCCTCCTGCTGTCCATGAATTGCTTCTTGGCTTGTTGTATTAGAAATTTTCAGTAGGGTTTTGTGAGCTATGTCCCCAGCATTAAGAAAGAAAGAGAATTTGATACAGTAGACTGGATTAGTAAAAATTATACTTACTATTCATAATTATAATTGGTAAGCCTGTTGGCTCAGCATTAGTTTTATATAGTAAGAGTAAGCACATGCAAATCATATAATCATATGCATACATGTAATTGCCTACAATGACTATTTTTCAAGTTATTCCTATTATATGATTATTTTTGCTGAAATTCCAGAATTCTACTTTTCCATTAAAAAATAATAGAAAGAAATCTTTAGTCGTTAGGGTGTATATAATTTAGTAATGAAGCATTTAGATTTTGGTTTCTCATTTCAGTTGGAAATAGTATTGGTGTAAGTGAGTGTTACCATGGGAACCTCCACATAGATATAAAAGGCCGGACTGTCTAAGTGGAGGAGGGGCCATGTATTAAAATACTGCTGGCCTAAATGATCTAATTTATGTACAAGTTGTGGGCCTAGGGAGAGTTAGGATGGGGAGAGAAGAAAAAGTAGTGCAGTAAGTGTATGTTAAATATTAAAAAATGTACAAATGAGTAAAAAATGTACTCATTCTTTTGGAGCCTCATAGCTGGGATATTTTCAAATTTGAAATGTGATTTTTAATTATTTGTATTTGCATATGTTGTGAAGTCTTTGCAAACCTTATTTTTAATTATGTCAGTGGAATTGGTTTGGGTTACTTGATTGTAGATAAAATAATTCAGTGAAATTTGTTGGTTGGAAAAATAGGTTTTCCATCTCTGAGGTTGCTTTAATTATAAATTTTATTGAAATAGTTATCAGACTTAATTCTTTTTCATGTATCTGAAATAAAAAAATTTGCTGACTAAGAGTTAATATGACTTTCAAAGAAAAGCTGGCATTAGGCTTTATGATATTTTTAATATTAGATTTTAAAATTTTAACAAGCTTAATACTTTTCTATAAATATTTAAGGAAACTGACTTACTGTATTTGCATGTGTAATTTTGTATGGTGTTCTAAAATACTGAAGAATGAAAATAGCAAAAGCAAATATCAGATCCTTTTAGATTCTTTAGGAACATATGAGTAGCTGCTGATAAATATGACTAGAGAACAGCCAGTTTAAATGTCTTATAGTAACATTTTTGATTTTTGCATATTTAGGTTATAAAAAACAATGAAATTGTGCCGAACACTAGTTAGTGTAGTAAAATGCAATATCATCATTGCAGTTTTAGCACTATGGATTCATATTGTCAGAAACATTTGCAAAAAAAGAGAAGACATTAACCTGACAAAAACTGTTTAAACTTACCTTTTCAGTCAGTCCACAGAAAGAGTAAAGTTTTGGAGGTAATAAAACATCCGGAAGTTTTTAAATTAAAGAGTAATTTAAATTTAAAAAAGGGAGGGGAGGGAAACGGGAGAAGAAAAAGGGAAAAAAGAAGGCTCTCGGCTCCCCTGGCCTTGCTGTGTCTGATGTAAATTAACAGGCAGTGGAAATGTATTGTTTCCAAATCCACACAAATAATGCCAGTGCTGGGCATCTCTTGGGGGGTGGAGGTGGGTGTGTGTTGGGGTTAGAGAAGGGGGTTTTGAGTCCGTGAACTGGCATGCAATGAGTTTTATCATTAGTGGATTTTGTGGCATAAAAGACAGCAGGATTGCGAATAAAGAGTAAGAATGTATGTTTGTATATAAAATTAACCATGTGAAACCTTTAAGTGGTATAAAATAATTCCAACCAAAAGAGAAAGCTTGGTCGTCAGTAATCTTCAGATTTTACAGTGTAGGATATACATTTTATGGTGTAAGTTCTCAAACTTTATACTGTAAAATGTTCAGCTACCACGTACTTTAAAATGTACTTTTGGCAAGTTTTATCTGCTTAGTTTTAGATTTCGTAAAAACAAAGACTAAGAAAATTTGTATTTCATAGAGAAGTACATAAAAATACAGTAAAAAAGTCGCTTATTATAAAACACTTAAGAGAATGAAAGTAAGAGCAACATCTGTGTTATCTTCTGTTTTAGCAATTGCCTGCTGTTTGTCCCCAACCTCCACTCTTGAAAAAAATCTGATAGTCTTAAAGGAAAACAGAAAGAAAGACACACGGCCTTATCTATAAATGGATCAAAAATATTTTTTAATCATCTTTAAAAAATTTCATGGTGCAGAATTTTCTAGAAGGAGGAACTAATATTTGTTAAGTACCTTTAGTGTGTCAGGCTGTCTGTCATGCTGGGTGATTTGTTTATCTTAAATCATTAATCCTTAAAGCAACTTCAAAAAATACATATTATTGTCATATTTTCATAAAGAAATTGAAGTTCAGGAAGATATGACAATATACAGTTGTTTTAAGAGTTATCCTGATATAGCAAAAGGAAGACATTTTAGGTAGAGGGTTTTTAAAATGTTATTATAGAACTAGTACCTTAAAGTTTGGAATTTCTTTTGGTTGCTAGCATAACTAAAAGGCTTTAGTTTGTTTCACTTTAAAACAAAATCCTGGGGCCTCCCTGGTGGCGCAAGGGATTAAGGACCACACTATGAAGCAATTGGCAGCCTCTGCAGCATGAGTTCAATCCCCAGCCGGTCAGAGAGAAACCCACATAGCAAGGCAGACCTCTCCTGACTTACCTGCTGCTCCCCTCAGCAGTGTGTTTCATTCAGTCAGTCTGCCTGTTCTGTTCCCCACTCTGTTTCTGGTGAATCCTCCACCCCCGGCATCTCTGGCCTATACCCCAGCTCTTGTTTTATAAATAAATAAATAAATTTATTTATAAATAAATAAATAAATCTTTAAAAAAATAAAACAAAATCTTCAGAGTTCCTTTTTCATGCTCCATTATCACATTCGATGACATAACTCTCCTCCTCGCCTCCATACACACCCCAAATTAAAATGAAGACTTATCAGCCAATTTAAAAATTCCACTTTAGGTAATTTAAAGCCATTTTGATTTTGGTTTTATATGCTTCAATTCAACCAACGACAGGAATAAAGGGGACAAAAAAATGTGGAAACAGATAGGGAAGACAGAAGTTTTAAACCTTTAAAAATAACTTCCTTGGAAGGTCTTTTAGAAGTTGGGCATTAAAAAGAGCCCAAGGATGTCTTCTTTAATAGTTATTTAGAGTCTGAGTACACAGGCCTCCTTTTGTCTGTTTTCTCTTTTAATTTGTGTTTTAAATATTTTCCAAAACAAATTGTTTAATTAAATATATTTTTACATCCTAAAAAATTGTTCTTTACAAAATATCAATGAGAGTTTCAGTGAGCCTGTACAATTATAACAATGTTTATTTTATTCAGTGTTAAAACTTATGGCTAGCAGTGTATCAAAGCTTATTGCTTAATAACAACAGTAATAAAGTACACTACAGTCTAATTTGACATTACAATCATTTTGTGTTTTACTGAATTATAAGGTATTGGGGATTGATGATTTTCATCCTACTGATCTTTTAAATTCCTCTAAATTAATGCAGTTCTACAGTTTTTACTAAAGAAATCTGTCCTAACAGCGTCTAACAGGGCCTGTAAGAGTGGTGTAGGGTGTGTTTGTGTTTTAATAGTTTAACCTAAAGATAACTTAATGAAAGATAACTATAAAACAAGATTCATTCAAGGGTATACGAAAATCTGATGTTTATGATATTTTGCTGTGTGTTTTTTCTCTGAACTTTGTAAAGATTAAGTGTACAGAAGTGCCAAAAACTAGCGCATATTTAGAAAACAGCCTTCTCTTTTGCATATTCAAAGAGTGAGGATTGTTTCAAGTGTTTAAGGAGTTTGATATGTCTGGTCTCATCCTCCTAGATTGCTAGCTCCAGACATGACTGACAGCAGTTTGGAAAGAAGTGGCCCTTCTTCCCCTTCTATTGGTGTGTTCAAAAGGAAAACAAACAAGCAAATGAACAATATTGTTACGGTTGCTCAGAAAACTAGATGAGAACCTTGTACCCGGTCCCAGGTTATACTGGAAATCATATTTGAAGCTTCTTTCATTTCAGTTTGCTCTCCTCATTCTAAAGATTCCTAGCTTGATATATAACAAATTGTTTCCAAAAATTCTTGCTAGATGGATTGCTGTGAGAAGAAAGTGTATAAAAGGGGAGAGTAAAGAATATTACTGAAAATTTTCTGGAAAAAAACTTTTTTAAAGAAGATATTTTGATGTTGATCTTTTCTGGGGTAAAGTTCCAAGGGAATAATGATTATTGCTGGTCAGAAAATTGCCCAACTGGATAGTGAAGAAAACTGAAGTTAGTTTACTCTTATTTTTGTATAGTTTTGCTTTTTCTTTTCTTGTTAGTTGTATTGAAAGGTCATCTGATTATGGCAGGGTGAAGGTCAAGTTTGGCTGTGCTTGCCTTAACTGATGTTATGTTTTGAGATTTTTCATCAGAAAAAAACGAGCAGTTGTCGATCTTTATGGGTCAGTTTGAAGTGGTGATGTAGTTTTTAAAGATTGAGGTTGTGACTTTAAAAGAAAGAACTGTGATATTTCAGGAAGTATGCTAATGTGAACAGATGACAAGTATTTTCATGAAGGGAAGGTGATCAGGGAACGCTCTAGTAATAAGGAAGTAAAATAAATAAAATAAGGAACCTCTTAAAAGGAGACTACCCACTGTATTTTTTGTTGTATAAGGGAAAGAACTAGGGCATTTGTGTGTATTATCAATTATATGTGAATGAAAATTTTAAAAAAAGGAAATAGTGGATTCAAGAATGGTAAATTTTTTTAAGATTATTTATACATACAAGAGCTGGGGTGTAGGCCAGAGGTGTTGGAGGGGGGGCGCAGTGAGAGGATTACTAGAGACAGAGAGAGGAGTAGAACAGGTGGATTAACTGAAATACACTGCTGAGAGGAGCAGTAGATGAGACAGGAGAGGTCTGCTGTGCCATGTGGGTTAGCTCCCTGTCTCATGCTTTAGTGGCTGCAGATAGCTTAATAATGCTGAGACTTAACCCCTTGCTCCACCAGAGAGGCCCCAAGAATGGTAATTTTGATATTCACACTGAGCCCCTATAATTTAGTGTGTATGGTGTACGTTGAACATCAAAATAAGCTCTAAATAAATTCCCAAATAAGGAATTGTTGACTTTTATTGAATGTGTCCTGTGTATATGAGGGTCAGAACTAGGGAATGAGTTTTGGGAAAAGTTATTGTGGGAAAGAGCTGTTTGTGGTTTCACACCCAAACCTTTGTTTTCACTCTTTTCCATTGAGAATCTTGCGTGTGCATTTATTTATGTGGTTGTGTGTCTTCACCTGACTTTTCCTTTATCCTGCCAATACAGATTTTTACCATTTAAGAGTAAGAAGTTATTTTTATTTCCTCCACATCACATAGTAACACATTGTTTGACAATTTTTTCCATTGGCAATAATAGTGAAGGTAATAGGCCTTCCTATTTCTTATGACCAAGTTTTAAATTTTCTTAAACTTTTTATATGGTATTACCACATTGTACCCAATTACAAAGATAAGACCAACAAACAAACATCTATTTAGAATTTTCCATACAAATTTTCTTTGAGGAAAAAAAAAACTTTCCTAAAATAAACCCTAATCCCATTAAGTAGTTGCTATTTAACTTAAGTTCATTATTTTACTTTTGCCTGCTCATTTCTAAGCATCATTTTAATAACTAATAAAAGTTTAAATGTGGAGGATTCAAAATAAAGTTTAGGATGAAAATTTTCTTTAATTGCATCCTCTTTTTTTTCTGTTTTGAAATTCCTTAAGTGAAATGTTCCTTTGAACCCAAGGAAGATATTTAAGAAACTTAATTCTCTGGATCCCCAAATATAGCTTTAATATGCAGTTACTGGTGTTACTTGTATGTGAACACACATCTTTAACATGCTCTTTGTTTTCTGAAGGACTTCTTAATTATTCCCTCTTTGTAATGGTCTATTGTATGGATTGGATCAATCTCAAAATCTCTTACGATATCCTGAATCTAACCTTTGTTAAAAGGGGCGATTGTGTTAATGTATGCCACATTGCCAAGGTTTATTTGTGCCCATTAGATTTGCTTATGCTTCTGAGTGGGCATGCTTTTTTGCTTTTCTTTTCAGTGTTCACTCCATACATAATTATTGAAATGAAATGGTGATAAAGCTTGTGTGGGAAACAAGTCCTTCCTTGTTTCCTGTCTTTGTTGGTACTTGTGGGTTCCTAATCTCCTAAGAGTTTTGGGATGTAGATCTGTACATCAGAACTAGGGGTGGGTAGTTTTTATGGTGAGGAAGAGGGAAAAAGATAGTATTGAAGCAATTCCTGTCTAGGTCTGCAAAGTGCAGATTGCGTTTCTCTTTCAGTGGTGTTAGGTTTATGGCCCTGTTTTTGGAAAGTGCTATTAAGTGTTTGGAGACCTTTATCTTTCTCTGTTTTGTTGTAGCAGATGGAATTGTCCTCTGGTGGTTTTGCTAGGTATGATAAATGTTGTACTAAAACTGCTTGGTGGAAGTTTGATCTGGGAAGATTACTATTTCTTTCAGTTTCCTGAGAAACTAACTATTGAATAAACAAGCCCACCAGCAGGCCAATAATAATAATAATAATAATAATGTCTACTTTTCGTATTTGCTTGTGATCCCCCCCCCCCTACTTTGGAAAGGAATGTTTAGGAATAAACCTCAAAAGTGATGATAAGTTTTGTTGAAATAATAAATGTGGTAGAGATAGTCAAACCTTCCACGGAGCATCCAGGGAGAGATGGCTGCGTAATGAGGTGTTGTCTCTATTTTTAAAAAAGAATGAAAGCAAAGAAACTAGGCAGTTCTTTTGTATTAACAGAAAGAGTATTTGAGCAACACAGCATTGAAGTCTTACATAGCATAACTTATTATCCTTAGTTTTATAGCTAGAGAGACTTCTTTGTGAATATTTCTATTATTCCAAGAGGCATTTCCCTCTTTGGTTGCATCTTTTTTTAGTAATTCTGATTCATTTGACTAGTAGAATTTTTTTTTTTTTTAAGATTATTTATTTATTTATTTATTGATACAAGCACTGGGTACAGTCAGAAGCGCAGGAGGGTGAGAGAATTCGCCAGAGCCAGAGCGGGGAGCAGAGCAGGCAGAAGGACTGAAGTACACTGCTGAGGGGAGCAGCGGGCGGCAGGAGAGGTCTGTGCTCCATGTGGGACCCTCCTCTGGTGGCCGGGGAGCAGCCGGGGATTGAACCGGCGCTTCAGAGGCCGCGGGCAGCTTTGCAACCCAGCGCTCAACTGCTGCGCCACCGGGGAGGCCCTGACTAGTAGAATTTTTGAGGCAATTTTATGTTTCTAATAGCCTTTATGAAACTTTGTAGTTTTTCTACATTGGAGCTGAAAGATGTTAGCCATAATCTAGCTACTGTATTGAAATAAATTTTTGATCTATTGAACCCTCCTGACAATCTGGTTATTAAAAACAGGTAGGAGAGGGCCTCCCCGGTGGCGCAGTGGTTGAGCGCTGGGTTGCGAGGCTGCCCGCAGCCTCTGCAGCGCCAGTTCGATCCCCGGCTGCTCCCTGGCCACTGGAGGACCGGCCACTGGAGGAGGGTCCCACATGGCGCGCAGACCTCTCCTGCTGCCCGCTGCTCCCTTCAGCAGTGCACTTCGGTCCTTCTGCCTGCTCTGCTCCCCGCTCTGGCTCTGGTGAATTCTCTCGCCCTCCCATGCTTCTGACTGTACCCAGTGCTTGTATAAATAAATAAAAATAAATCTTTAAAAAAAAATAAAAAATAGGGCCTCCCCGGTGGCGCAGTGGTTGAGCGCTGGGCTGCGAAGCTGCCCACAGCCTCTGCAGCACTGGTTCTATCCCCGGCCACTGGCGAGGGTCCCACATGGTGCGCAGACCTCTCCTGCTGCCCGCTGCTCCCCTCAGCAGTGTATTTCGTCAGTCTGCCTGTTCTGTTCCCCACTCTGGCTCTGGTGAATTCTCTCACCTTCCTGAGCTTCTGACTGTCCCAGTGCTTGTATAAATAAATAAATAAATAAATCTTTAAAAAAAAAATAAATAAAAACAGGTTGGAGGTACCTAAGACAGTTTCTTCTTTCCTGAGTAATTCCCACGTTAGATCAGCTGTGACACATCTGGCAGTAAGTTGTAGTCCAACTGTTTGTGGGGTGATTTGCAAATTTTTAATATCCTCCTGTTTCTGTTATATGTATTGAAACTTCCTTATACTATTAATATATGTAATCAAACATTGTTAGTAGATTTTAGATTGGAAACTCTCTGAGCTCCTTCATCTTTTGTTTGAGCTTTTATGTATTTGTTGCTTCAGTAGTTAGGAACATGATGTGTAGTAGCAAAGTCCACAGTTTCAAGCCCCTCTTGTAACTGGTTTTGGGGAACATGATGACCCTCATCAGAACACTAGAGGGTCTCAGTGTGTCTGGCATGCACTCAGATCTTTGACTGATGGTTACAACACCTGATGTACAAGATGCAAGGGTCTTGTTGGGGGCTTCTGACAGTGTCTCCTGCAGTGATGTTGCCTGTGTACCTGCTGGAAGATTATTGACTCCCAGCATCCTGATTTTATTTTTACTGAGATGGCTAGGAAACTCAGAGCTAGGTTTTGGCACTCAGTAATAACCATTATTTCCCCCAGCCTTCCTTTTCCCATATGACTTCCATTCTCACTTCTAACTTTGGCTTGATACACATTTATTTAGTCCTTATTGTCTTTCTTAGGTATTGGGAAAATAATGGTCAACATGAGAGACCTGCTTTTCTCCTCTTAATTGTTATAGTGCCTGCATTTGTGTCTTCTTATAAACTATCTCAACGTCTATCAGAGTAAGATATGATTCTTAACTACATATAGACTCATAGGCCATCAGGTTTTCTTACTCTCATTTTCAGAATCTTGCTGTGTGTACTTTTATTCCTGTCTTCATTTTCATTGTTTTGCTTTTTCCTTCCTTTTTTTAAAAAATGAAATGAAGGTTCCCTGTATCCTTTCTTAAAGCTTCTAAATATTGTAATTGAGTACAATATTTTTAAAATATTTTATTGCATGTAAACATTCATAAATACTTTCCCAAAAACCCTCCAAAATGGATTTTTTGCTTGTTTTTTATTTAATGCAATATATCTTTTAATACGTAATAGGTTTATTTCATACTTTTAAATTACTTCAGAGCATTCTGTGTACAGACTTCTATTACAAAAAAGATTGTCTGAATATCCTTGAACATAGATCGTTTCATATATATGCATATTTTTTTGGTGGGAGAAATTCTTTTTTTTTTATTTTTAAATTTTTTTTTTTTTAATAGAGGCATGTTTTATTTATTTATTTGTTTGTTTGTTTTGTTTATACAAGCACTGGGTATAGTCAGAAGCGCAGGAGGGTGAGAGAATTCACCAGAGCCAGAGCGGGTTGCAGAGCAGGCAGAAGGACTGAAGCACACTGCTGAGGGGAGCAGGGGGCGGCAGGAGAGGTCTGCGCGCCAGGTGGGACCCTCCTCCGGTGGCAGGGGAGCAGCCGGGGATCGAACTGGCGCTGCAGAGGCTGCGGGCAGCTTCGTAACCCAGCGCTCAACCGCTGCGCCACCGGGGAGGCCCTTGGTGGGAGAAATTCTAAGAAATAAAATTGCTGGGCCAAGAGTAAGTCTATTTTAAACTATGGCAGATGTTCCCAGTTTTTTCACCAGAGTTTATCCTTTCATTGACAATGTAGGAAAGTATTTATTCACACTGTTGCCAAAACTATCTTTACATTTCTTTTCTAATCTGATAGTTTAAAAAATGACAGTATGGTTTTGATTTTCTTCTTTGTTTTTCCTCCCAAATCATGAGTGGGTTTGAACATTTTAGGAATGTTTATTGGCCATTTATTTGTATTTCTTTTTTTTTTTTTTTCAGTGATTACATGTTCCTGTCCTCTGGGCAAGTTTTACTGGATTCATTCATTCAGTAGCTGTTTGTTGAGTGCTTACAGTGTGCTGAGCACTGTGCTTGCTAGGTATTGATCGTTTCTCATTGAAATGTATGAGTGTCAAATGCTCATCATTTGTTCAACAAATATTTATTGACAATCAACCATATACTATGCTAGTCTAAGTGTGGGAACAGAATTTCAGTGAGAAAAGATTTGCATCTGCATATACACACGCACTCACACCTGTCCTTAGGAAAGTTATATTTAAATGACTGTGAATATGTTCGAAAAGATGTAAATATTGAGAAGACTTTCTGTCATTTTGACCTTTCATTATTCATTTTTATGGTACTTTTTGAAATACAGAAGTTTTGAACTTTTATGGAGTTGAAGTTGTCAGTGTTACCTTTTATGGCTTCTGGTTCTTATGTCCTATTTAGAAAGACCTTATCTTCTCCAAGATGGTGAAATTAAAAATTTATACATATTTTCTTTTGGTTATTTCTTTATTATAATTTCAAAAGCGTAAATTTTTGATTCATTTGGAATTTATTAATGATAAAGGGAATGAGGATATAGATGTAGATTAGTTTTTCTTTTTAAAATCCACTTCATAAAAAATCCTTGTCCCATTAATTTCATGCTTTCCATTCCCGTATATAATTAGGTTTATTCTAAGCTCTCTGTACTCTTCTATTGTTATCTCACTGTTGATTTCTTTACTATATGTGACATTTATACTAAATAAACCTGGGTCATTTTACCATGTTCCTCCCAAAACATTATGTTAATGTTTTTATTGGGATTGCACTGTTTATTGTTTAATTTATAAAAAATTGACATAGTACAAAATAAGACTAAGAGTAATATTTACTCATTATTGATTTATGTCTCTTACTAGGATTTCAAAGTTCTTTTTTAATATCCTAAACACTTCTTATACTGTTTATTCCAAAATCCTTTTATTTTTCTTAATGTTGCTAGTATACAGGGAATCTTTTATTAATGTTTCTGTTATTGGGCCTCTCCTGGTGGCCAGTGGTTGAGCTCTGAGCTGCGAAGCTGCCCGCAGCCTCTGCAGCACCAGTTCTATCCCCGACCTCTGGCTAGGGTCCCACATGGCGCGCAGACCTCTCCTGCCGCCCGCTACTCCCCTCAGCAGTGTATTTTGTCATTCTGCCTGTTCTGTTCCCCGCTCTGGCTCTGGTGAATTCTCTCGCCCTCCCGCACTTCTGATTGTACCCAGTGCTTGTATAAATAAATAAATAAATCTTAAAAAAAAATTCTGTTATTGTTTATGAAGAGCATTGGTTTCTATATATTAATTTGAACTCCACATCCTCTTTGAATTCTTTTACTGTTTTTAGTAGATTTTCTGTTGGTTCTCTTTGGTTTCCCACTTTTGAGAGTGATAATTTGCCTCTTCTAAGTTTTAAATCTCCTATTAAGGCTTTCCAGACTTCTACTTAGCATTGTTTAATACTTTAGATAAATTTTGAATAATAATATAATAACTGTTATAATATAATAACTGTTGTCTTTGTCATGTTTCTGACATTAATGAGAGTGCTCTCATTAATTGCAGATTTCAGTTTAAGGAAGATTTAAAAAGTTATGTTATTGAACTATTCCATTATTGGTATTTTATTGTGTGTTTTATTCTTCAGTTCCTCAACAGATACTTACTGTATTTCTAGTTTGGGTGAGGCAATACACTGGCACTGGAAAGAAATCAGAATGGGCATAGTTCCTACTCTCATGGATTTTACAGCCTAGTTGGAGGGAGACAGTTATTAATCATGATCACAAAAGCTGTACAGTACTTTTTACTGTGATGCCATGGAGATATGTTGGACTATATGAGTATATAAATAGGGAAACTTTCTTGGGATTCAGGATAAACTTATTCGAGAATGCAACCATTGATTTGTGAGCCTAAAGTAGAGAATGAACTGGGCACATGGGAAGAATATTCTAATCAGAGAGTTGCCCATTTGAAGGGACGCTGAGTCTTGCATGAGGACTGAGGGAGTGGTGAGGCTGGACTATCGAGCCATTTTAGTTATGCTACCCATTTTGTCCTTTACACTAAAAACAGTAGGAAGTCATTGAGTTTTAAGCAGAAAGATAGCATGATCTGATCAGATTTAGATTTCTGAAAGATCAAGTAGCTATAGTTGAAAACATTTTAGAGGCAGAGTGAGGGTAAAAGCTGGTAGACTAATTGTGAAACCATGCAGTTGTCTAAGCACATGAGGATGGTAGATTGAACTAGAGTTGTGGCTGTAGTTAGAGAAAAGTGGCAATATGATAATTTCTTTGGTTGTTTTTTTCTAAAAGTACCTTAGATTGGCACTGTAAGAAGTTAGCCTATAAAGTTCATCAAGAGTAACTGATGGGTGGAGCTAGGTGGAAATACAGCTTTTTGGATAAAAAATGTGCATGTTGGTCCCTGTCGTTTGTTTTATTCTTTTTATCCTGGTCTTTCATTTCTTTGCCTCTTTCCTCTTCGAGTTTCCTGACTTGAAAATGCAGTATCTTTTTATTAGATTTCTGTTCTTTATTCTTCAATATCCTTTCATCCAGCAAACACTTATTGAACATCTCCTGTGAGTCATATACTCTGCTGGGTGCTGGAGAAGAGGTGAAAGGGTCTCAAGGTCATTATAAAGTATTAGATGAGGCAGATGCATATTCATAAAACAACATGTAGTACTAAATGTAACATACAAAACATGCAAATGAAGTTAATGATCTATTTGGGGGCATCTCATGTTGGCATTTTAGAATAGTGAGATCTAAGTTACATTTGCTAGGGGAGAAGGGAAGGCCTGTTTTCAGGCAAAAGGAATATAGCATGTAAAATGACTCAGAAATATGAAATTACAAAATGATTTTGCTGAATTATGGCAGGTTGATATTTCTGGATTTTGACGTTTCTGATTGTAAATGGAGGGGAAAATGGTGACAACTGAAATGGCCAGATTGGCAGGACACTCACCGTGAAGTTTTTTCTAAAACTTGGAGAGCTAGAAAAGGAGAGCATGAGAAATTAAGATAGCAATTTTGTTTTTAGAAGCCCATGACTCCATTTAAAAAAAGTGTTTATGACCTACGCTTACAAGTAAGTTAGACTAAATTTCAAGAAGGCAAATTTAATTGTACTTTTTAGAAAATGCCATGTTTGTTAAGTGCCTTACATTTTGTCATATATAAATACTTACAGGTAATAGAAGTAAAAATGAAAGTGCGCCTGTATCCAGTGCACTGGAGGCACTCAGCACTTGCAGTGCTCAGTGACATCTAAGTGAGATGATCAGGTTCAGGTCCTCACCAAACTTAGAATTTACATTGGGAGAAGGCTTGAGATTTTTGGAGAATTTTTAAAGTGATCATTTTTGTTGACTCAATTAATTGAACTTACACACTCCTTCTGTTTAGAAAAGCTGAGAGGTAAGCTTAAAATTAAAATTCAAGACTTAATATGATCCAGCAATTCCACTCCTAGGTATTTACCCAAAGGACACAGAGACATCAATTCCAAAGAGCACCTGCACCCCTATGTTTATAGCAGCACTATTTACAATAGCTAAGATTTGGAAACAACCCAGATGCCCAAAAATAGATGACTGGATCAAGAAGATATGGTACATATATACCATGGAATATTACTCAGCATTCAAAAAAGATAAACACATGCAATTTGCAGCAACATGGATGGCGCTGGAAGGGATCATGCTCAGCGAAATAAGCCAGAAAGAAAAAGAAAAATACCGGATGGTCTCACTCATAGCAGGAATCTAGAAAACTTAAATAAGGGACCAGGAAAAAGAATAACTATAAGAAAGACAATATCAAAATCGACAAACAACTATGAACCAGAGACACTCTATAGGGGATGGGGGGCAGGGAAAGGAGGGATTGGGGTCCAAATAAGGGGGTTGTAATTGTATGGGAATATAAAAAATAAAATTTAAATTAAAAAAAAAGCCAATTATAACCAAAAAAAAAAATTCGAGACTTAGATGATGCTATTAAGATACCGATATGATGGTGTTACCATTTAAGTCCTTTATAAAAAGAAAAACTAAGATGGTTCTCTTGCACTACTAGCATTTTTTCCTGAGCTATTTTCTTCTACCTTTAAGCACTTTTCTGTTCCTTGAGGAAGATATTCAGGGATTGAAGCCAGCAGAGTGCCTGTGTGAAAGACTGGAAATATAATTTCACATAACCATTCCTGATAGTATCCTCTAAATGTGGTAAGAGAGGGCCTTTTAAATTCCAGGTGCTAATATTATGACCAGACTTTGAAGAAAGTGATATTTCTAGTTTTACAGAATTAAGCGAGATCCTTATCCTGGACTATGCAGGAATTAACAGATACCCTCAGAATGTTATACAGCCGAAGTGTAAGATAGAGGCAAAGCTCTAAGGGGATCAGAAGGGTGGTAGTTAAGTAATAGCAGATGTCCTTTTCAAATCAGCAAACCAGGGTTCTGTTAAATATAGTACTTGTTTTCAGTTTAGTTCTATGGGAATGCTTTAGATTTGTGTTTTATGTGTCTGAAAAAAATCGAGAGGACACTATTCAGACAATTCAGAAATTTGGAGACCAGGATTTTTGCTTTGGAGAGTGGACAGATTTGCATAGGAAGGAAATTCTGATTACCTAGTGGGGCAGTAAACTATTTATAGTATAAGAGGGAGTTACTTATAGTAGAAAGAGCACTAATACTGGAAATCTAAAGGCAGATGTGAGTTCCAGTGTTACCACTACCTGTTTTGTCACTTTGCACAAATTACTTGACTTTTCCTGCAGCTCAACTTTTCTGAATGTAAAAAAATGTGGTGAGAGTGTTAGTGTTAATATGGAGTCTATATATGTTGATTATTTTAAGACTTAGAAAAATGACATAGTGAATGGGAACTCTTATAGGTCTATAAAAATATAAACATTGAATCTCCCCAAGAGAGCATATTTCTTTCTATATTGCCATCTTTTAAGGTATGTGCTTTTTGTGAAAATCAAATAATGAGATTTCTATCTTTTTTCCCTCACCAAAATTCCAACTTCAGGGTTGGATTTACTGAAATGAAATAATGTAATCAGAGTGGGAGATATACATATCTCTTCACTTGGAAATGTTTTATGTATTTTATTTTTTTAAATATTTATTTATGTTTACAAGAACTGGGGTACAGGCCAGAATTATGGGAGGTGAGAGGATTCACCAGAGACAGAGTGGGGAATAGAACAGGCAGCTAGACCAAAGTACATTGCTGAGGGAAGCAATGGGTGAATGAAGAGAAGTCTGCTGTGCCATGTGGGTAGCTCCCCAGCCTGGGACAGCTTCACAGCACTGCGCTGCGCTCAATCCCTTTTGCCATCAGGGAGGCCCTGGAAATGTTTTAACTCAAATCAGAACTCTGATTCTTGATTCACAAAACAGGGCTTCTAGAGATATGAGAAGAGACAGTGTGGTATAATGGCAAGACCATGGGGTTTGGATCTGCATTCACATTAAGGTCATTTACTAGTTATATAGGCTTGGGAAAGTTCACTATTTCCAAAGTGAACTATATAGCTCCCCTGCCTGACAGCTCAGAGAACAAACTTGTCTTCAGTGTATTTCATACACAGAGGAGATTTTCACCAGAATACATTTTAATTGGCTTATACCATGTGGCTGCTTTCTGGATTTTTTTCCCCTTTCTTAGTTTGGTGAGTTGGAGTCAGTGGAATTTAGAGTCAGTTTCTCTATGATGTAACTAGCTGTATGACCTTAGGCAAGTTATTTAACATCTTTGTACTTAGGTTTCTTCATTTGTAAATTGAACTTTATATGTAATACCCACTTCATGGGGTTACTTTTAGAGAAAGGTGCCTGATCCATAGTGTGTACTCAACAATTACTCCTATCGCTAATTAGTTACCCCCCTTATTATTATTAAAATCACTCTTGGAGGGGCTTCCCTGGTGGCGGGCCTCCCTGGTGGTGCAAGGGGTTAAGCACTGCACTGCACTATGAAGCAATCCGCAGCCTCTGCAGCACGAGTTCAATCCCCGGCTGGCCAGGGAGCAACCCACATGGCGCAGCAGACCTCTCCTGTCTCGCCTGCTGCTCCCCTCAGCAGTGTATTTCACTCAGTCTGCCTGTTCTGTTCCCCACTCTGTCTCTGGTGAATCCTCTCACTGCCCCCCCCATCTCTGGCCTGTACCCCAGTTCTTGTATGCATAAATAAATAAAACTTTTTTAAAAATCACTCTTGGAAATTATTAAGGAGAAAAAGTGAAGTTCTTATTTAGCCAAGAAGAATTTGAGAATACAGCAGAGTAGTTTAAGGATGAATCTTAGTTGCTGATTTTCTTTGTATATAAAGACTTGGGGAAAAGGGTTTTGTATTCATGTGGGGAGGAAAAAAATCTTTTTCCTGTCCCCTCCTAATTCTTGCAGCCTGGGTCCTGTACATTAAAGGGCCAAAGGACAGATTAGCAGGAGAAAAGCACACAAATTTATTTAATACCAGTTTTATGTAAAATAGGAGCCTTTGAAAGGAAACTAAGATGTGATGAAATAGTTAAACCTGAGTGTTTTTATACTAAGTTGATGAAGAGTGAAAAGTGGTGGGAAAATGTGATAGAATAAAGGAATATGGGATAAGGGTAATAAACTGGGGGAAACTCAGCATGGTCTGTTCTTTGGGATTTCTTTTGGAATTTCTCCATGTTTGGAGATAAGGATGCCCCTTTGTGTTGTGGGAGACCTCTCTCACATGAGGGTCTTATGACCTACTTGGCGATAGGGGGGAAGGGGAAGATAGGGAGACCTTTTTGCATCTGCTGTTTCTCACATTCTTCTGTTTAAAATATTCAAATGTTAATACACCATATTTTAGGATAGTGTTTTCTGAATCCTGCTACCACCATAAAAGCTAAAACACTTAAAATGTATCTGAAGTTTCTTCTAGTCAAAATGTAAGCATTTTAGTGATTTCTTACCCTTTTTTGTTAATTTGAGGTTTTAAAAAAACTTTTAAGTGGAAATGTAAGATGCTGATTAAAAACATTTCAGTATTTACCTGTATTTCCTAATATTGTCACTGCCATATTGTAAAAATTTTATTTGTTGTGGGATAGCTATTTCTTCTTACGAATATAAATGGTTACTAATTTATATACACAATAGAATTATGTATTTACGTACTTGAGTGAAACCATTTGCTTACTATTTCGGTTTTAATTTGTGTAAAGTTATTTCAAACTCTGGTCTATTTGATTTTCAAAATCATTAAAAATGAAGCAGTTGAAAAGCAGTTCTTAAAACATTAGATTTTATATGGTTAAGGCCAAGCATATAGGCACAATACTTAATCCCATTTTTATCAAGTGTAGGGTAAACAATAAAAATAATTAGAGCATATAATTTCTTATGCTTTTAGAATAGTGACTTCTCAGATATAATTGAAGAAATGTTAGTAATTTTAGCAAGTTACATGAAGTAGTACATTTTAATCAGATAGCAAGTCAGTTATGTGATATTTAAAAATGTCATTATATAAATATGTAGAGTATTTAAGATGCTATATATACTGATATATATGATGGTATTAAAAATACTACACAGACACACACACACATATGTACACACCAAAATTTCTTGTCTGTGCAGTAACTCTCCTGCCTGTGTCTTACAGGTTTTAAAACTGAAATGTGTTTTAAAGTTACCTCACACCACACCAGTAGTCTTTTTATTCTTTCAGTTTTACTGTCAACAGTGAATTGTTATTTTCACTGTAAAGATCCTATGGTCCTGTTAATAACATTCCTGGAGGTCTGGGTCCCGATATACTTCTCTCACTCTGTTATACCAATTTCAGTAAAGTCTGTGTTGGTAGCCATACCACTGCATGATTCATAAACATTCACTTAGACCCTTTCTCTACTAAACTGCTATACTGCTGAGGTTCTGGAAATTGCTGGTTTGGAAGTACAGCTACTGATATACTCAATCTTTTATTTTTCTCAGTTGTGCGAAATGTGTATTTTATAATGACATTACTTGGGTGAGAATCTTTGAGTTACACCTTTAGCCTCGTGGAGTCTTTTCTCAGTTGTGTGTTGAATGGGCAAGAAATAGTTAATGCCTTTGAATGTTCATATTGCAAATAAACTTCAAATTATTGGTTGATTAAAATGAGTTGTTAAAAGTGAAAGAAACCTGATTGTAGGAGGAAGGGAAGAGGGTACATACAGAAGAGGAGGAAAATGGGGGGGAGGGAGTGCATGTGGGGGTGCATGCAGGAGGAGGGAGGTACCAGGGAGGGGGGAATGTAGCTAGACCTTCAACATGAACTTTACCTCATGAAATTCCTTGTCATGTCTTCCTTTTTATTAAAAGGTGGATATTAGTAAAAATACCACTATAGCATTTTTCTCCTAATAATTCTTATGATAGGGGGAAGGGGAGGGGGGCAGTATCACTTGTTATACCAGATTTTCCTCTCAGTCATTAAGATTTAAATTTCCTATTTCTGGTAGTAAAATCATCTCTGTCAAGTGTAGGGAAGCTGAAGCTTTAACACCACTTCATGTCTGATTAGAAGATTTTCATTTGTAATTAATTTTCCGCTGAGCTCTTTGTGGAGAACAGTAGCCCACTGCAGAGAGGTTAGAATACCAAGGACTTGGGCTGTTCAGCTTTAATGATACAAGGGAATAGCAAGCAAAAATAAATGAGGTACTTTTGGGTGAGCAAAACTGTGAACTGACTGTCAGTGTGAGATTGGTTCTAGGAGCAGTTAGAGCCAGCAGTAATAGGGCACACTTGAGTAATTGAATTTGCATAACAAGGCTTGCTGAAGAAATCTGACAGGCATAGAGATTTGTCTAGCTAGAGAGCTCCAGATGGACGTGACCATGCAGCAGCTGGGTGGCACGTTGCTCAGCATGGACAGCACCGCCCAGACTGGCAGCTGGACCCTGGCGACCACAGGACTGTGGCAGGCCAGCTGGTGGCTTCTGACAGCCAGTGGCCCTGTTAGAGAGCCTTTTTCATAATGGCCTGTCAGGGTACTGGAACTGCAGAGACTGGCAGGAGAATGTCACAAGTCACCAGTGAGGGTTGTTAAGCTGAAGAAATCTGTCCTGGGGAAGTAGAGGTGGTCACTATTGCAGCCACAAAGCTAATACTTCCCAGAGTGAATCCCCTCCTTTTAAAAGAGGACATACTTAAAAAAAAAAAAAAAATACACACACACACACATCACATTTACTCTGACTACATTGACTCTTTTTATGTTTGCATTCTTAAAACTTTGCAACCCAGTTGACCACCTTTCGAGAGCCCATGTGCATTGTCAGTTGAGATGGAAAACAATGTTTTTCACATTTCCCTCTATCTTTGCATGTTTGCAACATGGGTACTTTTTTTTAAGTTGGTAATAATTTAATCATCTTGAATTTATTGCTCATAGGACAAAATAACAACATAAAGAATAAACTGCAGAGAAAATTAGTGAGTTGGTATGAAGTCATTGTGTCCAGGTAATAGGCCCCCTGTGTGTGCAGGTGCACTGTATTTTTTTTAGAAGGAATTACATAATCACCAGCCTTCTCAGATTAGCATTCACATGGAAGAAGCCAACTCTTATGTCCTTGGAAATTTTGCCATCTTACAACATTTACACTCTAAACAATCATGTAATAGACAGTACAACTTTTTTTTAAGAACTGGAAAACTCTATTTCATAGAAGCATTTTTTAGTAAAATGTAAAACTTGCTGTCATAAGCCCCAAGCTTGCTTACTTTTATAGTACAACCAAATTCTAGTGAAACAAAACAGTCCATACTGGTGCGACTTGGACTTTATATGGTAGTAAGAACAACTCAAAAGAGTTACCATTTTTAACTTTTAAATTGGCAAAGATACAAAAGCCTGTTCTTAGTAAAGGTAAGGGAAATAAGTAACCTTATAGACTTCTCTCTGGGATATAAATTATTCCAGCCAATTCAGAGAACATTTTGGCAGTATGCATCAAAAGCTTAATACATAAAATAATTTATCGGGTAATTCTGCTTCTAAGAATTTATTCCCCCAAAAGTAAGAACATATGTAAAGACTTAGCGATGAGAATGTACTTTTAGCATTGTTAAGAACATTGGTCATCAATGTGCCATCCATGGTATTTTTGTAAAATAGCTAGTTACTTTACAGACATTATCTAATCAAATCCTCACAGCAACTCTATGGGGTAAGTACTGCTATTCCCTCCCTCTTTTATGTAGAAATGGTGAAACAAAGAAGTTAAGGAACATATCCTTGTCCATTGTGGATGAGGAATGAATTCAAACCCAAATCTTAAGGCTGTGCTTTTTACACACACACACACACACACACACACGTATGTATAAAATATGTATGTATAAAATGTATAAAATATGTATAATATGTATAAAATATGTATAAAAAGCCCTGTATAAAATATGCTACCTCTGATTAAAGAGAAATGAAAACCACCAGATGAACACACGGAATGACTAGCCAAAGCTCCTCACTCTGGGAGACCAGATGAATGAATTTTGAGGTGGGGAAAAGCCTGGATTAAGGGTCATAAACTTAAAAATCTCTGAGACTTAAAGACTCATTCCCCAGTGTTCAATTAAATTAAATTAGTGAAAATAAAACACAGTGCCTGGTACACCATAATAATTCAGTAAATGGAAACAAATTATTATAACTCTTTTGGCCAAGCCAGAAGTTTGGATTCTTGTTCATAAAATAGGAAGAGAAAAAAAATCACTATAGGTCCATAATGCCTTACTTGAAACTCTTCGGGCCATGGGAATTTTGTTTTCAATTTTTAGAAATATACTACTACATGTTACTATATATTACATAATATCCCTAGCAAGGTCCATGAAAGCCCCTGTAAGCAACATGTTAAACTGTTTTCTGCAGTGAAATATGTGAATAGTCATGCTAAGCAGAATAAGTGAAGACTATAAATAGTCTTACATCAGTCTTATATCACGTAAGGTTTTTGCTGTCAAATGAGTGAAGAAATACTCTGGCTTTTTAGTTATTTGGTATGACAGTTATAGGGAAGGCATTAGGGACTCATAAAGTATACACTAGTGATTCAAAGAGAACAAAGCATGAATTACTTTAACCAACTGAGGAACAAATACTGAAGTGATAGCTTTGCTCAAAAGAGACTCGAAAATCTTGTTTTGTTAAAGGTGTGAGTCCTTTTAGCCCCTAACCTCAAATTATATCCAAAGAGAAGCACCTCTTCGTTTATATTTTCTCAAATAAATATGCTTGACTTGAAATAAAGATGGGGACAAAGTCTAAAGATCTGCTTATATCAAAGAAACCACACAAAGCCAGATGTATTTGAATTGACCTCTCCAGATTTCTTCTCTATTGTTGTGTAGATTTCATACTTATGAATAGGAAATTTCTCTCTATTGGGGTAAGAATGTAAAAAGTGATTTTCTGTGTTTTGGATTTTAAATGCTAAAAGACCTGAAAATACTAAATTCTCCTCAACTGTAAAAGAGAATAAGATTTAGGCCCATGTTTGGTCATTCCTGAACAAAAGTAATCAAGAAACATAAAGGAAAAAAGAATTTAGTGATTTTATAAGAAGGGACTTTCAAATGTTAGGAAGACAAACAATGGAGTCAACAGTAGTGCCTGAGGGAGTTCAAACTGAAACAGAATAATAAAATAGCCTTTTCTTGATCTCTGTCCCCCTTGTGTCCACACTTCCTTCCCTACCCAGTTTATGTTCCATGGTTCATGATTATACATCATCTGCTCCCATATTCTTCTTTCTGATTTCTGCTGAAATTCTACTGTACATTTGCCCTGCACCTACTCTTGAGTAGTTTGACATGGTTGCAATGAATGGCTATGTTGACCAGCTTTCATTTTAAAATTAATGATCACTAATTTCAGGTGAAATCTTTTTACCAAAAAATATTGGTGTAAAGAGTTTTCCACCAAATTTGTACAAATATGCTCATATGAAGTTTTCCTTAGGATTTTTTGCAGGTAATCCTGGTTATCTGGGTATATTTTGGTTACTGGAAGCTGACATTTTTCTGATTTCTAAGTGCTCAAGCTTTTCTTTTCAAATGGATTTCACAGTGGCTGTTTCACAAATGAATGAATTTGCACAAATCCAAGCCTTCTAGTTTTTTTACTCAACCCTACTGCTCCGAAGACCTGGGTTCAAATGCTTGTTCAAATGCTTTTTCTCATCTATTATGGAAGCAGGGGATGATGGTTTCTTTTATTGAGTAATAACTTTTATGGTCATAATATAATTGGTTGTATTTCTTTCACTAAAGTAGGGGAAGAGTGTTTTTTGACACTGCTATCTCATGAAAAGTCATGGGGAAAAAAGCCATGTATATTTTAATTTGGTTCTAGATCTCTTTTCCCCAAAGCCTTGTTTATAGAAATATGGTTCTTCAAACAGACACCTGTTTATTTTGAAAATGTACACATGTGCATTATACATGCAGTGTGATTTTAGCATGGGAGTAAGCAATATGGATTTTCATGAACTATATGTCCATAGCATGCCTGTGTTTAAGTTTAATCTGTGAGCCCTGCTTTCAGGTTTTTCTTACTAAGTAGTACCATGATAAGATAACCAGCTCCTTTTTTGGTGGTTGAATTTTCATTTGTAAAAAACCATGAAGTGGACTTCAGCTAGGTAACTTACATATATAATGCTGTGGTAGATTCCCCAGAACAAGCACCATTGGTATGGCTAGACATTTACTTAGGAAGCTGTTGCTGGGGCAAAGTCAGAGCTACTAGAGATGGAAAACACATATGCAAACTTGATTGTAAAAATGGAGATATATAGAGTAACTCTGCAAATTAATAATGTAAATTAATGAATTTTTCAATTTATAGAAATTTGATTTGAGTATTTTAAGAAAGTATCTTATTTATGCATACAAGAACTGGGGTACAGGTCAGATGTGTGGGAGGGGGTGAGAGGATTCACCAGAGACAGAGTGGGGAGCAGCACAGGCAGATCTACTGAAAAACACTGCTGAGGGGAGCACTAGGTGAGACAGGAGAGTTCTGCTGCGCCATGTGGATTAGCTCTCTGGTGGGGGATTGATCTCGTCCTGCACTGGCTGTGGATGGCTTCATAGTGCTACGTCTTAGCCCCTTGCACCACCAAGGAGGCCCCAATTCACTCTTCTTTAATCTAGAGCAGTTCCTATATTCCCCCTTAAAACAAACTTTCATGATGTTGACTTTTTTAGAATCCAGATCATTTGTCTTATGGAATTCTCATTCTGGATTTATCCAAATATTTGCTTATTAATGATTTCCTTATTTTTGGCTACCATTCATAGCCTGATTTTTTTTAAAGTTGGCATTCAGTTGTAGAGAATCTCAACTTGTTCTGCCAATTTTCAGATGCTTTTCTTAGAGTTCCAACCTCTTAATCACGTACAGAGAAGCAGAGGTTGTAATAACTTTTTTGTAGATACTGAAAACGTAGACTATTGTAATGAAGAAAACTTGGTTCTGTTGTTCATAAAAATCAGCTGTCCAATTTATGATCTAATGACTTTGTGAAACTGATGGTAGATTGTGTGCTTTTCTTTTACCTCATAGGGATCTTAAAACGACAACATTAAATAATCTCTTCTGAAATGCCAGGCTTTCAGGATTATGTCCCATCAAAAACGGTCCATTGTGTAAAAACAGAAACAGACTAAATTAGAAGTGATTATACTGCAAGAACACTGAGAAAATGAAATATTTCATGCCAGCACTTTTATACTATGCTCATAGAAGGAAAGCTCACATTTCCAAAACCCATGGTTTTAGATCCTTCTGATCCTATCTGTGGTTATTTTTGAAACTTGTGTAAAAGAATTTAGTAGTGAACTTTATAACCAAAGTGATCTTTCTTTAACCCTAGTTTATAATGCTGTCTGAGAAAATAAAGCAAGTATTTTAAATAACATCTTGAACTTATAAAATCATGTAAAAAGATTCCTCTTATTTGTAACAAATGTTTATATTTAAGTATTGTCTAGCTCTACCTTTTCAGAACCCTATTAACTATCACTTAGCAAAATTTGCATACCAGAGTCTCTGAAATTACTTTTTATTTAAAAATTTGTTTTTTATACTAAAGAACAGTAGATATTAATAACAGTGAGGAGTGAGGTTTTTTTTTTTTTCCCCCGAGGTCAGCAGTGTCTAGATTAATCAGGTTGACATTTCTTGCTGGTGGGTCATGAACTGTTGATAATAGCATTAAATGGTGATTCGGTTGTTGCAGAAGGTACAACTCATTATCCAACTTCTGTATTAAATCATCTAGAAAACAACTGGCACCCCACACTTGTGTGTTTGGTAGGAATAGTCCATGAGGAAGTATGTGTTTCTTTTGTTTACATCTTAAATTTATTGGAGGATTCATCGCATTCTCTATGTATGGCACAGCATTGCCATTGCTTTAGAGGACCAGGTTGAATACCTTGATTGATTTTGGGGCATGAAGGGGGTTGTGTAATTCTTTTAATAACGTACTCAAAGTCTTCTCTTCATTATGTGAATTTTCTGAAATCTTATTGTAGTAATGAGTAATAAAAGCAAATGTGTTTACAGATTTGTTACATGGGTTTAATTTTAACGTAAATTACTGCTATAAGCATATGGATACTTTTAAATGATATGTCTTTTAAGGGAGAGATGATGCTTACAAAGTTCAATTATGTGCTATTGAAGTGGATATCTTGGGACAGGTCATTGTTATAAAACCTCTTAAGAAAAAAAATTAGGAAATGAGCTAGATTTTTTTTACAGTTTCTAGTCAATTGCTTTAAAAGATAAATCTCAGTAATCCAATATACAGTGAATCTGAAACTGCAAGTATTTTTGAATTTTAAAATATTTTCAGCATGGCCTCTATGTGTAGGCAATGAATATGTTATTAATGTTGACTTATTATCTTTTGGGTAGGTGGAATGAATAAAGTCATTCTCCAAGTATTAGTAAAATACCCCAAATACCAACTCAGGGTTTCACACAGAGGTGTTCAGACATAATTTGTTAATGAATGTGTGACACTTGGGCAAGAAGCTGGAAAGCTTTTTAGCACTTTATATTTGTCACACAGAATGTATTTTAAGGAAGAGAAATAAGTAAATGAAGTATTTCCCTTTATATAGAAAAAGACTATTAGCATCTTCAAAGTGAAATCTTATTAGGGTAAATAGGTTCTTGGAATCTATGCTGACTCTTTAAGAGAAATTATATAGCATTAGAAAATTACGGGCCACTAGAGGTCACTGTTTAGTAATCAACTTTTAATGAACCAGAACAGTCAGGAAAGCCAATAAATTCCAGTGTGGATTTTTCTAATTATGAATTCATATTTAATCATTCAATGACAAGCTAACTGTGGCAATGGTTCTATGTACTTTGCATATGTGGTTATGCTAATATACCATTATATTTCTCAGATGCTGAGCCTCCATCATTAGAGTAGTGCATTGTCAAAGGCTTTGTTACCTAGTCTTAATCACTAATTATGAGATGTAATTAACTCTGTTACCACCTTTACCCCTTTCATGGACCAAGGGTTCTTTTGAAAGTAAAGTTTTGTTGTAAATAAAAGTTATATTTAAGTTATCACAAGTGTAATGGTCTATCCATTCCTCCCTCTTCCCCTTGTCTGAAGCCTTCATGTTTCCATCTTGGTTTCTCTTGTTCCCATCCCCACTTCACCTGCTTTCTTTCTTCCTTTTTGGGGGTTCTTTTTCAGTTTAATGTGAATTGGCCACTTTGTTTGCTCAGTGACCGAATGTTTCTTCTCAAGCTCTTCCACCTCAGTTTAGTGAGTAGTAGGATGTAATTTTTACTGCATAAGTTGAAGGAATCGCGGAACATGCAGCGTGGGCTGGCCAGCCAGCAAAGGAAGATTGTATGCGTGCAGGAAAGTGTGCTGTCCTTACTGCTGTGCACAGATGGCTCTCCTCAGCCTGTCCAGCCTGGAATCCATTCAGGAAAAGGCAGATTTCCCTACTTGTGTATAAAAGTTTGTTTCCTTCCTTAAAGGCTAGGCTGGTCGCCCAAGAGGAGGCCACCTTATCATAAGGAAAAAACTGAACATGTGCATATGTTTCCTTTTCTTGAAAACAATCCTGTGCATTCTAGTCCTGCAGGTATATCAGTACACTTTATTCAGACTTCCTCTGCTCCTTGTTGATTTTAATGCCCCTGCTACTTAGCCTATTCTATTGCTTATATGCACTCACTGTTCATCCTCCTGCTTGCACAAGGCTCACAGCTGATTCATTGTTGACTGTTGATGTGGTGTTCACCCAAGCCAGCCCAGTTTTCGCAGCCTACTCTTTTTTTTTTTAAAGATTTATTTATTTATTTATTTATTTATTTATTTATTTATTTATTTATACAAGCACTGCGTACAGTCAGAAGCACGGGAGGGTGAGAGAATTCACCAGAGCAGAACAGGCAGAAGGACCGAAGTACACTGCTGAGGGGATCAGCGGGCGGCAGGAGAGGTCTGCGCGCCATGTGGAACCCTCACTGGTGGCCGGGGATCAAACCGGCGCTGCGGAGGGGAGGCTGCGGGCAGCCTCGTAGCCCAGCAGGGGAGGCCCCTCGCAGTCTACTCTTGAAAGCCTCTACAGTCTGGATCCAACTTATTTTTCTACTCTTGTTTCTTAATACTTCTTTATACGTGCCTAAACTTCTAACCATGCTGGGTCATCCACTATTTTTAAAGGTGTACCTCGTTTATTCAAGTTTCTGATTCTTGTTTATACTTATCTTTTACTGAAATTTAACCTCTTCCTCATTTTTGATCTGTCATGCGCTAGACCCAACATAAAGGACACCTGCTGTGATGTCCTCAGCAAAGGTGACTCACCCTTCCTGTGAAGCACCATCATAGGTAGAATGCTTACCTTCTTGCCTTGCATTTTCTGGCTTGTGTACCAGAGTTCTTTCCTCAACTACAGTGTAGCATCTTGGAGAATCAGGGATTCTTGGCAAATAAATTAAAAGTGCTAAAATTTCCAATAAAAAAATTTGGCAGGGTTTCTTTTTATAATTTTTTCTTTTGGACTTAAACCGTATTTTAATTCTTTCCAATTATTGTCTCCTGTGGTTATATACAGTATATAAATTCCATGTTTATTAGAGGAAGAAATATAATAACCAATTTTTTTTTCCTGGAGGAGAAACAATTAAAGTTGTGCATAGTCAAACCTATGTGTGTACTTTATTATGATAGAAGCTAACTTGCAGGATTTTTATCAGTTTCTTTATAAATCGAACTACGGAGAATTACCTGTTTGAATTTGGAATGCACTTTTCTTTGGAACAACGTTTTCTAATTTATTTAGGTTCCAAATTTTGAGCTCAACTATATTCAAGCCAGAATATCCCTAAATTATAGCAGTATCAATATCATGTTTCTGTGGGAAATGATTTCATAGATCCGGTTTGGGATGCCAGTCAGGCTGGCAGCCCTTCCTGCTTATTGTAAAATCTACCTACTGCCCCATCTTCATCCTTCTAAATTGTGAGATCTAATTTTTTTGTGGGGATTCACCTCTACTTTTCTAAAATTTCAACAAACTCATGTCTGTAGATTTTTCCTAAATCTATTTCCATCAAGGACTTTTCTGCTTTCTAGACCTACATTTTAATCTAATTGGATCTCTTAAATCAAACCTGTTTTCTAAGTCGAGCTCATTTTTTCCCCATAAAGTCACTTCTTTTTGATTTCCTATTCCTGTCTTAAAATGCGTTACAATTGCAAATTTTCTAATCTTTTAGGTTCAAATTCTGATAACAGCTCTAATAGAAATGTAATGCAAACCACATAGGTAATTTTTAATTTTCTAGCAGCCACATTAAAAATAATAAAAACACATGAACATAATAATATAGTTCACTAAATCAAGTGTATCTAAAATATTTTCATTTCAGCATGTTATCAATGTATAAATTAGTGAGATATTTTGCATCATTTTTGTCATGTAAGTCTTTGAAATCTGGTGTATATTTTACACCTAGTGCACATCTCAGTTTGAACTAGCATATGTCAAGTGCTCAGCCGCTGTATATGGCTAGTAGCTTCTGTACTGGACAGTACTCAGCCTTAGAATCTGCTGCTGTGTTCTCCTCAGCCAGTGACATACTGTGATTCTTCATTACCTGCCCGAATTCCTTCAATGCTTGTGTGGCATTTTACAGGTTTTTCTTTCTTCCCCTTTTCCTATTCTTCCTCCATTCTTATTAGAGTAATACATCTGTCAGTTAACTATGCTAAGTAATAGTGCCCTTGCTTTCACCTAGTGGGATAAGCATGGGAAAAGATACGATGTTGCAGTGCAGATTAATAATTCCTATTATACAGGTATAAATAAGTTATGTAAATTGATGATGTATAGTTTGGGCTCTTTGCTTTTTTTTTAAGATTTATTTATTTATACAAGAACCGGGGTACAGGCCAGATGCGCGGGAGGGTGAGAGGATTCACCAGAGACAGAGTGGGGAACAGAACAGGCAGACTGATGAAATACACTGTGGAGGGGAGCAGTAGACAAGACAGGAGAGGTCTGCTGCACCATGTGGGATTCTTGCTGGACGGCGGGGATCAAACCTGCGCTGCAGAGGCTGCAGACAGCTTCACAGTGTGGTGCTCAACAGCCTGCGCCACTGGGGAGGCCCAGCTCTTTGCTTTTTTGGGATCTGACTTCTAGGCCATTTGCTTTCCTGACAAACTGATAGGTGTTTACCATATATTGTGGAGTTCATTTGAGGACATTTCAAGAAGACATAGTTTTGAAATTTTGAATTAGGAAAGGGCATGGCATATTTGAAAAAGATTGAGTAAGTGTTAGTATATCTGGAGTTTTTGTGCTAAATTCAGCTGCTGACTATTTTCTGCATATCTCGTATTTAAACCTTTATGTTTCTGTTTTTTCCCTTTACTTCACCTGGAATTTTTCTCTCTGCCCCAAGTCATTCCCTGTTAGCATATCATACTTTTCATTATCTTTCATGACCCATATTGATTTGATCTTTTTAGTGGAAGTTTTTTTTTGCTTTGTTTTATTCCACAAGTGATGTTTCCCTCCTTTGAATTCTGAACACTTCATATTTTTATGAGAAATAATTTTCCTTAAAATAAATCTTACAGTGTAAAAACTCTTGTCTAAATCAGAAAACTTAATTTGAGCAAGAGTCAGATCTTAGTTATGTTTATGTACCCCAAATATCTTCCATATACAAGACACTGTATATTCAGTAAATACTTGATTTGTGTGTTGTAAATACTTTTAGGAGATGTCTACAACAAACAGAAACACAAAATTAAAGCGATCTTGAGATTCCAAGTACCTGATGTTTTCTTTTAGATTACTTTCATGAAAAATATTCATAAACTTGATTGATTGCTATAATCTAGTTGGATGAAATTTCTTGATTTCACTTATAAAAAGATGTCATAAAAGCGACATTCTGTTATAAAGTTTTAGTGTAATACAGGTGCTAATGGTAAAGATGAAACCTGTTTTATTATCAGAAAAGAGTTAAAGATATCCTGGCAAAAAAAAAAATATATATATATATATAAGCTGAAAATCAATCTTTCCTTTGATACTTAAGTACCTGTTTTGTTTCTTTACATAGCCATGTACTGCTTCTGGCAGCATGGCAGATTGGGCATGTTAAAATGCTCTGTTGTCATAAAAGACCCAGGTGCTTAGATAAATTACCACAAACGTACTTTTAAATACATTTGATATTCCTCAGAAAATAAGAGAAATCCTTTATAACCAAATAATTGAATTAATAACCTGAAATCAGAGTGATACACCCAGAATCCCTGCTTGACCTGAAACAAAGGTTGATTGTAGGAACCACTGCTGTGGGGATTAAACTTGATAGTTAAAGATTCATGGGACAATGGTTAAAGAACTTGGAGAATTAATTAGTCCTTGTTCACAGAAAGTGAGAAAGACAACCCTTAATCTCCCCTGTGAAAACCAAAATACTCACAGACAGACCATGCTCAGAGGAAAGAATGGCCTGTGTAAAATACACCTGCTGAAGGGAACTAACTAGGGGCATTCTGTTCGTCTATGCTGGTTATAGGTTGAAAAATAAAAAAGATTAGTCTTTGTAGCAGCAGGTCTGATCTCATGGATTTAGAGTTCAAATTTTAATAACTCACCCACTGGAAAAATACCCAGCCAATCCATTTAAGGACTTCTGAGCTGGTAGGGCTGGTAGGGCTGGTAGGGCCTGTCATTCACAGAATAAAAATTCTCTTTGGAGGAAATCATCTTCAACCTAAGATACTCCAAATTCACAAATATTAAGCAAAATACATGTGAGCGTGCACACACACACACACATTCCAGACACTTAAGAAGACAAGTCACCAGAGCAAGAGTCAATAGGAATAAGTAAATTTAATCCCTAAGAGCTATAGATATTGAGGTTCCCAAAATAGAATGCATAGTGATATTGTATAAAACATTTAAAGAAATGAAAGATGGAACTGAAAGTAAGTGAACAAGGAACATGAGAACATCAGAAAAGACTAATCAAATCTGGGGGAAAATCATTGAAATTTAAAAGTCAGTAGGGGCCTCCCTGATGGTGCAGGGGTTAAAGTCTCAGCACTATGAAGCTATTGCCAACCACTGAGGCATGAATTTGATCCCCAGCCAGGGAGCTACCCACATGGTGCTGCAGACTCTTCTGTCTTGCCCGCTGCTCCCCTCAGAAGTGTATTTCAGTAGATCTGCCTGTTCTGCTCCCCACTCTGTCTCTGGTGAATCCTCTCACCCCCTACATCTCTGGCCCACACCCCAGTTCTTCTATGAATAAGTAAATAAATATAAATCTTTAAAAAAGAAATTTAAAAGACAATAGATGAATCAAATGGATTGTAGGACTAAAGAAAAATTTGTAAATAGGAAGAGAGGTCTAGAGAAATAAGAATATAATTTATATAAGGACATGGAGATGGAAAAATATAAAAGAAAGGTTAAAAGACATGGACACATGACTAAAAGTCAAACATGCTTCTGCTCAGCATTCCAGATGGCACAGGGGGTGGGGGCAGAAATAGTCAACATAATAATAGCAGAGTTTTCCAGAATTGATATAAATCCATAGGAACAGGAAGCAGTATATAACAAATAGAAGTTAAAAAAATACCTTACTGAGAACATGTAAAATATCCATGATAGAGAAATATATTTAAATAGCTGTAAAGAAAAGACAGATCACCTACAAAAGAACAACAAACTGATATCAAACTCCCCCTGCCATATCTCAGCATTATTAAAGTATAATGTATGCACAATAAGATTCGCCTATTTTAATTTAGAGATTGATGAGTTTAGACAATTGTATATAGTCATATAATCATCATCACAATTAAATATAGATTATTTCTGTCATCCCTGAAATTTCTCATGTCTCTTTGTAGTCACTGCCTTCCACCAACTCTAGGTCGTCTGATTTGCTTTTTTGTGGTATAGTTTTGCCTATTCTAAAATGTCATATAACTTTATGTAAATATGTACACAAGATTCATACAATATATAGTCTTTTGTGTGAGTAGCAGACTTCTTAAGAGCAGCAATGGAATCCAGAGATAGTGAAACACTGTTGTCAAATTACTAACTGATAACTTGTCAACTGAGAATTTGCATTCAGCAAAGCTTATTTTTGAGAATGATGGCTAGGTTCTAGTTCTGGTGAAGATGTGGTAAAAACACTCTGCCTTTTTCTCTCCTTGTAACTGAAAACCTTGATCACAATGCATGGAGTGGCTAATTGAGGATTCAAAAAGGGAAAACGGTAGCAGGCAGGTTGAAGAAGGAAGAAAAGACCTGAAATATAAAATCTCAGCTGTAAGTTTCCTGAACTGGCCTCCTAGCCTCACTGCAAATCTCCCAGCCTGGATTCAAAGGCATTGTGAATTTTGGAATCCCTGTGACCTATGGCTAGGAAATAATTTTTTTTAAAAGATTTATTTATTTATGCATACAAGAGCTGGGGTACAGGCCAGAGATGTGGTGGGTGAGAGGATTCACCAGAGACAGAGTGGGGAACAGAACAGGCAGACCTACTGAAATACACTGCTGAGAGGAGCAGTGGATGAGGCAGGAGAGGTCTGCTGTGCCATGTGGGTTTCTCTCTGGCCAGCCAGGGAATAAAACTTATGCTGCAGAGGCTGCGGACTGCTTCAAAGTGTGGTGCTTAACCCCTTGCGCCACCAGTGAGGCCCAATTCTTTTTTTTTTTTAAAGGTTTATTTATTTATGTATACAAGAACTGGGGTACAGGCCAAAGGTGTGGGGGGTGAGAAGATTCATCAGAGACAGAGCAGGGAGCAGAACAGGTAGATTGACTGAAATACATTGCTGAGGGGAGCAGTGGGCAAGACAGGAGAGGTCTGCTGTGCCATGTGGGTCAGCTCACTGGGAGGGGATCGAACTCGTGCTGCAGTGGCTGCCATAGCTTCATAGGGTGCATCTTTAACCCCTTGCACCATCAGGGAGGCCCAGGAAATAATTCTTTATAGTGGCATCAAGAGTATAGTTCCTAAAAGAAAATATTGATAAATCAGACTATCACAATTTTAAAATGGCTTTATTAAAGATATTGAGAGACTGCAAAGACAAGCTATAGACAAAAAGTATTGCAAATCACATATCCAGTCAAAGACATGTATATATAAATATAAATGTTTCTCAATAACCAACCATAAAACAACACAATTAGAAAACAGGCAAGATTTGAATATATAAGTCAGTAAAGAAGATACATAGACGGCAGATAAGCACATGAAAAGTTGTTCAATATCGTTAACCATAGCAAAATTTAGGTTAAACCACAATAAGATATAGCACTACACACCAATTAGAATGGCTCCATGTTTTTTTAAAAAACACATGACAATAAATGCTTGTGAAGTTACTGAGCAACTGATATGAACATATGTTTCTACTAAGACTGCAAAAGAGTAAGCCACTTTGGAAAATAGTTTGGCAGCTTCATCTAAACATGCTTATCTTTATGACCCAGCTATTATATTTATAGGAATTTACTCTGGACAAATGAACAAACCTAAGTATTGATTCCTGGCCCACCAAAGCTGTAAACAATCTAAAAATCCTTTGGTGGGTAACAAACTGTGGGATGCCCCTTCTGCTCAGCACCATAGTCATGAATGTACTACTGATGCACACAGCAAGTGGTTAAATCTCAAAGGCATTATAGTGAGCGAAGGAAACCAGTATGAAAAGGTTACATACTATGAGATTACATTTACATGATTTTCTGGAAAGGCTAAGCTATACAGACAGACAACAGATGATTAGTTCTGGGGATCTGGGAAATGGGCAGAAGGTTTGATTATCAAAGGTCCTATGAGGAAATTTTGGGGGTAAGAGACCTATTCTGTGTCCTGATTGAAGATGGTGTTTACATGAATGTATATGTATTAAAATGCATAGACTACACACACACACACTTTAAATTTATAGTATGTAAATTTCAAAATAAAAAAAACTGATGACTAAATATAGAAATTTTCAGGAAACAAAGGCTGAATGAATTTACCCTCAACAAACACCCACTAAAACAAAAATGTAAAGACTGTCCTTTGATCCTAAAGAAAGAGCTGAGATGGAACAAGAAAGTGGCAAAGAAAATATGTGAGTACAGAATTTGGATTTAAACAGCACAAAAGATTGGCATAAATCTAAAAATTTTGTCTAGATAAAACAGTATGTAGGGCCTCCCCGGTGGCGCAGCGGTTGAGCGCTGGGTTGCGAAGCTGCGCGCGGCCTCTGCGGCGCCGGTTCGATCCCCGGCTGCTCCCTGGCCACCAGAGGAGGGTCCCACATGGCGCGCAGACCTCTCCTGCCGCCCGCTGCTCCCCTCAGCAGTGTGCTTCGGTCCTTCTGCCTGCTCTGCTCCCCGCTCTGGCTCTGGTGAATTCTCTCGCCCTCCCGCGCTTCTGACTGTACCCAGTGCATGTATAAACAAAACAAACAAACAAACCAGCAAACAAATAAATAAAGCATGCCTCTATAAAAAAAAAAAAATTAATTTGTGAGATTAAAGAGCTAAAATACCGAACAAAAATAGCACATAAGCGAATGTAGGGATGAGTCTACAGACCTCGTATTTGAAAGATAGGCTAAAATATTGATTAACTTTAAATATTGATTAACTTTAAATTTAATACCTATGATAAAATATCTAATATGTATATAGTTTCCAGGTCAATATAGGTAGAAATAGAGGAAAACAGAAAGACTTGTAAATGGCAAGAAAGGTGGAGGAAGGGCTGGGGAAGGATGGAGGAAAAGGCACAATATAAAATGGTGGGGAAATGGACTAGCCTTGTAAATTAAAGACAGATTTTTGTCATGTTGGTTTTTTAAAAAGTCTTGCTGAAGGCGGTTGAGCATAGCGCTGTGAAACTGTCCGCAGCCTCTGCAGTGCCAGTTCGATCCCCGCCGGCCTCGGAGCAGCCCACATAGCAAGCAGACCTCTCCTGTCTCACCCGCTGCTCCCCTCAGCAGTGTATTTTGTCAGTCTGCCTGTTCTGTTCCCCGCTCTGTCTCTGGTGAATCCTCTCACCCTCCCGCGCATCCGGCCTGTACCCCGGCTCTTGTATAAATAAAATAAATCTTTAAAAAAAAAGTAAAAAGACTTGTTGAATCTGTTATAAGTCCATCCTTCCCCTCTCCCCAAGTGTGCAGGCACAAAAACATATCTTTTTGGTAAGCCAGGCAAATTCTACCCCTCCCTTCAAAAAAAGAGCTTTGTTAACTAGTATCTAATAAATGAGTTAATTAGTTAGATTTAACAGTTTTTAAAATACAGAACTTTGTTAAGAACAAAGGGAATCATTACTATTGATAAAAGATTTAGCTCACCAAGAAGATATGACAGTTTAAACTTGTATGTACTACACCTAATTAAATAACCTCAGAAACGTATAAAGCAAAAGGAATCATTAGTTGGCATTGATAAATGTCCATCATTATAGTGCAGCATTTCAGTGTACCTCTCTTAAGCAATGTATGAGGAAGCATCAAAAAAATTGATAAGGAGATCTTTGAATAACACAATTAACAAACTTGATAAGGAGGACATCCATGGAACCTCACATCCGCAGCAATTGAAAGAAATTTTCTTGTATTATTTCTCATGATATATGTAAACATCATTAAAAATTGACCAGACAGTGGACCATTGAAGTAAGTCTCCAACACCAAAGAATGTTTATCTTTTATACTACATTCTTTAACCACAGTGCATTTTAGACATCAATAAAAAGTTCAATTAAAACCTTTTATACACTTGAAATTTCTAATGAACCCATTTCTAAAGAATTCATATTTTATGGTCAAAGAAATCATATAAGAAAAAAGTATTTAGTGGGGCCTCTCTGGTGGCACAAGGAGTTAAGCACCACACCATGAAGCAATCCACAGCCTCTGCAGCACAAGTTCGATCCCTGGGTGGCTAGGGAGCAACCCACATGGTGACGCAGACCTCTCCTGTCTTGCCCGCGCTCCCCTCAGCAGTGTATTTCAGTCATTCTGCCTGTTCTGTTCCCCACTCTGTCTCTGGTGAGTCCTCTCACCCCCCGCATCTCTGGCCTGTACCCCAGCTCTTGTATGCATAAATAAATCTTTTTTAAAAAAGTATTTAGAACTTGATAATTATGAAAAAATAAGTATTAAACTGCGTTCAGCTAAAGCAGACCTTATAGGAAAAAGTGAATGAAAATTTTGAAGGAAATTTGAAGGTATATTTGAACTAGGACATGAGAAGACAGTTACAGTGGTAAGACCAAGTGCTAACCAAGCCTGCTGCTGGCTCCATGACTGAATCTGTGATGTCCCTAACACAACCAAGAGCAGGAACTCCACACCTCACCAGCATGAGAACTACTCCCAAACTGGGGCCTGGCAGGTCAGAAGAGACAATCGTAGAATTATATACCTGGAGAAATGAGGGCAGATGGATTGGAAGGGATATGAGGACAGGTGAGGATTAAACAAAGAGCTTTCCATTCACAATGCGCCTACGAACTGCAATTCTACCACATGAAAAAGACAGCAAAATAACCTAACCTAGGGAATCATTAAATAATGCACTTAAGTAAGAAGAAAATCTAAGGAGAAAAGCCTGGAATATGAAAAGTTACCAGGGGCCTCCCTCGTGGCGCAAGGGATTAAGTACAGCACTCTGAAGCTATCCGCAGCCTGTGCAACACGGGTTCGATCCCCAGCCAGCCAGGGAGCAACTCACATGGCAGCAGACCTCTCCTGACTCACCCGCTGCTCCCCTCAGCAGTGTATCTCAGTACATCTGCCTGTTCTGCTCCCCACTCTGTCTCTGGTGAATCCTCTCACCTCCCGCACCTCTGGCCTGTACCCCAATTCTTGTATGCATAAATAAATTCTAAAAAATAAAAAAGTAACCAGTAACATCAAATGATTTTCAAGATTAAGGCTACTCTTCTTTCATTAAACAGAAAGTCCCTATTCCCTTTTCCCTCAGCCCTGACTAACCGCCATTCTTTTGGTTTCTGGTTTTGACTGCTCTGGCTGTACTGTACATGGGACTATACATTTGTCTTTTCGTGACCGGCTTATTTCACTTAGCATAATATATTCGTGGTTCATCCATGTTTAACATGTGTTCGAATTTCCTTTTAAATGCTAGATAATATATCCTTGTAAGTTATTTACATCACCCTCTCAGAATTAGCCTCTCTCCTCACTCCTTAATACAAGCTACCTCCTGACTACAAACAGCTGGTAGCCATAACTTGTTCAGTTGCCAAGTACAAAGCACAGAGTCAACTTATCAATTCCAAGTCTAGATTCTGTCTCAGCACATAAGAATCAGAATTGATACTGTAAGAATACCAAAGATAACCTCACACGCATTATGCATTTTGTTTATTCATTCATCTATCCATGGACACTTGGGTTGCTTCCACCTTTTGGTTATTGTGAATAATGCTGCTATGAACACCGATCTACAAATATCTCTTTGAGACCCTATTTTTAGTTCTTTTGGGTGTATGCCTAGAAATGGAATTGCTGGGGTGGGCACAGCTAAAAGATGATAAGTGTAAGCTGGACTGTCCTTCTCAAGCTGGCTGGAGGGTTGTATGGTAATTCTATTAATTTTTTTAGGAACCGCCATATGTTTTTCTATTCCTACCAGTCATACATAAGGGTTCTGATTACTCACATTCCCACCACTCCTTGTGTATTTTCTGTTTGTTTTATAGTAGCCATCCTAATGCGTGTGAGTTTTCTTTGGTATTCTTACAGTATCAATTCTGATTCTTACATGCTGAGACAGAATCTAGACTTGGAATTGATAAGTTGACTCTGTGCTTTGTACTTGGCAACTAAACAAGTTATGGCTACCAGCTGTTTGTAGTCAGGAGGTAGCTTGTATTAAAGAGTGAGGAGGAAGGAGTATCTGAGAGGGTGATGTAAATAACTTATTCTTTACTTATAAAAAAAAAGCAACAGCACAAAAAAAAAGGCGTATCTGAGAGGGTGATGTAAATAACTTATTCTTTTTTTTTTAATAATAAATTTTATTTTTATATTCCCCCATACAATTGCAAACGCCCCATTCTGACCCCAATCCTTCCCCTCCCGCCCCCCACCCCCCAAAAAGTGTCTCTGGTTCATAGTTTTTTGTTGATTTTGATTTTCACTTTCTTATATTCATTTTCCTGGTCCCTTATTTAAGTTTTCTAGATTCCTGCTATGAGTGAGACCAAAATAACTTATTCTTTACTTATAAAAAAAAAAACAACAGCACAAAAACGTGGGGAAAGAAATATCCTTTCTCCTGTGATCCATTCGCATGAAACCAGATGAAGAGTTCTCACCACGCAGATTGTCAGCATTCAGTAGTTGTCTTTATCACATTTGGTCTGCCAGCATTTTTTTGGGGGGGAATTATTCCACAGGTTTTAGTGCTTCAAACTGAACACATATTTTATTACTTCCTGTAGGAATGTTTTCCTACTTAATAAGGAAATAGTAAGTGGGATCCAAACCCTGTGTAAATAGTAATGTGTCCTTGATCCTCATGCAACTGGCTAATTGCTCTTAGTGTTATGTTCTGCAACGTCAGAGGTCTTAGCTGAAGAGCTAGAAAGAATGGCAGAGAGGACAGTCCAGCTTACACTTATCATCTTTTAGCTGTGCCCACCCCAGAATTTCCAAAAGGGACACCTGAGTGAGTTTTGGACGCGATAACACCTGATTAGCTAGATGTAGTTTATTAATTAGCACAGCTTTCTCTTAGTCTTTAATTTCTTGTTCTCCCCAGTGTTTTCTGATTTGCTACCAGGTTAGCACATTGTCTTTTCTTATACCTGTTTACTCTCTCCTCATCAGCCATCACTTCTTTTTACCTACCCCCAAAGTTAGATCACCTCTGAGCTGTCTATTCTTTATAGAGAGATCACTGCACTTATGCTTCTTCTCAAGCTGGCTGGAGGGGAATAACCCCCTCAGAGGTGTGGGCTGCAGCAGTGATTGGATTACTTAGCTTTACTTTGTGATGTGAAAGCAAGGAACCTATAGAAAATGTGTAGGAAAATATTTGGCTCCTATCACAGAAAAATTGTACAAATTATGCAACTCCTAAAGAAAGTGAAATAGGACATTGTTTACAGGATATTTAATACGAGATTTAACACAATGATTTTTAAAGCTGAAAGATATGTTATTTGAAAGATGGAATTTAAAAGGTGTATCTCCAAAGACAAGTTAACTTTCTCCTTGTGTTTTAGTTATTTATCTTTCAGAAGCCTAGAGCTTCATTGCAATTCAACATTGTGCACCAACTTGATCTGGGGTGAGTGTCAGGGAATTGTTTTTTAAAGTGATTTTCAAAATGAAAGCAAACATTTCATTGTCTGAGTTACCCCACCCTTTAAAAACCCACTCTGCATTTCTGTCTGACGGCTTGTGTGCTGCACTGGCCCTCCTCAAGCCAACCAGCTCCAAGCGGAACATTCTGTTGCTCTTTCAGCATAAGCAGGTCTATTGTGATATTTATCTGAATTCAAACAAGGCTAATTAAAAGAGCTGCTGACAGTTGTTGTGATCTGACTTTGACTGCAGCTTGATGGTCATTATGGGTAAATAATGAACCAGGTCTGCAAATGTAGCAGCTGCCAACTTGGGATAGAAGAACGGCTATTGCTTCCAATTTAAGGATCTATCGACCGCTTCCTTTCTCCCTGCAGATCTTCTGCAGAAAACTAATGTTTTCTGCTCCCACATATTGTGGTTTCAGCTGTTTCAGATACAACCTATAATTTCCTTCTTTAATATTTAACTTAGGACATTATTAGCTTTCAGAGTTAACTTTCCTATTTTGAAGAAGTTTGGTTTTGTCCTTGGGTATACTGTAACCAGCTGTAGTTTGTTTATATGTGTTTAATTTGTATTATGCAGGAAACAGCTAGTATGGAGGAGCAAGGTATAACTTTATGAAGATATTTCAAAATTCTATGCAAGTTGTATTTTGTTTGAAGAGATAGATGTATGTTCCTTGTTTTGTTTTCTTAACGATAGATACTCCTGCCAAACCTCAGTTTCGGGGTTTGTTCACATCAATGACTTATGAAATATTTTGATGCAAAGCTCTATTTATCAAGTCAGAGGAACTGCAGTGACTTTCATTAAAATGCAATACTGAATATATTGTTGCTCCATCATGAGCTTTTCCTTGTCCTATTAGCAAGCAGAAACAGGTGCATTAAAGGTAAGAAAAAAGCCACATTGTGTTCACAGATTAATATACTTCCCTGCAGATTTCCCACATTTATGAAATACAGCTTCTGGATTTAAAAGCCACATTCTGGAATTTAACACCAGCCAGTACTTAACGACACATCCCTAGCATTTGTTCAAATGCCATGGACAAGGCTATCTGCATTATGTAAAGTCTGAGGATACAGTGGTGCTTTGTGCATAACACAGCAGAGCTTCGAGATCTTGCTGGGAGGAAATGATCCCAAACATGCCCCTGAAAGACAAGTCTTACTTTGAAAAATAATGATGAAAAATTGCTTATTTCTCCATGTATTTGTGTCTGTGTTTATTTCAGGAAAAACTAACTAAACTTTGTTTATCTGACTCCAGAATAGTGCTGTGCATGTTTTTGCTTTTCTGTTTCCAGCTTGGATAATGCCAGAAATAGTGTTAACAAGGGGTTATGTTATGCTGGCTTATGTTAAACCAGATCACCTCCTAACATGTGCAGAGCCATTCATCTGTGTCACCAAAACCCAAGAGAACATCTGACATGGACTCTGAAACAGAAACAGTGATCACTTACAAATCAAACATGGCACGCTCTAAACTGATTGTGCACGGCAATCTCTTCTAGAAAGGACAACTAATTGAACATGATAAAGTGTAAAGTTAATTAACACCCTTAAATTTGTTGATTACTTTCACGGGATTATATTGTTCGTTGAGTAGCAGCTTTCTGTCCCAGCTGTCGCCTTTTTCAGCGAATGTCGCTGGTAAACAATAGAGACACCATAACAAGTCGTAAATGGTCCCTGTGACAGCAGCCCCTTGTGAGGCTGCATCTGTAGAAAATGATTAGAACAATTGCATTTTAAAGACGGCTCACATTGCAGCCGAAGTCCCATTGGTCCTCTTCTTGATCTCTTTTGATGGCAGACTGGTTAAAACATTTAAGTTCTTTTGAGTAAATTGGGTAAATTAAGTGATTTACTACATTTTGCTATATATCAATGAGAGTGCTTCAGTGGCAAGATTTTTACAGTATTAAAGACAAATATAATTTGATGGTACTTTTTGAAAGTACAATCTCGTCCCTCTGTGAATTGGAATGATTCTTTCTAGTAGCCATAGAATTGAAAATGATCTTTTTTGTGACTCGTGAGGGTTATTTTAAGTTGTTAACATGGATCATAGTTTTTCTATCGTAACGATTTGTTCTGCTTTTTAGTAAGTTAAAATTTTTTTTTTTTTTTATTTTTTAGAGGCATGCTTTATTTATTTTATTTTTTTGTTTGTTTTGTTTATACATGCACTGGGTACAGTCAGAAGCGTGGGAGGGTGAGAGAATTCACCAGAGCCAGAGCGGGGAGCAGAGCAGACAGAAGGACTGAAGTACACTGCTGAGGGGAGCAGTGGGCGGCAGGAGAGGTCTGCGCGCCATGTGGGACCCTCCTCAGGTGGCCGGGGAGCAGCCGGGGATCGAACCGGCGCTGCAGAGGCTGAGCGCAGCTTCGTAACCCAGCGCTCAACCGCTGCGCCACCGGGGAGGCCCGTAAGTTAAAATTTTTAATCTGAGTTTGTTGCTAAAAGTAGGCGAAGATTTTGACTTGAGATTTACCTGCTAAACTTTTTTTATAACACTTATGTGATAACTTTGCAAAATATTTTCCACTGTATTCTTTAAGTGTCAAAGTAGGTGTGGCAAGTGTTTTCGTCATCATTTCAGATGGAGAAACCAAGATTGAGAGATGTTATAACTTTTTCAAATGGTATGACCTCGAACTGGGACTTTATTCCAGGTCCCTTAAATCACATGGTCTTCATTTTTCAACACTTAATAATAATGTCTCCATGAATGTGCATTTACGTTCTGCATGTTTATGAAGCAATAAGTGAAAATGCCATTACCACATGTATAGAATCGTAGCCCTTCAAAGCGAGTTTTTTTTTTTTTGATAAGCTGGAAAACGTTGGCTTACTTCGTCTTAATTAGTATTCTTGGTCATTTTATTAACCATTGATTTCTTCTCTGTCTACCTCCTAAAAAAAGACAATGAACATTTATCAGACATGCTATATATATGTAGGTGTTAAGATTCAAACAGCTTGTGCTCATAAGACACCCAGGAAAATTGATTAGAGTGTTATAAGTGCTTTGTTAGAGATAGCACCGGCAATGTTATAAGAATAGAGAAAGGGAGTCATGGCCATGCAGTGCTTCTCAGAGCTGACATGAGCGGAGTCTTGAAAGAAAAAGTATGATTTAGCCAGGCAAAGAAGGAAGGGAAGAGAATTGCATATGAGACAACAGGCTAGGAAAAAATGGATGCATGGAAGTGGCATTTTTGTTGCAAGGACTCGATGAGAAAACCAGAGAAGTGGTTAGTGTTCACTGAGGAGAGAAGTAAAACTTTAAAAAACCAGAAACCATGTAAAAAGGAGAAAAAAGAAGCTCATTTCCTACAACTCAAGATGAAAGGGAAGATAATGATATAGTTCTCCCTTTTGCTGAACATGAAAATACAAGTACTTCAGAAAGAATAACTTTTACTGATTAGAAAAAAAACAGGAGGAATGGGGCCTCCCCGGTGGCGCAGCGGTTGAGCGCTCGGTTGCGAAGCTGCCCGCGGCCTCTGCGGCGCCGGTTCGATCCCCGGCTGCTCCCCGGCCACCAGAGGAGGGTCCCACATGGCGCGCAGACCTCTCCTGCCGCCCGCTGCTCCCCTCAGCAGTGTACTTCGGTCCTTCTGCCTGTTCTGCTCCCCGCTCTGGCTCTGGTGAATTCTCTCCCCCTCCCACGCTTCTGACTGTGCCCAGTGCATGTATAGACAAAGCAGACAAATAAATAAATAAATAAATAAAACATGCCTCTATTAAAAAAAAAAAAAAAAAAAACAGGAGGAATGGTGAGACTATAGAAAAATGGCTAGTGATAGCAATGATGTCTTCTTCAACTGCTGCTCATGTTGATGCATAATTTGAGACATATACCTATTTTAAAGGCACTGACATTAACTTTTCTTCTTGTGAACTTTGTATGATGTATGTCTACTCATCTATAGCATGCACCTGTCTCGTGTTATTTATAACTGTTTATTTGCCTCACTTCTCCATCTGCCTGCACACACACACACACACACACACACACACACACACACACACCACTAGATTTCAAACTCCTTGAGGACAGGGACTGGTATTTTCTGTTTTTCTTGTTCCCAGTACTGATAATCACTGAAAATTGAATCTCAAATTGTCAATTTTTTTTTTTATGTCAACTACAAGTAGGAGTGGAAGGAAGGTGGGAGAGAGTGTAGGAAATAGAGGCATCACATTCATTTTTGTAAAAGTGGCGGGGGAGACCAAACAGACAGATTAAGGCTGATCTAAAGACTAGATAGATTTAAAGTGCTTCTCCCCTAGGAAGTTGATTGAAATTCAAATTGGCAGAGAAATGGTTGGTGTCTGGCTCTTTAAAGCAGGGTAATAAGCCACCTATTTTGAATGGTTTGGACATTTGCCTTTTCATTTGATTTTACACATTCGATTTTTCTGATTCTAGGGTAATGGGGAGAAACATGTACAGATATCACAGGAAAGTGTTAAAGAAAGCATTAATGGCACCATAGTCCTTAGGCCTGTTAATTTAAATGAATGTAGCTACATGAGAATATTAATTTTCTTTTTTTTTAAGATTTATTTATTTATTTCTTTATACAAGCAGTGGGTACAGTGAGAAGTGCGGGAGGGTGAGAGAATCCACCAGAGCCAGAGCGGGGAACAGAACACGCAGAAGGACCGAAGCACACTGCTGAGGGGAGCAGTGGGCGGCAGGAGAGGTCTGCGCGCCATGTGGGATCCTCACCTGGAAGCCGGGGATCGAACCGGTGCTGCAGAGGCTGCGGGTAGCCTCGCAGCCCAGCGCTCAACCGCTGCGCCACCAGGGAGGCCCGAGAATATTAATTTTCTAACTCTTTTCTAACTGGGAACATTTGATATATCACTTGTATAAGATGAAATGGTTGTTTTCTGTACTGCAGTGATAAATTTGAGAAAGCACATGTCTATGAACCTGAAAACCCCAAATTACCATGGAATTTCAAAAGCTTAGAACTAACTCAGTGATTATCTTGTCTAACCTTTTCACTTTATAGATGGAAAAACTTAGGGCAAGGCGCATTTAATGACTTGCTGGAATGACAGACACTTTGCAACCCTTGGTGTCTTGTGTGTGCCTCCACGAGAGCCGTTATCATGTGATACTGCCTTCCAGTCTTTCATCTCCTGTTCTTCCCTCCCTTGCTGCCTTCTCTCTCTTTAAACAAGTTCGTATTTACTAAGCATATCTTATGTGCCAGTTACTGTACATATGAGTGAGCAAGCCAAAACATCACTGCCCTCCCAGAGAATGATGGGCTGTCATTTTAGAATGCTAGATCATCAGGGATGGCTTCTCGGAAGAGGTGACTTTTGAGAAGAAACCTGAATGAAGCAAAGGAAATAAATCATGAATATCTAGAGGAAGAACATTCCAGGCAAAAGAAACAGCAAGCTTAAGATTTAGACTTGGGAACATACTTGACCTGTTACAGAAACAGCCAGGAGGCCAGGGTGACTGGAAAGCAATAAGCAGTGAAGGGAATATGACAAGAGAGAAGGGGAGCCAAGGGGCTCATCTTATAAGACTTTCTAGGACTTTGGATTTTATAAGGAGAGTGATGGGAAGCTTTTTGAGGCTTGAGAATTGGAAAGAAACAGGAACTACTTTTCTGTTTGAAAAGAATCCTATTTGCTGTAAGGAGAATAGACTAGGGAGGCAAGATCAGAAGGGAGATCAAGTAGTAGGCTATTGCAATAATCCAGGCAAGAAAGGGTGATGGTGGGCCTCCCCTGGTGGCGCAGCAGTTGAACGCTGGGCTGCGAAGCCACCGGCAGCCTCTGCAGTGCCGCCGATTCAATCCCCGGCATCCAGTGAGGATCCCACATGGTGTGACAGACCGCTCCTGCCGTGCCCACTGCTCCCCTCAGCAGTGTATTTCGTCAGCCTGCCTGTTCTGCTCCCTGCTCTGGCTCTGGTGAATTCTCTCACGTTCCCGTGCTTCTGACTATACCCAGTGCTTGTATAAATAAATAAATAAATCTTTTTTTTAAAAAAAAAAAAAAGGGTGATGGCTCAGTCCAGGCTGGTAGTCATGGATAAAGAAGAGAAGTGACTGGATCACAAGTATATAACTTCTTTTTTTTTTTATAAAGTCTTTTTTTTTTTATAGAGGCATATTTTATTTATTTATTTGTTTGTTTGTTTGTTTTGTTTATACATGCACTAGGTACAGTCAGAAGCGCGGGAGGGTGAGAGAATTCACCAGAGCCAGAGTAGGGAGCAGAGCAGGCAGAAAGACCGAAGTACACTGCTGAGGGGAGCAGCAGGCGGCAGGAGAGGTCTGCGCGCCATGTGGGACCCTCCTCCGGTGGCTGGTGAGCAGCCGGGGATCGAACCGGCACCGCAGAGGCCACCCAGCGCTCAACCGCTGCACCACCGGGGAGGCCCACAAGTATATAACTTCTTAAGATCAGGGACAAATGTTACTCATCCACCATCCCAGGATTTAGTTCTTAGTTGGTTAATTGTTTGAGTGAATAAAACCAAACAAATGGCAGCATTCCTGTCTCTTTGTCACATACTATGTGGCCATTGAAAGGTTTTTAAAAATGTCTTCAGTATAAGCTTAGCATCACTGGCTATAGACCACTTTAGTGCTCCTTAACCCTGAGCCGGCATACTCCCATAGTTTACAGATTCAGCTCAAGCCAGCTAATATGTATCCAGAGAGGCTAAAATCATCCTAAAGAAGACAATGGCTTAGATAAACAATAAGAAAGGACTTTAGGCCTTTATGTAGGTAAAGATTTAAACTCCCATTCTGCAAACTCAAGTTATATAGTAGTAAGGCTTTACATTTAAATATCATTTTATGTTTTACAGTATATGTTCATATATTTACAATCACTCCATAATACTCTCCCCATTTTAGGTAGAGGAGTTAAAAAAAGTTAAGTAACTTATTTATAAAATAGCCAGCAGGTTGCACATCACCTAAACCAGGTATTCTATCTCTAGATCTTTTAGTCTTTCTACCATGCTCTTAAGTTTATTTACCAAACAACTAACCAGTGAATGTGTTATGCACCATAGTAGATAGTGGGAATGCTGACATGAACAGTAGCCCAGTGCTGACCTTATAAGAACTTAGAGTGTAATGGAGGAATCATATAAGAAAATAAAAGATATTAATAAGGTATGGTAAATACTGTAGTAGGATTAAGCACAGGATTAACTTTGGTTGTATATATAACCAAATTATATATATAATTGCTAAAATATAAAGTAAAATAAATATTCTACCAATATTCTAGCATTTGCCTGAGTGTGTAATCCATATTTCGCTAGTTTGGAAAGTGGAATTCAACTGGCTTTTGAATTCAAATGGCATGCAGTGTATTAAATTAATTTATTATTGATAGATATCAAAATCTGTATGATGGGCCTCCCCTGGTGGCACAGCGGTTGAGTGCTGGGCTGTGAAGCCCGAGCCTCTGCAGCGCTGGTTTGATCCCCTGCCTCCAGCAAGGGTCCCACATGGCGCACAGACCTCTCCTACACCTGCTGCTCCCCTCAGCAGTATATTTCATCCGTCTGCCTGTTCTGTTCCCCACTCTGGTTCCGGTGAATTCTCACACCCTCCCGTGCTTCTGACTGTACCCAGTGCTTTTATAAATAAATAAATAAATAGATAAAATCTTTAAAAAAAAAAATCTGTATGATGTAAAGTCCCTAAGATGTCTTCCACAGATTTAGAGTTCCAGCTTTCTAATGTTATTTCCTAAACTTGAACTGATTACATTTTTTTTTTTGTGAGAACTTAGTTCATAATTTTACCTTAATGGGAACTAGACTTGAGAGTGTCATACAATTAGAGGAATACCTATGGAAATTTAAGTCCCAAGGAATTTCAGAATTTTAGAGTTGCCTAGTTTAGCCTGACTCTTACATTGAAATTTGGGTTATGAGGGCCTCCCTGATGGCGCAAGGGGTTAAGACGCAACCTATGAAGCTTTCCACAGCCATTGCAGCATGAGTTCGATCCCCGCCAGAGAGCTACCCACATGGCGCAGCAGACCTCTCCTGACTTGACTGCTGCTCCCCTCAGCAGTGTATTTCCATTGATCTGCCTGTTCTGTTCTCCCACTCTATCTGGTGAATCCTCTCACTACCCACAACTCTGGCCTATACCCCAGTTCTTGTATGCATAAATAAATAAATCTTTTTAAAAAAGAAATTTGGGTTATGATAAAGTTGGAAATTATACCACAACACTCAGATGAGGAAAGAGTGGAAATACCATAGGCCTCTGAATTAAAAGATGTTTTTTCTTTCTATGGTGGACTTCTCTTGCTTTAGTAACTTATTTCTTCTTTTTGAAATATGTGTTTGAACAAGTGAGAAAGTATACCTGTCAAAAGATTAACCAGCTGAAAACCATTGTCAGCATTAATTTTCCTTTAATAAATGACTTTCTGAAGCTATTTAGCAATGTGTAATCTAGACAGAAAGCTATTGACCTATGATAGATAGTGCTGGATTTGTTTGTAAGCTTTGACTTAAATCGTCTACTTAATTCTCTAGGTCAGATGAACAAGATTAGGAATAAGGGTGGTTGTGTGGTTTGAATAAAAATGGCTGTACACATTGAGCAAAATCATTGTAAAACATTAATGATCTACCATCTTGGTATAGTAAATTAGGGACTAGCAACATGATAGTCACTTAAACTTCAAAGTTACCAGAACATTCAAATGACACAGGTTGGCTAATTAAAAGCATATGTTATAATTGGGATTTTGTACATTACCAATTCCAACATGTGTCTGAAAATGTTGTGAAATAATGTAATTTAGCCATATGTGTGAGCATCTTACGCTTTTCTAACATGTGGGCATTCCTTCTCCGAAGATTGTTTAACTAACATAATGCTGACTTTTCTTTTAATAATTAGTTAAAAATAGCATGTACAGTGCCTCCCTGGTGTCAGAAGGGGTTAAGACACAGCCTGTGAAGCTAACTGCAGCCACTGCAGGACAAGTTCGATCCCTGGCCGGGGAGGTACCCACATGGTGCAGCAGACCTCTCCTGACTTTCCCGCTGCTCCCCTCAGCAGTGTATTTCAGTCAATCTGCCTGTCTGTTCCCCACTCCGTCTCTGGTGAATCCTCTCACCTGTTCCCCCACACCTCTGGCCTATACCCCAGTTCTTGTATGCATAGATAAATAAATCTTTTAAAAAAATAGCATGTACAGTAAAATAGAAAGGCCACTTGACTTGGCAATGGTAAAATGTTCACAATTTGAATGAAAAGTGGAGAATGACCTCTTTACTTGGGTTTTTTAGGTGTAAAAACTGAGTATTTCATTGAATAAATTAAATTCAAAAGTAGACCATTACATGCAACTGTCTATTCTCACAACCAGATTTGCTATATAGTTCAAACAGTTAGTTTCTTTATTCCTAGCTGTACTCTAAAATAAGGTGTAAAGACAAAAATTGCACTAATTCCACATACTTTCCTGGTTTTGATCAATAAAGCCTAACTTTAAAATTATGAATTAAGGTTTCTTTAATAATAAAAACAGTAATAATGCTCAGTTTTAATTTTATAGTTACTAAATTTCTAGATGAACAAAATCTAGCCCCTCCCCCTTTTTTTGGGCCAGGCTGGGCCATGTTTTCTGTTTTAAAGTAGACGTTGTTTCTCCAACCATTTTAATAAGTGAACATGTAAAAAAAAAAATGTTAATAACTGCTAAGGAGTAGCCAGACTAAGCCAAACGAAAATGTTTCTTCTGCTTCTATCACTGGGAGTGAATTGCCCCAAAAGTATATAGCAGAGAAGAAAAAGAAAAATCAAATATTATTGGTAAGTGTACATCAGAATAACCATTCTAATTTAGTTTTTACCTTACAAAAGAATCTTGCCCTCTGAAATGCTTACTAGTTTATGAAAGAAAGAGCCAGATCTTTGTGTAGATCCTCTAGGCAGTAATGGAGAGTGAGCAAGGAACACCCTCTGGCCGCTCCTTGCTGTAACTGAATAGTTTTCTTAGGAGCATAGTAGATGCACTGGAATAATAAAATTCACACTTCAAATTCTCATATCTGTCATGTCATGATTGTCCCAGACTATTGAAAATTGAGAATAAGAGTTTGACTGTCTGTCCCTTTTGGTTTATGATCATCCTGCCTGCTATTTTATTATTAAAGTATTTCGGGAGAGGTTTAGAGTATCTTAGACATGGTTTCATTTGGTTTGGGAGGGTAGTCTCTAATTTTACTGTCTGCTTAAGCACTTGAGGAAATGTGTCCTGCTTCTATCCCTTTACCCCCAAATCATTCAGGTGTGGGAGCTGCTCGGTCTGGGAACCTCACGTTTATGGTGGGAGGAGTGGAAGAAGAATTTGCTGCTGCCAAAGAATTGCTTGCGTGCATGGGCTCCAATGTGGTGTATTGTGGAGCTGTTGGGACTGGGCAGGTAACATTTTTACATTATTGACCTTGACTTGATGTAAATGGATAAATGTTCATTTCTCTTTCCTGGCCACATTCGTACTCTTTCTTTCACCGTTCAATGTATGAATTCTTTTTTGCTCAGATTTTCTTAAATTAATTTGCAATAAATTAGTTTTCCATCTTTCTTTTAGGATTGAGCAGACATCAGCCATACGTTTATTTTAAAAAAATATTGAAAGTTTCATCTTTCAGATTTTGACATATCATCTCTTCACCACTGAAATCATCCTTACAACTGTTTCTGTTTGAAGTGCCGAGTTGCTGAGCTGGTGTCCTCCAGCTAATTTTGTAGTTACTTACTATGGCACTGTTTACAGTGTTAGACTATGCACTTAAATCTTTTTCTTGAAAACCAAATAATTTTCATTTAGAAATATGTTAAATCACTTCTCTAGCCAGACAGAGGT